>NC_090927.1:90930962-91240206 GCF_040938575.1 Ambystoma mexicanum
CCACTATAGCAGTTGTCAGTTGAAATGATCCAGTGGCCAAGAAGTGCAGTACATTGAGGACCTTATGCAGGGGGCTGAGTACTTGGGAGCACAGGGTGGGTGATGTGAGGTCATCCTCCCACTCACTGACCAGGTTGAGTATTATGTGAGGTGGAAATCTGTACCTCCCATACACCTGGTCATCAGGCATCCCAAAAAGGCTGGTTCTGGGTGTAAAAATTCTGGGCCTGACTATCCTCCTCCTCCTCCTGCGGTATCCCACGACCACTGCTGCTAGGAACAGTATATTCATCCTGGTGTCTGTGCTTGTTTGTTGTTTGCGCGCACTTTTACGCTGCGCGGGTCCAAGTACGCCTGCTTTCTGCTGGCATACGTGTTTCCGGATTAGCGCGTCTTTTTTGGCGCACGCGTTAGACCCGTTCGATTCCATGAATACGTGTTTTGAACATGCGTGTGGGAGTTCCGCGCACTTGCCTCCTGTACTTCCCCGTGATGCCCACATTTTCACGAGTTGTTCCCCATTCCGCGTGTCACGCCCCCTGTTCCTCCTACTTTTGTTGTGTGCGCCGCGCTATGTGCGATTTCGCTGTGCGCTTAGCGCATGCTGTTTGGAGACGTGTGCGCCAGAGTGCGCCACGCAGTATTTTGTCGCACATCCTGAAATTTCCTCACGCACGGACTTCCATGAATCACTCTGCGTGGGTTTCGCTGTGATTTTCGCACTGGCACTGCGATTCGCACGCTTTCGCACGCTTGCGCTGAAAATTTCAGCGCACATTAATTCCATGAATCGGCTCCAAAATCTATGGTGAGGGAAACATTGTTCCCCTACTTGACACCCTTCCACTGTGCCCCAAATTTTTGGTGCAAATCTTAAACTTCCATGCATAGCACCCCATGCCTCTCCATTGTATTGCAATCCTATGCCGCTTCTCTGTCCCTTAATATATACATTCTTGCTAATGCGGCCACCCACAGCACTCCTCTTGTGTTTCTATTTAGCAATCTGTCCTTTTTTTTCCATAGTGCACTGAAACTGCTCAATAAAACATACTTCCGCTTTCCTCCTCATCTGTACAATTGGTCAATACTTGCCCCAGAACCTATGCTCTTTCCAAGTGTCCCATCCCTTCTCAACAAAGGACAGCCACCTATTTAATCCAAAACCAACAATTTCAGAGGCGCTCCTCAGTGTGTGCTCATATATAAAACATCCATCATTATTCCATTAAATTACTAGCCAACCCCCTTACAATGGGAAATGACTTATGTAATCCTTAAATAGCATCTCAATGGGGATGCCCCAGCCCACACATATACAATAGCAGAGAGCAGCCCTTCATTCTAAACAATAAATTCTACACAAGGTTCAAACATATATAACTCTTCTGCCTAAAACAACAATTCTTAAAAGTACACCTCTTGACTCCACCAACTAGGGGTTACATTGCTTCACAGCACATCACTTTTGAATACAACGCTTCCCGCAGCATCTAGTTTTTAACAACCATTCACTTAATGCCATAGGAAACAACATTTTTTACAACATTTCATCTTGTCAATTGCTTTATAGATATCAGTCATTTCAACCCTAACTGAATGTCCCCACTATGGACCATCACCACTACACATATGTACCTTAAAAATCTCATAAAATAACAAATTAATTGAATGCATTCGGGTTCAAGTCCATATTTCCATGTGCATCCTGGTGAGTTCCAGGTGACTTTAAGTCTTTCTCAAAATTGCACAAAATACATTTCTAAACACTTTCCTTCCATGCTTACACACATACTAGTGTTAATCATACTAATTTGAATTTTTTTCATAAAACATTTTATGATTTTTTAAATACAATTTCTCCATATTTTTCTTCAACATGAATGCTCATACACAATAATTTCTTAATTCACTCATAGCCTTGCTAAAACCATTTAACACCTGCACATTGCTGTTTCTCCTGCGCAAGTTCATCTCAGTCATATTAACTCGAAGAACTAGCGCTGTCTTTCTGTGCAACAGCCTTGCTCTTCCCTGCAATCATACATTATTCTCTTTAACTCTGCCAACGTCTTATCTCCCAGCTTTGAACAAACATTCCAACTTGCTTTCAGTAGCATGGCTTCAAACATGTTTTACTGCATGCGCCTACAGTCACCTTCTGCCAAGCTACGCACATCACTTTAAGAAAATATCTCTATTTCTACAAAATTTTAATTTTAAGACATGTACTGCACCTTATTAGCTCCACTAAGCAAGAAAGAAATGTAATGGAGAATTTGTGTTTCATCTTGATTTACACTCCCTAAATGTTTTCCTTTGCAACTGCGTAGCTAGCTGTTTTAAAGCCAAATTAATATTTTTTCATTTCTGTCGTACTTTATCTCTTCTTCGATTGTGTGAAGGGAAATGCATCGTTCCAATATATACATTTTGGCTTCCTTAAAATGAGAAGTATGCAAATACAAAAAAATAACCATGTATCTACCAATGCCTGCCTGCTTCAGGGGTTTAAAGTAACCTCACTGTACACTTTTGTGGCTACAAAACTCATTTTTGTGCCTGTTTCTTTCTTCATAGCATTTCAAAACTAACACATATGAGTGCCTTTATTAATGGCTTACTCCTATCTTTTTTAACAATCCCTGCCTATTTTTTGGATTGGTGCACACCACCTTTCCTTAATAAATGATGCAATATCCTGACCTGTTTCAATTATTTACACCTCATTTTAGCTTCTCAACATATTTAATTACACACATAACAGATAGACAGACAGAAACATGGACATACAAGCCAGCTTCACATGAAACTTCCAGCGCTCTTCACTCCTATCACCCCTAAATAATACTGCGATTGGAGTGTAAGTTATTCCCTTTGACAGACCGGTCTGTTCGTAGCCTATGTATCCACTTGGATTTTGAAATAACTTCTTCTAAACGTCCCTGGACGTAGGACTCTTGGGTTTATCTGTGACACTCCTCATCTCACATAATTATCTGTGATGCTCCTCGTTTCAAATTATTAATCAACACCACTATGTGACGTGCTTTGTCATTAACTAAACACCCAACCCCTGTTACTCTTCTGAAGTACATTACATTTTAAACCATTGATTACCTTTAAGGTACTTTCTAATTACTTTTTTAAATTACCTCTAGACTACTTCAAAATTACTTCTAGATTATTTCTAAATAATTTCTAGATTACTTCTGATTTATTTCTATTACTTCTAAATCACTTTTTTTAAAGACCCCTGATTATTCTTGGATTACTTTTCAAACACTCCTTAATAATGCATGTCTTTTATTCTCCCCCTCTTTACCCTAGTCCCTCATATATGAACCAAAATCCACAAGTGCCGAAGTGCCATGTTATCATCACATGCTGACAGCCATAGGAGACCCCCCTGGCAAGGTGTGGGCACACTGCAGATTCATTTACTTACCCTTCCACCCCTACCAGGGCCCATCCCCTCATGTCTGTTGGCATACATAGATTCTTGTCCCTGAAAGAAAGTCTTGAAAGTCTTCAGGGTCCCTTTGTGGTTGTCACGTAAAGAGGAGGGCACAGTGACCTGCCTGGGCATGATACCTGTGGATCAGGCAGCAGAGACAGGACACAAGCCAAACAGGCAGAGTGGGCACCTGTGCTGGTTTCAAAGGTTATATTTAATGCATCATAGGATACCAGGAAAGCAACAGCAATGATCTCCCAAAATCGCAGGGTTAATATACTTTTTTACAGCTGGTGCAACCTTTCATAGCATAGCTAAGTGGGTTGAGCGCTCACTGCTGTGATCCGAATTGAATCCCGGCAAGGCCAACTCAGCTTTTCATCGTTCCGAGGTCGATAAATGAGTACCAATTTCGGTTGGGTGATATTGTATGTAAATATGTGCTCTGTAAAGCGCTTTGGATTAAGGTGCTATATAAATAACACATCATTATCATTATTACTCAATACATTTTAATTGCTCTTTCAATTAAAGACAAGCCCTTACTTGCCTTTGATTGGCTGCCTTAACTGCCAGTCACCAAATCCACATGACATAATTTGGCAAGCCTCACTTAACTGGCACATAGGCTAATTAAATTTATGTGAAGTTCTACCAGTACTCATTATAAATCCTTAGATGTCTAGAAAGGAGCAGTCTATATTAGATCACTGGAGTCTTTTTGGCAGGCTATACCATGCTTTTCTGCCAAGGAATTATAAATATAAACATCAGCTGCAGCCCATGAACGTAACACATTTGTTGCTAGTTTAACAGCTGTTCTGTCTAATTGCTACTTTCCCAAACCATTAACTGGCCTCCCTCGATCCATCAATGTCAGAATTTCTGCCAAGATGTTCTAAAATATACCCCAACTGCAGTGAACCATCCATGGACTGCTGTAAGAGAATTATTTAATTATCTTTGCATGACTATGGGGTTTTCCACCACCTTGTTTACTGACTGCCATTTTAGAATCTAACCACGTATGAATAATTGGCCATTCTACCAAATAGCAACCTACTTTTGAGCATAACTTATTTTCTGTCCAGTTCCCAGACTAGATTTTCGATATTCATGATATATGCATACAACCCAAGATATCCTCTGTTGTGTAAAGCATTCTGACCCTAAAGAATATATTGTACTAAAATGTACTTTTTGTCCTAAAAACTGTTACAATTCTAATTTTTGTAATACTGAAACTATTGATCAGCCTGACATGTTATCTGCATTCAGTTTGAGGGGAGGTGTGGTCTAGAAAGTGTAGCACCTCCTCTACAGAACTTTAAGTAATAAACATTACTGGCCAGTAATCAAAGTATTCCAGACCCTCCCGCTGCAGCAGATAACATGCATTCACATGCAATCACATGCAATCACATGCATCCACATTGAAAAGTGAAGAGTTACTATGGAGCAATGCAGTCACTTCTAGATTGCAGTTACCTGATTATCGATAACATGCAAAGTCTGTCACAGGATAAGTAGTGCCCCAGGTGAGCTGCTGGATTGCAATCTATGGGCATCCCATCTTCATGGGTGCTATTAGTTTTCCCTTAGAGAGACTGATGACCTTATCACTTGGAGTGTTATCTTATTTCATCACTTTAATTCATATGATTATTTTTTGAAAGCAGTAACCTTTCTCAATTTATTTTACATTTATATTAAACCAGGCACCTGCCCATTACAAGTTGAAATGTGCATCCCAATGATGAAAACAGCAAATTCATGCATACGCGATGGTGATTGCCCAAACGATCGGAAATGCTGCAGCACTTGTTGGGGACTGCGTTGCACAACACCCACAGGTAGGTACCCGATTATTCTTTGCAGTATGAACTGAAATTATGTACTTTTTTATTTTTTTATTTCTAGACACAATAACTAATGACTGGCCCTCTGGTGCAGCTCCCAGAGTCTGCGTCACTTTGCATATTCAGGTAAATTCTGCAAGTTTGAAATGATTGAACCTTCTTTGAAAGGTGTTTTATGCTGGTAGGTACAGAGGTGTTGACTGTTGGGGTAAAGGGGAGTCAGATGCCCTCCTGTGAGTTATCTCAGAAGACCAACCTGTAGTCTCAAATGTTCAAGTTAGTCCAAATGCTCTCAATGTGTAATGTGACAGAGCAGTCAATCTGAGGAGTGCATGGGCTAGTAAGAAAGTGCAACGGGGCCCATACACAAGCACAACGAAATACAAAAAACATACTAACATAATATATGGAAATATATGAAAAGTATTGCATAAATGTAGTAAATATAAAGTTTATGGCTCATATGCCATACGGTCATATGTGCTAATACAGTCATACGGCAAACACACATGCTAGATTCACTTATACATGCTATGCACTATACTCTTCACAAATAAACACTGAAATTAAGATAAGAAAGTATTTTTGATTAAATGTTTATATTGAAACATTGTAAACATAATACTGACTACAAGGAGAGCAGTAAATAGAACCATGCAAGCCGCAAAAGAAAGCATACATGTCCCTGGCAGGAAGACACGAAATGAAAAAACCCAAAGCCAACATCGAGAGTTTCTTGCTGAGGCTGCACATATGGCATAGTCTACTCTTCCCCTCCCCCATCCCCTAATCCCAGTGCAATCAAAAGAACATTGAACTCTTTAGCATGCGGTACAGGAGAGAGCACCCCAGAGTTAAGCCTCTTGAGCACAGATAGCCCATTGCATTGTGAATTTCAGCAACCTCCGTTCCAAACATGTCGCTGCACTATCTGCCTTTCCAGGCCTCGTCTTACCGGCTGACAAACCTCCCCTGCCTAATGCACACTATACAACAACACAGTGGAGGGCCAAGCCAAAGGACAAGCCCACCTCATCTGAGTCATCCCACCCATCACTTGTCACCCCACAGATCAGACACAGAGAGTGTGGAGGTTCACCCTTGTTGCCATCCTTACATGACCTAACACTCGGTTGGCAATGGTATGTGTACAAATGCCTAACTCCCTGCAGCAATCAACACATCAAGATGTGTCCCTCTGCGAGGCACTGGTGCTGCATCGATAACACGCTTTCTCAGCTATGGAAGTCGTGGCTAAAAGCGCCAGACATTATTTCCTGCTCTTCCAGCCTAAAAGTATCACCTTGCGGGCCTGCATGTCACGGCGTCCTCATGCCAGTCATCACAGACCAGGGGGGTGCTGAGAACATGCGCCCAGCATGCCCGCTATTCATCCAGAGACCACCCGCCAGAAGAGCCTGATCTCCGAGCACAACCAGAATGTGTGACCTACTGACCCACAACCAGAATGTGTGACCTACTGACCCCACAACCAGAATGTGTGACCTACTGACCCACAACCAGAATGTGTGACCTACTGACCCCACAACCAGAATGTGTGACCTGCTGAGCCACGACCTCCACATTGTCTCCAGCAGTCGGCATAGTGACTCTCTTTGTTGGGGTACACTATGCTCTGTGTATGCTTTTGGATTGTACCTCCCTGATTATCAGGCTATGGGACGCTTTAGCCACCTGAGCAAAGACATCATAAGTACCTTCCAAGCCAGCGAGATCCCTAGGTCCTCCGCCCACACATCGGCCAATGTTGTGTTTCTCCTGAGATTGTTTGGGGTGCACAATGCATCAAAAGCTTTGATCTGGGATGCTCTGCTACAGCCCTGCCTACTTCCAATTCTCATGAGGATGGTTCTCTCGTCAGTGATGCATGTGTCCTATGGAGACTAGAAATACATTTTAACCAAGAATGAAGGTTAATCTAACAAAAGGCAAAGTGTGCATATATTTGGGTACAAACTCTCACTCCATGCCACTACAAATGATATATGATATGATAGGCGGGTATCGAACCTGTGGTGTTCTGTGCCATCTTGCTTCCAAGGCAAGCACGTTGCCCCTGAGCTATCCTCCTGAGACAAAACCAAACCTTATCGTTCATTTCAACCATATCATGATGCAACCTGCCTTATAATTGAAGCAAGTGTTAAGGTTGATTTAAGGACATATAGAGTGAGTGTTTTTACTTTGAGTTCCATGGTTGAATTTGTAGTTGTACGCGGTCAGTGTTTATAGCTGAATATTGTTATTGCCACTCTTTTTACAGTTTACCTTTAGTTAGAATAACCTAACTCTTGATTTAAAATGTTATCTATAACTTCAGTGTTTCTTTATTGTGGACAGTATAGTGTATAGCATCTGTGTGTGTGTGTGTGTGTGGGATGAGAGAATATAGTATGAGTGGTGACCGTATGACTGTATTAGGGTGTGACTGTAGGGCATATGAGCCATTCACTTTACACTTACTACATGTATGCAACACTTTCCATATGTATAGTAGCATACATGTGCTAAATGTGCATCTTCTACATGTACCTGTATATTATGTATATATAAATAAATATGTATACATATGTACAGATGTATATAGAAGGTGTACATGAATTCTGAGCATGTGTCGTGATAGCATGCGTTGTGAGAACATGTGGAATATGTTTGAATGGCGTAAGAGCATGCTGCATACCAACACGTGGAGTAGGTGTGTTTCTCATAAGTGCATGTGCTGTGCTGAGCATGTGTCATAAAACAATGCATTGTGTGTGTGGTTGGAGGGTGTTCTGTAGGAGTGTGTGCCATATGAATGTGTTGTAGGAGTGTGAGTCATAACAGTGTGTTTCACAGGAGTGTGTCATAAGAGTGTGTGTTTTAGAGCATGTAGCATAGGAACATGTGTGTTTGAACAGTTTGTGTCATTGAAGAGTCTGTCATAGGATCTTGTGTTGCAGGAGTGTTTGTCGTAGTAGTGTATGCTATTAGACAGTACGATGTGAGGCATATGAGTGCATGGTGTGTACATGAGTGTATGGCGCATAAGTAGTGTTTCAGTGTTTGGTATAAAGTCATAAAATGCACATGTCCTATATGCCCCGTATACATATGAAAACGTACATTGAAGTCAGGTTTCACATTGATTTAAGCTTTCGATATGTACAAGAGGTGTGCATCAGTTTTACAGTCCACAAATGTACGCAAGTCACAGCTCCTGAAAACTGACATCAAAGTCTGTCCTGACTTTTATGTGGGTTTTCAGACACATATTAGTGTACAAATACAAAATGTTCATCTCCCACACGTACATGTAGAGTTTCTATATAAAATGTACATTCTTTCTGATAATGCACTATATGCCTCATATACGTAAGAAACTTCACATTAAAGAGGGTCACAGGGGCTGGAGGAGGGGGGCATAAGTCCTTGTTTCAAGAGTGATTCAATAGCAGGGGTAATTAATTGTTCAGCTCCCACTTTCAATGGGTATTGAGGAATATGGGGACGTGTCTTAAAAGTGACAACCCTAATCTTTACAGGTTGCCACCTGGTAATCCACCTCAATGTCTTGCTCTGACCATAAGGACACTGGTATGGAATAATCAATTCCTCTAAATCTTCTGCCCACTCTCTCTCTCGTGACATTTCTTCCTCTGGGAGACCTGAAGGGTGGCTAGAACGGCCTCAGCATTGTTGTGGGGAACACTCAACAACACCCCATCCATGGTGCTCTATATGATGCACCAAAGCTTATGCAGTAAGTCACTACCAAAAAGGTTGACTCCGGAGGAAAGCATGTGTATCGGTTATGGGACCTAGAATGATTGTGTGTGGTTCTGTGACTAAGTGCAGTAGTGGAACATGTGCGTTGGAAGAAATTTACCATACCATAGTCATAAGGGTTTCGGTTTTAGTGCTTGGATGCAGGTTTTGCTGATTCTACGGTTTACATACATTTGACCATTTACCACACCATTAGTGATTTCACTGCTCTCACTGTAGCTGGAGAGAAGGGCATGTTAAGGACACTATCCACCCATAGAGCTGACCGCCTGGCACCAGTATCCGGTAAGCAAGGTATGGATTTTCCCTCTATCGCACTCTGAACATAGAGACTCCTGGCAACAGATCCTCCAGCAGACCTCCTACCCTGAACTTAGTTAGAACAGGTCCTGGTCCATTTGAGGATTCAAGGAGCCCCAGGAACGGAGACAGGTGCACTAGAGTTTGGAAAGTTGGGGAATACCATCGCATTTATCTTAGGGAATGTGGCCAGTCCCCCTATGGGAGGACTAGTGGCAGAATTCTGTTCTTGGCCATTTTGGAAAAAGGGTTGCTGAGGTCTATAAGCACACTTGTTCGTCCAATGACCAAACTGTTTGCAGTAGTTACACACTAACGGATCTGTCTGGTGTCCTGGTGAAACCTAATACTCTGGTTGTCCCTGAAAATCCATGTGTCCCAGTTATCCTTGCTGCCCTTGTTGCCCAGCTTGCCCCTGATGTGATGATCTACTTCCTCTCCCCCCACCTCTACCTCCAAAGCCACCCTGGTTCCACCCCCTTAACCCCTGTTAACAGGGTTGTTCATCTGTCCTTGTAGGTTCTGCAGTTGTAAAGCTGTTAGTTTATTTGTAATGCTCTCCTGCCACTGTTCCTCACACGCCATAATGATTAGCACCCGCCACTAGCTCCAATCAGGGCTTATTATGCCACCCGGTGCACACTGCACCTGAATCATAGGAGCAGACCAGATGCAAAGCAATTGCTATGGCTTCCTGTCCAGTCTTGTTCAGTGTATCGATACACACATGCTGAGTGAACTCTACTTTCGATCATTGTAAATAGTCTTCAATTAATTCTCACTTGTTCTGCTTGCCTTTCCCTATCTTAGCCCAATCCATTTTTTCTAGGGCAGATTTCTTGAATACAACAATCAGTCTATTTCTAGCCTGCTCAAGGATGTCTCCCATACAGGGATCTGCCGCTGGGCAATTTGCCTGCTTAATGAGCCGCTGTCTGACCTTATGCAGCATTATCACTCTCATTAGCTGGTTCATGTCCACCCAAATAGGGTTGTATCACTGTATAACAGTGAACATCTCCTCAGCTAAACATTACGGTTACTCCCTAATTTTGGTGTAATCTTTGACTAAGCTCCTTAGATCCCCAGAAGTCCAAGGGACATAGGCAGTAATCAGGACTGGCTTTTCCCCCACATCTGCTGGGCCTCCTGATATCTGTGTGAGTGGCACCTGAAGGATCCTGGCATCACTCCCATATGGCATACCTCTCCTCATCAATCATTGGGTGTAAGAGGAGGTGCGTCAGGCATATTCTGAAACCCTGGAATACGCAGGGCGCTAGGCCCGGGCTGAATCAGTGCAGGTGGCATCAGTCATTGGTGTTGCACTATGACAGGTGGCTGTGAGGTCCCCGAATCTGTGTACCCTGTTTTGCCACCTATCCTTCTGGTGCTGCAGTGCATACGGTAGAAAACAAATCTATGATATCTTCTGCAGTTTCATTATCTCGCTTGTTCCATCTGGCATTTGTCTTTCTGACTATTATCTCTGGGACAATATAGCACAGGTGACTCTGCAGCTACCTTGCTCCAGAGGAACTTAATCTGTCCTCACAATCTGCAATTTGTGTCCTTTAGGCCCCTTATCTTGGATGCATACTGCCTAGTTCTCGCCTCTTCAGGCCATGCAGCATATGCTCCCCACTGTCCAGGATTTATATCTCTCTTTTGCTTCTCCATAGCCATCTCATTGCCCCTAATTTGTCCCTTCTACTGAAAACTGAGTGTGTATGTTACCTTAAGCCAACAAGTGCCATGGATCGAGAAACTGGCATGTACCACTGTTAAAATTGGTATACATAAAATGGGTAGGCATGCCCTTAGTAGTTCTTCCCACCTGATTGGACTGTTCTTTTCCAATAGACAGTAGCCCCTGTACCACATGCTCTTTGACACCACTCCTTTGCGGTCCTGAAAAGGGAGTTTTACTGAGACTCCATGGAGTAATCCCTGAGAAGGGCTGCAGAGCAATCGTTAGATATTCACTCAATGTTCCCTATTTAGTTATAGGGTGGTTTATCCTTCCCAATCCCTTTTCCCATTCCTCCCAGTTTATACACCCATCTATTCTCTATTCGCTAACTACAGCAGAAATAAAAGATACACAGACATGCACCCCTTTAAAGAGCCCTTAGCCAGACCAGAAAGCAGAATACACAAGTGAGCCCTTACAAGACCAGCCCTACCTTTGTTACCACTGCCAATATTTTGCTAGATCTCTCTTGGGGTAGAACAAAACATATGACTGTCAATACCACATGGAGCAAGCAAAGAAGTAGTACAATGACATACACAACCTAAAACCAACATCCCATGTTCGCATAATCCTGAAACCAGTCATTTTGCTGTTTAACCATCTTGATAAAACCCTTGGCTTACACTTGGTGGCTCCTGCAAGTGCAAGTCTCATATGCTGTCTACTCCCAATTGCCCCATGGAGTTTTAAACTAGAACTTCCATCTTTCAGGTGTGCATTTGGGGCATTTGAGGTGGGGACCTTCACAAGTATGGTGATGCACCTGTGTTGTGCAACAGGTCAGAGTCAAGTTGCAATTATTGGAGTAATCAGACTCAGTCCCTTTCTTGTGGTGATGGTATAAATAAAGGTGATTTATTAGTTGACTTGCAAGTCAAACAGACAGCATCCTGTCCAATAGCCCGTTGGCTTCTCACTGAACGGCCCACCTTCCAGACCCGTCCTTCCTACAGGGCAGCAAACACATGACCATCGAAACATGGAGAGCATCTAGGCTGGGCCTTACAGCACGTTTATCCCACTTCCCATCTAATACAAAGAGATTATTCATGAGGACACCTAATCATGCCTTCCTTAGAAATGTTAGCTCAATGGTAAAAGGGATCATAGTCAGCAGTTTCTGGTGCCCGTGCGCAGTTCAGTCCATGATGAACAAGCATTGATCACAACCAACAGGGAAAGGAGTAACCTAGAAAAGTCTGCTAAACTAAAGAAAAAAACCCCACTAAGGATAAATCATGGTCCCATATCCTAGGAGGGCGAAGTAAACATATACCTTCCAGAGGACGTTAATAAAAAGAGAAGGTCGTCCTTCCCCTCATCCAGTTCTCATCATGTTTAGATTATGTATTTACTAGTCCTGGGAATGCATGCTACTACAGCCACTATAGAAGAATGTTGCAAGTCCAGGTAGTTCTCACATAGAAAACGACAGGCTCAACCCGTAGGTCTCCCGTGGTAACTGTGCAACATTAGGTACTTACGATGTATCAGTTCGGTGTGGGAAAAAGGGAGTCCATGTCTTTTTCTTATAACACATTTTATTCATTTTAAAGACCTCTGGTGTAGTTTACACACATAGGGCCTCATTACGAATCAGGCATTAAGGAGTTAACGGCGCCGTAAACGGCGCCAACCCTTAACACCTGATTCCGAGGTCCCTTAGCGCCATGGTGAGTTTAACTCCTGCTTTTTGCAGGCGTTAAAATCCATGGCGCTAAGGGACCATGGTGCTAATTACGCCACCGTAATTTACTGTGGCGTAATTAGCGCCTTCCCCAGTCCCATTATGCCCTATGGGGCAAAAATGGGAATGGGGAAGGGTAAAATGGGAAATGGGGATTTACCGCCCCACTCACCTTGGAATGGGGCGGTAAATCTACCAACCACCATGGCGTAAACATAGTTTACGCCATGGCGGTAAAGGTACGGCCCAGGCGGTAACTTACCGCCTGGGTCGTAATGAGGCCCATAGAACATTACATAATTAATAAACCAAAATAAACAATACAAACACAGATCCAGCACATCCAATGGGCCAATTACAGTGTATCATATCCGCAGCCCACAACCTCCTCTCATTCGTAGTTATACAGTGCTTAGTGTAATCATTATGCATCTTCCCACTTTTGCCAAATTTTATTTGCCTTCCCAGGGCATCCTCTGGCGGTATA
The DNA here is from genome assembly GCF_040938575.1 of Ambystoma mexicanum. Lineage (NCBI taxonomy): Eukaryota > Metazoa > Chordata > Amphibia > Caudata > Ambystomatidae > Ambystoma > Ambystoma mexicanum. The sequence goes on from NC_090927.1 coordinate 90,944,298, forward strand.
GATTTGTCGTTCCATTAACATGCAAACGTTCACATCTGTTACCCATTGCGCATATTGTGGGGCTATATTGGACCCTCACAATTGTGTTATATTGTGCTTAATTAGTCCGGTGGTTGTGGAAAGAAACAGTCTTTCAAAGCGTGTCGCATATCCCTCCTCCACACTTCCCAGCAGCATCAGCCTAGGATCTCTAAGGATGGTGCGACGCAGGACCACTGACAAACCTATCACTGCAAGTTTGCCAGAATTCCTGGATCCGGGGGCAATCCCACAGTATGTGAAAGAAGGTGCCCTCCTGCTGTACAAGCAGTTAGAGTTAGTAGCTTGATTACAACAGTGGAGAGCCACTCTTGGGTAGTATACTCTGTGCAGTTATTTTAGCTGTATCAGTCTGATCCTGGCAGATATTGCGGTTTCCCCTGGATACATCAAAACTGTAACCCAGTCCTCAGACAATATCAGACCAACATCGCTTTCCCTTCTTAGCTTCAGGTTGCAGAGTTCAGATGTTGCAAAGGAGGACATAGCATTATACAGGACTGAGGTGGCTTTACTGGCAATTTGATCAATTACTATATTCCTTTCTATTGGTTTGCACTCTGGCATGTCAGATAGTGAGGGAAGGTGTGTGTGCAGTGCATGTTTTATCTGGTTGTAGCGATATCGCTCAGTGTCAGGAAGATCAAAGTGGGTGTTTAAGTCTTCGAAGGATACTATTTTGCCATTCTTAATTGCATCTCTAACCCTAGTGATCCCCAGTGCTATCCACATCGGCTATGTCAGGAGTTTGCTCAGTTCAGGCAGGTTAACGTTTCCCCATAGTGACTGCACTGGGGTGATCTTTTTGTCCCAGCCAATATGTTTGTGGGAGTCTCTCCATATCAGCGTTATATGTGTTGACACAGTGCGTGGAGGTGTGGGTTTCCGCTTCTGGTAGAGGCATCCCAGTGGAGCCATCTCTTGCATCTCATCGTTCTCTGCTCGGATGTGGGGTAAATTCCTGTTTCCATGTAGTGCATCGTTGATCACCACCATTTGAGTGGCACAGTAGTAGGATTGTAAGTGTGACAGCCCAATACCACCCTCCCAGATGGAACGTTGAAGTGTTTGGAGCGGTATTCGTGGGTGTCCAGCCCCCATAATAGTGTTCTGAGGGTGCTGTCGATTTTGTGAAATTCTAAGGCTAGTATGTAGAGTGGGGAATTCGGCAGGATGTATAAAAAACATGGTAGAGCCAACATTTTAAATAGTGCTGCTCTCCCCAGTAGCGTTAATGGGAGTAATATCCAGTGACGCACATCCCTCATGAATCTCTCTGTAATCGGGTGCAGATTTTGTTTCACATAATCAGAGAGATTAACCGTGATCTAAACACACAAATAGCAAAAGCGTTACGTTTCAATGCGATACAGAATTTAATCAGGATGTTGTGTTACAGATCTTTGACCAGAAACAGGATGGATTTAGACCAGGTCACTCTCAGGGAACCATAGTATCCCAGTATCTCTGTGACCACTGGGCAAGAGTGTGCTGTATCTCCCAAATATACTAGGAGGTTGTCAGCATATAGGGATACCCTATCCTCAAAGTCTCCCCACCAAAAGAAGCCTTTCCACGACTCTGTGTCTCGTAGTAATATCACCAGAGGTTCAATAATCAGCGCAAATAGAAGTTCTGACAGGGGCACCCCGGTCTCGTAACTTTGCCCAGCTTGAAGACCTTCGAGGGCCATCCATTCACCTTAACTTTTGTTTCAGGGGAACTATACAGGAGTTGGACCCATTCTCTAAAGGAATCGCCAAATCCCATCCTAAGCATGATTTCCCAGAGGGCCTCCCAGAAGACAGAGTCGAAGGCTTTTTAGAAATTGACTGCTAAAAGTGCTAGGGGTTCCCTGGAGGGTAGGAGCCCTGGAGGGTAGGAGCCCTTTCCAGCGCCAGGTGAAGTCTGCAGAGGTTCATGCATGTGGATCTCTGCGGCATGAACCCACATTGATCCGGGTGGACCAGAGAGGTTATTACTTTCTGCAGCCTATTCGCCAGCGCTTTTGCTAGGACTTTGGTCTCACCATTGATTAAAGAGATTGATCTGTATGAGCTGCACCTTTCTGGGGGTTTGCCTGCCTTTGTAATGGCTATTATACTAGCTTTCCAGAGATCGGGGGAGAGGGTCCCTTGTTTCTTAATGTGCAGGAACATTTTGAGCAGACAAGGAGCTATCTCGCTCCCACCCAATCTTTTCCATATATGTCAATCGGAAAACCATTAGGTCCTAGGGTTTTCACCAATTGTAGTTGTGATATGGCTAACACAATTTCATCCTCTGTGATTCCTTTTTGAGGAAGGCAGCTTTTGTGGCATCTAGGGGGTGGAGTGTGATCCTATCTAGCACTGTGGCATCAATGGGTTCCTCTGGTGATTTGTACAGGTCAGCGTAATAGGCTGCAAAGCCTTCCGCAATGTCACAGTCAGTTTGTAATATCTCTGAGTTATCTGATCTAATCTCCCTAACTTGTCGATGGCCCTCATCCCTTCGTTCCAGCTAGCAAGAATTTTGCCTGCCTTATCTCCAGATTCGTACATTCTCGTATGCATCATTGTGTGTGTCTGCTTGGCGTTGTCTAGGGCTATGTTACGGAGACGTTCCTTGGCTAGCAGGAGAAATCTGTGTGTGTCAGGTGAGCCAGTGGCAACATGTGCCCCTTCTTTCTGCAGACCCCCTTGTTCTGCTTTTATCAGTGCCCGTTGTCAGGTTTTCTTGGGAGTCGACGTCCAGGAGAGAATCTCGTCCCCGAGTACCGGCTTATATGCTTCTCATAGAGTGGCTGGGCTATCTAGTGACAAAGTTTTTAGCTCGACATTTATGGTTGTGGTGTTTTTGATATGTTCAACCAAGTCTGTTAGACCGAGATAATAGCCATTTAAACACCACAAAAGGGGGGGTGGTCTATCCGATGTAAGCATCATTAAGAGCGGTGAATGATCTGAAATGCCACGCAGGAGTTGACTCACATCCAATGCTCTATGTGCCTCTAAAGCTGGGAGAAAGAAGTAGTCCAGACTTGAGAGCAAGGCGTGGACTCCAGAGAGGTATGAGTATCCATGGTCTTCTGGGTGTAAATCTCACCGCACAGCTCTTAGCCCCAACGCAGAGGTGAAGGCGGCAAGCTTGGTATTGGTTCTCGGGTTTCATCCCCGTAGATGTTGTAAGAGGATTCAATTCAACACTACAGCTAAGTCAATGCCTAGTCTGGGATACTGAATGGAAACCCTTATTAATATATCTTATGTCCAGTTCATGCGTTCTGGATGACTACCCCTATATAACACCCCTCTCTTGGAATCCTCCTGACCCCACTGAGCCAAGAAGTAGTTCTGTTTTGCAAGTTAAAAGGTTTAATTGATAATTTAAACAATATATATATATATATATATATATATATATATATATCACGCTTTATAATAAATTAATAATTGGATATCACACTTAATCTGGTATGATAAAGATTAACAACGGAGAATCTGGCACTAGCACACTTCTTGATAATCACTAAGGAGTTGACATGAAATGGATAAGATAGCAACAATACTTTTATGGTTTCAAATGAATGCAATGTGGAATGAAATGCAGTACAGAAAATAACTTGATAGGATTTCAGCAAAAACAATGTAATCACTTTCTTGGACAATTCACCCCCCCTTTTATGCAATGCAAGGAAATGGAAGGAAGGCACACAATTCTCAGAAATGCAATTCAAATGTAATTCAGTTCACCCAGCAACTTAGACTACAGAAGTTGAAAACACAGGCAAAATGCTTTTATATGTGCTGGCAATGGAGTGAAAATATGTTAAAATGCGTTTAATTCCCTCTAGAGATTCAGGGTGAGTGTTATCTAGTTAATATTAGTCCAGGCTCACACTAGCAATGATTCAGGGATGATTAGCAGGTTAAACGAATTTCTGGCAAATGGAAGGCAAGCAGCTTCTGTTTTCACACATGGAGAAATTTGCAAATCGCGGTAAAATTCGCGAATGCACCGAGCGCTATTACAGAAGGACTACAAGGACTATCACTATCGTTTTGGGGTCCTAAGAAAGCCTAGGATCTCAGCTTCCAGATGAAAGTTACTGCAAGTCTCTAGCACAAACGGTTGCGGAGATATGAGCGATTGAATAAAGGTCGTTTTTCAGATTTGAAATTTTTAAAGTTCAAAAAGACAAGTGCAGCTTGCAAATAGAAAATGACAAGTGACAGCTTTGCAAATGACAGGTGACAGTTAGGAGACAGTTCTACTTAGATTAAATAGATTTGAATTATATTATTTTAACTAAGAGATTGGTTCTGCACAGTTTTCTAGGTACTCACACTATATTCTTGAGTGAAATGGGCCTCGTCATGGATCTGGTCAGGTTTTAAACTGGACTCTGGCCTCTGCACTTCACAGTGATCTGGGTCTGCTCTCTCTCTGGATTCTGAAGATTGAGGGATTTAAAGTCTGGATCTTTCTGCACAGCTTTCTCTGGAGATTGATGGAGGTAAGTATGGATTTTCCCGGCAGAGCTTCCAGCTGCAAATGGATTTGAAGGTCCCTATCTGTCCTGTCTGTCTGCTTTTATGTGTTTAGAATGTGGGTGTGTTCTAGCATCACTGACCCTACCTCTCTATCAGCTTCTAAGTGGTCAAACTTCCATTTCTCACTTGATTGGGGGAGCTAAGTTGTGTCAGAGTGATGTCATTTTACAGCCTGCAGAAAGTCCACTCCTCCTGTCAACTTACACACAAATCTAGATTTGAAACAAATACATATTTGCAGAGGTACATATTGTTTTAAAATCATATGCGCCCCTCACATATCACAGGAGATATACCCTGTCCAAACTCTGCTCTTCCTGGGAGCTTGCATTCAGAAATGGCAATATTTTGCACTTTTTAACTGGTTTGCAATTCCGGACATTACCCCAAATGTACACACATGTGCGCAAGGAGTATGGACATTAATTGATGAAGTTTCAGATTTTTAACATGCATACATTTAGAGTAATATCCACTTTTCCGCTACAACCCCCCTGAACATACCACCGGTTCTAAAAACCTCTTAAACTGTGGGCAGAAAAATCACAAGAATTATGGTATCATTTAAATAATTTTCACAAGTCCGTACTATGAGTTATTCATCTTTTTAGAGTTATGTTCTGGCCCCAAAGGGGTGTGGTTTTCCTCCAGCACAAGGTTGAATTTCTGGTTTTTCCAGTTCTGCCAAGCCAGCTTGCTCTCACAGGCAGTGCCCCTCCCCTTTGTCCTTCCAGGAGGAAGCTACATTTACGACTCCCGCCAATAAAACATTTGCCTGAGTCAGGACAGGGCTTTGTTCCAGAGGAAGCCATTTATGATCCTCCCAATAAACCCTCTGCCTGGGTGAAGGGAGTTGCATTGTTCAATCTCCTGCAGAGCACAGGTAATTCAATTATCAGAGAGATGGCAGATTCTTAGTGTAGCCAGCAAAAGGCAGATAGGCCTGGGAACGCAGCTGTGACTCAAGTTTCATCTCCTGTCGGGGGTAGCTGGTGGGCAGAATTCAGTTCCTTAAGCCAGGTTTCAGATAAAATGTCACTTTTTGTTACCCAGTTTAAGTCAAGACAATGTTTACATATGCAGCTAGAATGCTGATTCTAAGTTTAAAACTATGACATTTAAACAATTGCAACCTATGTGACACTCAAAAGTAGGTCACTCAGTCAATTTAAACATTTAGATTTTTTTAGTGTCTTTCAGTCCAAATTTACTTAAACTGCTGAAATCCACAGCTCAGCGAGTCTTGTTATAAACCTTCAAGTCACTTCAGAATATAACTTTACATTGTATCCACCTCTCAGTAAGTCTTTCTTTGGCATGTTTTAGGTTCATTTATTCAGTTTTCTACAAAAAGTAAAATCTGGTGTTGTTTTAAAACGCCGGCTTTTGGATAGTGGTGAGTACTGGTACTGCACCCCTTTTTGGGATTTAAGAAAATGAATTCCCAACAGTTATGGGTTTGCTTTTTGGCAATCAGCATTGCCATTCCAATGGTTTCAGACTACTGTATGGGTAGTCCAATGGTGGTTTTAGGCAGTGTCCTTCTGTGCCCATAACATCGGAAAAAATGGGTGGCAGCCTATTCTTCATGCACTTCCCTGGGCATTTTCTGGGAAGCTCTGGCCATCATGATGTTTTCATGTCAGTACTGCACAGTTTTGAGGTAGGGCTCGGATGCATGGGTAAATACATCCCACAATGTGAACGGTCCATCACCAAGATATCTGCTGTGCGGTCAGTGATCAAGGGTGTAATGTCTCGGATCAGCTCATTCATGAGCAAAGGCGGGGAGTAGACGGCTAGGATGGCAAGGGTTTCATTCCATAGCTTGCCCTGCATGAGGACAAATCTGCCTCCTGTGTTCTGTGTGACCTTGGAATGCTGAAAAGGGAGTTGTTTGTGTATCATTATCAGAACCCCTCTCGAGCCCATGGAGAAACCTGTGTGTTGTGCAGTGCGATAGTTTGTACATTTGAACAGATTACATGTTGTGCCTGCCAAGTGTTTCTGTGAGGAGTACTATATCAGGTGTATGTCTGTTTAAGAATTGCATGACTAGGCGCTGCTTGATCCCACTACCCAAGCCGTTCACGTTCCATGTTAGAAGCTTTAGGGCTTTGCCATTTTTCCTAGCCATCACCATGTCTGGTATGTAGGGTGTGGGTGTATGCACAAATGTATCTAGAGAGGGGTCTGTGGATGAGCCGTGAGTCAATGGGCCATGTACGCTGAGCCCATATGTACTTAGAGTGGATCTTCAAACAAAAACATAACACATAACCTCCCCTAACCCCACCCTATACACCGCCCCAACTTGAAACATCTGTCGCCCTAACTCAACAACCAAAGGACTGTCAAATATCCAATAATCGACTATGAAACACACAAACTGGCTGTATACAAATCCTAGAAGCACGTCCCCGTCCGGCTGCACTGGAGTGACATTCCAGGGGTGGGGTGCTTCCGCCTGATTCGGTCGCTCATCTTTGTGTCTATTCGTGGCTAGTACAGGCGTGCACTGTGCATCCTGTCGAGGTATCATGCTTGCCTCCCGATCGTAGAGGTGTGAGGTTATACTTGATTACTGGATATCTAGGCATTAGTCCTCCCTCTCCTGCGGTGGTGGGTCATGTTCCTGTGCCAGCGGTTGTAGGGCCGTTGGTCCTCACTACGGCAAAGCCTGGGGGTTTCTGTTTCTGTTGCCACATGCTGATCTCCAGTCCCCCTCAATGTGTTGTTCCGCCCACTTCATAGCATCCTTAGGTCTGTAAAATAAACTATCGGGCCCTTGTGATATATTTTAAGTTGGGCCGGGAACAGTAAACCATATTTCACATTCAGGGTTTGCAGCTGCTTTTTGAGTTGTTCGAACAACTGCCTGGCCTTCTGCACTTCCATGGTGTAGTCTAGGAAGAACGCAATTCTGGATCCATTGTAAGTCCATTGTAGGTTAGCATGCCTTTGGCACGGGCCATTTGTAGCAGCGCATCACAATCCCTATAATTCAGTAGCTTTCGCTATCACAGTGCACGGTGGTGCACAGGGCACCGGTCGTCCAGCTGGTATACAGTGGGCCCGTTCGATTGAGAAGAATTTTAAAAACGTCTTTGTTTCAAACATGTCAGCGAGCCATTGCTCCAAGAACAATTCCATGTTTGGCCCTTCAGCCTTTTCTTTTATGCCTAGGATCCGAACATTGTTACATCATGACCTTTCTTCTCCTTCATCCACCCTCTCTTCCATCAGTTGTTGTTCTATGCTTATTAGCCCGTCCTCCACTCCAGATATGCGCTGTTCCACCTCTCCAGTACGGGATGTTAGTTTATGTAGGTCATGTCGGAGGAGTGAGACAACCATGCTGATGCCATCCATCTTCTGTTCCATGGAAGCACACGAGTTTGCAATTGCCGTTATAACGTCTTTCAGGGATATTGTTTTCTGATTCCACCATGGTATCTGGTTGATCTTGTTCCACCGGGGTGCTTGTAGCAGGTGTAGTGAATTGGTCAATCTTGCATTGGGTAGTCATCTTTTTGGATTTATCCCATGATGGGCTCAGTTGATAGCGGGCAGTGGTATGGGGTCTTGTTTCTCAGAGCGATATGGAGAATCAATGCTGCAGTAGTTATGTCAGTTCTGGGAAGTTGCCAACATTTGTGATGATCCTGTGTTGATAGCTCCAGCAGGTGGCGATTACATGGATTTCATGGCACGAGTGATAGGGTTCATCTGCACCTATCAGGTCTAAGCATCTGGTGTGGCACCTATTCATGTTAATTCAAGAAATTCTTATCGTCTGATTGTTGTGCATTTCTTCGTCAATGGTTATAGAGTTGGTGTGGCAGAACTGCTAGGTTGCTACAATACAGGTAGATACAAATGTGAGGCCCCCACATCCAGCCTCAGGTGCAATCCACATCTATCACTCAGCAACGAACTTACCAAAAATGAAGGCCACCAGCAGTCTCCATCCTCAAGTGGAGGCAAGAGAAATTGGCGAACCACCAGTACCTTCACGCAGGAACAGCCGAACCTTCTCAAATGAACTGTCTCCTCCACGCGGAGACAACCAATTTCTCTCGCCAAGAACAGCGCAGTGGCGCCAGAGCCTGGGCAATCACTGGCCACCCAGGCAAAAAGACACCCCAATGAAAAAATCGGATATGACAACCATCATGTCGGCAATTACAATTGCTCTGGCCCCCTTCTGCAAGTTATATGAGGTCATAAAGGACAACTTAAAAGACCACACAACGCTCATAGTGATGATGCACACAAAATGAATATATCTAGAAGGATATATCCAGGCAATGGAAAAAAGCACCTCATCCCTAACAACGACACAGTCAGCTCCTCGTCTATAGACAACGATTCAGGAGCACAACGAAATGGCAAAGAACAAGGCAACAAAAAAGGAAATCCTACAACGTCAACCCAAAGCACTCAAACTGAACAGAAAAAACAGCAGTCTGCCACAAAAAAGAGCATACAATGGGAACATTTCAGCATCTTTAACTCCCCAAATGGCAACAAGTAGCCAAGAAGCTCCAATCTACCAGAGGTCTTTTTCTTTAAGGAAAGCTCTCAGAGAAAAGTCATCAATGACGTCAAGGCTAAGAAAGGGGAATCTAACAAGAAACAAATCACAGAGGAGCCCAAATGCGACAAGAACCTGACTGAAAAAAAACACAGAACACGCCAATCCCCTATACCAAACAAACAATCGCTCTTAAAACTACACGACTCGACAGGCCGGCAAAGGCAGCATGGAGAGAACACTAGCACTAGAAAATCATTGGAAAAACCAACTAAACTAGGGCCAATGAAAGAAAAGTCACAATCCAGGAAAGTCTAACAGGGTCGTCAACAGAAAAACGCCCGCTGAACCAAGATGCGAAATCCCCAATAACAGCTGAGGAATTCCTCGATGACACGTCTTCCATGAACATATCACAGCATCTAAATGAAGCCCTCTTAGAAGCAGGAGAAAAGACGCCAAGGATACACACTACCAACAAGGACTCACAAATGTCCCAGACGGCAAAGGCGCAACCCGTAAAAACACACAGCGGGGAGAGCCTAAGAAAACCCCAGAAGGAAGCCTTGTGCAGCAGAAGAAATCAGAGAGAGAACTAGAGCAGCAGAGCCCATCGAGCTTCACTGGCAGCACCACCAAGAAATTGCTATCGTAGCGAAAGTGGCACCATTCAAAAACAGGAAAATTCAAAGAGGAAGACAGTCGTGAAAAATGTGGACGGGGAGCCTTCCAGAAACAGTAATTCCGGACGACCGGGAAGGGACCGAAACAAACGAAACCAAAGGACAGAAAACTCCGAAAACTATGGTAGACAAGCCCGTCTGGGAAGACCCGAACAAAGTTCAGCGAAGTTAGAACAAGCCATGAGGAACAATGATGAAATGGTGTTAAACAGAACAACAGTGAGAAACATCTTTAGCAAAATCACGACATTGAAAAGCCTGAAATCAGAGGATAATGTGAGAATCGAACCATATCATAGAGGGAAAACCGCAAAAGCCTATATACACATAGGAGCTGGGCAAAATCCAGGCCAGATTCGGCCGCATTGGACCACAGGCTAAAGCAATCGTCAAGCAGGAGCCACTACAAGTCTAAAACAGAAGACCTATATAACACCACGAAAATGCCTAGGAACAGAGTCAAGCCAATAGACCTAAGACAACTAGGCAAAAGAAGATCATCCCACATAACGGAGTCGGATCTAAAGAGGGACAGGACACCAAGAAAATACTCAGGGAGGGACAATCAAAGCACGGAGCGGCCACATAACTACCAGGAAGGGGCTCTGATAACACCAACTGCCTCACTGACACCAAAGTGCCTAGAAAACACGGACAGCGCCTCAGGCAAACCTTCAAAGCTGGAGGGAAAAAAATGACTGTCCTCACCAATGAAACAACTATGGGCATGGTTGCCGAAAAACGCTGGTGCTTCAGAGCAAAAAATAGCTGTTTGCTACCGACGGTACTGAGGCACAACCGTCGGGGAAGCTAGAAGACCCTGTTCAGCCGACAACCACATTAACATTTGGCTCCTGGAACACGCGTGGATATAGACATCTGATGCAAAGAGGCAACGTTAATTTGAACGACTATGACATCTTGGCTCTTCAAGAAACTTGGCTATCAGACACTCCCCACCTTGACGGGTTTAACATAGTAAACTCGCCAGCTAAATAAAACGCTCTGGGCCGCCCATCTGCAGGAATTCTACTTGCGGTCCAATCAAGCAGAGGAATCACCATTGAACTGACTCTGTCAGTCTCCCTGACCCACCTAGCAGCGCTGACAAGTTGGACCGTGCCAGATCCCAAAAACAACAGAAAAACCAAAATGCTACTGGTTGCAATCATTGTCGTCTATTGGAACCCCCAAATTACGACGGATGAAGGCTTTCTAAACAACAGTTGACTCGCTTTACGTTGAAAACGACATGACCCACATTATAATATGTGGAGACCTAAACGCCAGATGCCCCCCAACATCGGAAGAGCTGAAACATGACACCACCCCAGCGGAGAAAAGAGGAACACAGTGGTTGGAGATGATGGAGTCACGGGGTTGTTTTAATTTTGGACAAGCATTACCAAATCCAAAACGATGCCGACATGGGTAAGAGACATCTCAAGGGCCACTATCGACTATATATTTGCGACTGAAAACATGCTAAAACTGCCAACTTCGTTTGAAGTCATAAAAACTGCCGCAAGTGACCACAATCTGCTCAAGGCAACCTGGACGATGTCTAGCTGAGAAATACTGAGGACTGAATCACAGAGTGCAACAGCCAAGGGTCATGATTAAAACTAACAGAGCAAAGAATAAAAGAGTTAACATTTAAATACCACAGGCATCTGGCTTTCAACACACTGCAAGAGGACACAGAACCAGACTATCAACCGCTACTGAGCCCATACAAGGTTAAGACAAGAAAAAACCTTGCTTTGAAGGACCACTTATCGCACCAGTATGATAAGCAGCTGGTTGTGAAAAGAGCTGTCTTGAGACGCCTAAAAAGGAAGGCAAGAAACTCAAACTCTGCAGAAGCACAAAGGGAACTGCGCAAAGCCTGGCTAAGAAATCAGCGACTCAGTCTATACCAAAGAGACTCCGAAGCAATGCTGACAAAAATGGGGGGAAAGAATGCTGGAGCTTTCTGGACGCTGATTACATTTTCAGGAGCATACATCGAATCTAGCCAGACAAACGGTGTGATCGAAACCAGCTGGATAACTCACTTCAACGCAGTCTTTAGATGCCCAGCTGAGACGGAAAACGCTGACAACATCGAGACAAACGACGGGTGGATAGATGTAGCGGACAGAGAGAACATTCAAACAGTCATCTGCAGATTAAAAAACTCAAGGGCCCCAGGACCAGATGGGGTTACGAATGTCGACCTCAAAAACTTTCCTGTAGAATGGTTAACCTTCATCAGCATGGTCTTTAAAACATGTGCTGCCAGCAGATCGCTACCCAGATAATGGACCACGGCTGTGGTCGTTCCCATCTTCAAAAAGGGAAACATGACAAATCCTCAAAACTATCGACCAATCGCACTCCTAGACACGATTGGAAAAGTGTTTGCCTCACTGCTTCTGTGTGACTTTCAAGCCTGGATCAAAACTGCTTCTCTCAACGATCCATTTCAAGCAGGATTCCGAAAAATCTCCGGGACCATTGTCAATATTATGCTCCTAAGCACCCTCAAAATCAAAACTCGAGAGGGGTCGTCAAAGCTGTATCTAGCATTCATAGACCTCTCCCAAGCATTCAACATGGTAGACAGATCACTACTATGGGCAAAACTCTTCGCTGCCAACTGTCCCAAGAAGATTCTGGACCCAATAAAAGCAATCTACTCGGGAACATTGATGCGAGTAAAGCTGAACAAAAATGGCATAATATCAGACGCAATCACAACAACAAGAGGGGAAAAACAGGGTTGCCCCCTTGCACCGGCACTGTTCACAGCCTTTTTAGGTGACCATAAGGACTCAACAACAACGGTGAAAGCGTTCCCACCCAGCATTGGAGGAATGACGGTCCAAAGAACATTATAGGCTGACGATATCATCTTGGTGGATCAAACACTGATAGGCCTTCAGAGGCAACTAACCAACTTATCAAGGTATATAGAAACAAACAAGCTGCAAATCAATAAAAAGAAACCAAAGACAATGATCATGGAGAAAAAAAAGCAATAACCAGACAAAGAGCACATCATGGCAAGTAGAAAACAGCAAAATTGAAGTAGTGTCGGAATTTAAATACCTGGGGCTCATACTGGACAACTCTCCCACAGAAGCACGCATGCAACGATTCATCTGGACAAAAGCAAGATCATTAGCAACTCAAGCGCACATGCTGGACAATACATTTGTCCGTTTCTCCTTGATCCCCCTTTCTCAACTACTATAAAGCAAAAGTGGCCCCGACCCTGCTATATGGTGCGGAAGCTATGCCAACGCTACGGGAGGAGATCTGGGAAAAGATTGAAGGCTTCTTCTGGAGGTCCGTGCTATCACTCCCCAACTCAACCTCAATGCCAGCCATCAGAAAAGAGTTGGGACTCATCTCTCTAAAGACCACAGCAGAAAACAGCAGCATGTCAGTCTACAGGAACATCCTGCTACCAGAAGCATCGCCCCTATACAACTTGCTGCACAAAAAAATCAAGTCAGGCAGATCCAAAATGCTAGCCGTCTGGGTGACTAAAAAAAAGGCCCATCTGGAGGCAATCGCTTGCTCAGAGGATGAGTTGCTACAAAACCCTCTCAGACTAAAAAGAAAAACTAGAAGAACTTGACTGGATCAACACCCTAGAAAGGGTGGATAAGAACAAACGCTTAAGACATCTGCCACCTCTCTCCAGAAAAGCAAACGACCAAGCAGAAATCTACAAAGCATTCCCTAGCAAACTGCTTTGTCACCTCTTCCTCAGAGCTAGATAAAATCTACTTCCGACCAATGACATCCGGCACACCAGAGGTCTGTCTAATTCTAACGCATGCAGACTATGCAAGCAGGATGACGAAGTATTATCCATCCGTCATCTAGTGAACTAATGTCCGGCAATGCTAACAACTAGAGAAATCTACCTAAACCCCGTCTTAGAGCCATACGCGGATCGCAAAGAAACAACTTGGTGGCCATGCCTGATTAGTGGCCAAAAGACTGCCTGGGCAATCGCCACCACAAAAATCCTACAAATTACCCTAGAAAAAATCGAAAAAGGAGCTTTTTCACCTTAGTAAAAACAATTAATTTTGTTAAACACAAATAAAAAAATAATAAAAAAAAAAATATTACAACAAACGTATCACAAAGGCAAGCAACACCAAGAAAAATATGTTCAACATCATCAATGAGCTAAGATACCGAACTGCCTGCAACAAAAATCAACACCCACGCCTTCACAAAAACGTTGCCATGGCCATGCAGAACACATTAAAAACAAAATCACAAATATCCTGCAAGTCATCAAAAGCATGACCAAAATGACCAACAACTCCCCTAACCAGCCAATGCTGGAACCAACTACAAGACTAAACAAGTACTCACTAATTTCAACAAATAAATACACAAGCCTAGGTTCAATTCCCACCAAACCATACATCGATAAATGCATACCAACTTTAGTTGGGAAATAATAATTATATTTAAACATTTTCTATGTTCAGCACTTTGATGAAAGCTCTATATAAATAACAAATTATCATTATTTTCACCAGCTGAAATTCATACATCCAAAGGTTAGCAGGAACCCTTCAATAGTACGGTCACCCATGTGATTTACACTATATTACAATAATCTATGAAAGTACAATGTAGCTTAAATAAATATTTAATAGTTAAACATTGCACCTGATTTAGCTCATTCCCTTATATACCCTCTGGGCAGTCCCTATTCTCATGCTTTCCACACCTACTGTTTCAAGCCAACCGCACTGTTCACGTGTGCAGCGTGGCAAAAAGCATGGCTTGTGTCTTTCAGCTGCCACTTGGGATTTTGCCAATAGTTCTATTTTAGCTGACAATATATTCCTCTTGCAAAGACTAGCCAACACATGGTCCTTCCCTTCAACGACTACTGGGGATTTTGCCAACAATTGTATTTTAGCTGACAACACTGTACAGACTGGCCAAGGACAATTCTCTGTCCTTCAATTGCGGTTTCTTGGATTATTCCATGGCTACGCCATTGAGCTACCGAATAGAACTACAGAAAGGCCTGCACTTTGTAGTTCAGAGTTTTTTCCGTTATCTTTGTTTTGTGTTTTGCAAGAACATTGTCTCTCTTCCTGGAGAGAGCCTAAATAGCAATTGATGGGGATGTGTATTTAAGCAGAGTACAGTGTACCCAGTTTGAAGTTCCTGGCACACAGCCCAAAATAATGAAAAAAAGTATTTCACTGCAACATGGAAAAGCGAATCTCGCTTCCTGCATTTAAACGTGTTTGTATTGCACTGTGCATTTCACTGAATATAAATGTGTTTACATCGCACTATACATTATAGCGAGGAGGCCTGCATTGCACTTAATATTAAACTGTTTTCATCGCACAGTGTATAAGTTTGATCAGCGACTCAGATCACAGGCCATATTAAACATGGATAAATATGGACAGACATAGAAAATACATGTCACTCCAAGACAGAATTCCTACTGTTGACCTCCAACACAGGTAGTATATCTCAGTGGTAACGTGCTTGTCTTGGAAGCAAGACGACACAGCAACACAGGTTCAAAACCTGCGTCAGTGCTTAGAAAACTCTTCCGTATTAAGCATGTTGTAACAAACCAATTGTTATAATTGTCACACAGAACACCTAGACATCCAGACCTGGCTCTCTATTATGCACCTCAAGGTCTTCACACCCAAGTTGGCCACCTGTACTAAGTCCCTTGGGTTTGACATCAACAAACACCGCTCCTTCAAACAGCACATTGCAAGGAAGACACAAACGACATGGTACCAACTTTCTCTCCTGCGGGAAATCAAGCCCTTCATCCCAGAAAACAAATGTAGATCTGCTGTCCAAGCCTTGGTCCTCTCCTACCTGGATGGTGGCAATACCCTCTTGGAAGGCCCCCTAGCGACTACCCTAGCTCCCCTGAGATGTGTCCTGTATACTGCAGCATGACTCATCAGAGGAATCCACAAATTCGGCCAGATCACCCCTACCCTCAACTCTGATGCAGGAAGGAAAGAACCACAAGGCAAGCCTTCTCTGTCTATGCTGCAAGACTCTAGAAACTGCTCCCCTTCAACATCAACTCGCCCCCTCTCTTTCCAGTTCAGGAAGGAGCTCAATACCCTCCTCTTCAAGGAATGGCTCTTCCGTAGCACCCAGGACCACACACCCTGCATTCCCCACCATACATGAGACTGGGCGATCTGATCCCCACTGTTTCCTCCCCTGGTCACATGTTGTTAGATTCCCCACTCCCTTGTTTCTCTGCTCCCTAACCTTGTTCTTCCCCCTATGATTGTAAAGCGCTCTGTTGCTTCCCGAAGCCAAGTCCATGCTCATTAAATACCCCAATAATAATAATAATAATGAAACGTTTAACCTCAACTGCGTTATTCGTTTTCTGGCGAGTTGTCCCGTATTAGAAACAGGGCAAAGGTGCCAACCCACAACCATTCCTTGCCCACACCTGCTCATTGATTGCTTCATTCTGGCGATGTCCCGATGAATGCCCATCAGTTGAGTCATAGGGGATCGTTCAGGACATGTTTGGTGTGGGAAGGAATAACCTTTGGATAAAGGAACACTGGGCCTCCCTGCGAGATCGGCGGTGTGGGTAAAAATTGTGGTAATTCGTTTGGCATGGGGAGGAATAACCATAGGATTAAGGAGTTTTAGGCCTCCTTTCGGGTTCGGCGGTGTGGGTTAAAAGGGCTGTAATTTGTTTGGCATGAGTATGAATAACTTTGAGATTAAGGAACCCTGGGCCTCAGCATGAGTTCGGCGGTGTGGGTATAAATGGTGGTGATTTGTTTGGCATGAGTATGAATAACTTTGAGATTAAGGAACCCTGGGCCTCATCATGAGTTCGGCGGTGTGGGTATAAATGGTGGTGATTTGTTTGGCATGAGTAGGAATAACTTTGGGATTACGGAACGCTAGGCCTCCTTCAGAGTTTCTGCAGTGTGGGTAAAAATGCCGGTAATTAGTTTTGCTTGAGGAGGAATAACTTTGGGATTAAGGAATACTATGGGCCTCATCACGAGTTTGGTGGTGTGGGTAAAAATGGTAAAAATTGTGGTAATTCGTTTGGCATGAGGAGGAATAATTTTGGGATTACGGGATTACGGAACCCTGGGCCTCATCATGAGTATAGGTAATAATGTGTGACAGAACTACTGCCAGTTTCCAGCACACAAAATAGTTACTTTGAAGTTAAATTACCAAAAAGTTGAGGGAGAATTCCCCACATTTCCTTAAAAAATCACCAGATTTACCGCAAAGGAGTAACCACTCGGGTAAATGTGATGTTACCCCCCATCGAGTCCCATGGACTCCAAAAATGGGGATTAACACTGCCGTTTGTGTTCCCAGAGCAAACCTGAAGGATTTAGTGGCAGAAATGGTAAATTAGTTACTGCCAAACTCCTAATGATGTTACCCCTCCCCCAGCTTCACACTTCACTTTTCTCATGTTTTTGAACCACATAATACTCTTCATGTTGTAGTTTGGCAGCAGTTCCCCAGTGATATCCTTCTATCACGAACGCCCTGACCCAAGCCACACCTTCACCCATGCTCGCGCTGTATTATACACACATGTGCAAATATCCAGTTCACCCTCACTTCCAGGTAACTTATGTCGCTACATGCTCTAGGACAGGCGTCTCCGACCTTTGGCTCTCCAGATGTTTTTGGCTACAACTCCCATTGGCCCTAGCCAGCACAGTCAATGGTAAGGGATCATGGGAGTTGTAGTCCAGAGCATCTGGAGAGCCAGAGGTTGCCGACCCCTGTTTTAGGAGCTTGTTTTAAGGATGAACGTTAGCTTTGGGTGCTTTCTTTGCCCCAACACCGGGACTTTGGATTCGCTCGTGCTAACAGCCACCCCATGGAGCCAAGTCCCTTACATGGCACAGGTCTCATAAGGCATCACACCAGGCAGGGCATCCAGACACACTAGGCACTAGGTGGCTTCTAGGGAATGGTCTAGCTGGCTCACGCGCCTTGAGGAGTGAGGCGAAGGGCGCACCATATTCTCTCTTGCGAAAAAAGTAGTAAATGTGAGGCTACGTCATCATCAATGTGCGACCTGGAAATCTACATCCTGCTTCTGCAAGTCCTGGGCCGCCAACAGTGCAACGAGTGTGGGCGCTTGCAAGCAAGCAACACCTTCTAGGGATTACTAACAGCATATTTAGAATGTTTAATGCACATATTGGCAAGTGGATAACTTCAATCTGTGTTTATTGATCCATTGAAGGCTTTTGGGGAGGAAGGATAGCTCAGGGGCAGCGCGTGGAAGCAAGACGGCGCAGGTTCGAATCCCGATCCCGCGCTTAGAAACCACTCGGTATTAAGCACATTATAAAAGAACCATTCTAATTATTGCAAGTGGCCAAGTAAATGAGAACTCTTGTTTGAGGGTCTTTGTTTCTCTTTTAGAAATGCTAGGACTTTCTTCGAATGGGACATCTCTGTTGTGGGCTGCCTCCGGTCTCCGGGCCAGCCCACAGATGTTGTCGGGATCACCCAACAATATAGGCTCACCAGGGAACAGCCGGCGAACCTGGAGTAGGGGAGCACCCTACGGCGCCCGGTGTCAATGGGCACAAGCCTCACAGTGTGGGGGTGTCACCCCCAGTCTCCCACAGCCGCGGCTCCGAGGGCACTCGGTCCGCGCTGCATAAGAGGCCATGACCACGTGGCAGGCCCACAACCCACAAATGCACAGACACGAGTTTCCACTTCCTGGGGCTCTGCTGCTCTGCCCTTGCGGTGCCAGCAGAGCCCCTTTTATTATTACAGCGTCATGACACAGTCATGGCACGCACGCAGCAGGGACCACTAGACCAACACACACACACAACATCCCTCCTTTATTATAAACAAAATAAACAAAACCCCACTGCAAACTGGAACTCTCTACTGGGTCACCATCAGTGCGTTCTAGTCCGAGCACCCACCGTGCCCCTACATCATCACAGCAAACCTTGGGCGCATTCTAGTCTGAGCACCTCTTAATGGTTATTAACACTTAACCGTTTACCACTGCAAACCAACAGGTGTGTTCTAGTCTGCACACCACGGGTTCTGACAACGGGCTGTGGGAGCTCAGAAGATTCCCGGATCAAACTGGCCACCGGCCCCGCTGCAGGACAAGAAGAATATATTCTCTTCGTACTCCTCCTCCCCCATATCATACAGTGCTTCCAGGGACCCTCCGCCACCTGGACCGCTGCCACCTTGGGGGTCTTTCTCCCCTTCGCCTCATTCCCCCCTGATACCCGCACCATGCTGGCTGGGGCTGGAGCGAGACACACTCATGCGAAGTGATCTCCTTTCCTGCACCTTCCACAGATTTGTCCTATCCTAGGGCAGTCCTGCGGGTGTGGAAGATCCCACCCACACTGATGACATATTGTGGCTTTGGGGTCTCTCCTCGGCCAGTCTCCCCTCCTCATCACGAGTCCTGGCCACCTGCCGACAGTCTCCACCTCCTCAACCTTCACTCGCTGCATTGGGACCTCCATCTTTAGGTGGTGTCTAGAGGAGTCCATGACCAAGGCCATAGCTCTCAACCATTTGTGACTCAAAGGCGGGTGAAATCACCCGATTTTGTTTTTGGCGGGTGAGACGCCCATTGAAATGAATGGGCGTGCAGGAGGCTTGGCGGGTGAGTCAGCCCTTTGCAAGGCGGGTGACACCCGCCAAATGCGTGTGAGTTGAGAGCTATGCCAAGGCCCGCACCTCCGCCAGTTCCTGGGCCCGGCCAAGCTCCAATATTCGATCGAGGGTCAGAGCTGGGTCCCTCAGATCCTGCTTGCACAATTAGGTGGAGCTGCAGCTGTAGATGATCTGCGCCCAGATCTCGCCCTCCTCGAAATTCCCCAGGGCACAGGACAGTGCAATTCCGCGCAGCTTCCCGTGGAATGCATCAAGGCTTTCCCCTTCCTCCTGCCTCGCACATCTCATCATGAACCGTTCATAGTTCCTGTTGACCATCAGTCTGAAATACTTGTTCAGGGCTGCGATGGCTGCGTCGGCTGCGTCGTATGACTGATCTCGGGGCCTTAATGTCTTAAACAGCCTCTGAACGGCCAGTCCGGCAGAGTATAGGAGTGTTGGACGTTTGGCTGCGTCTTTGATCTCCATTGCCGTGAAGTACAGCTCCAGGTTCTCCACCCAGGCCACCCACCGGGCCCCCAGACTTGCCGGCGCACCCAGGACATCGAAATAGGGTATTGGTGCCAGCTGACCCCGACATACTCCCTCGTCGTCTGACATGCTGAATGCAGGTGAGGATTCTGGGTGCAATCACCGGTGTTGATGGGTGCCTGCCGTGGCTGGTGACAAACAGGGTGTCCCCACCACAATATTCACCCCTTTGAATGCCCACGTTCTTCTTGCCCAGGGGTGCATGATCACTCCAGGAGGAGCCGCAACCCCCAGGGCTTGGCACCGCCGCGGGCACCAGGCGACCAGCGCAGGGGGACCGCAGCAGGTCCCGGGGCCACCCGCAATCCTGCGGCCACCACGTGCCTCTCCTACACGGCCGCCGATTGCGGCCGTGTGCGTGGGTCCATTCTTCCACCCGCCACAATCACCAGCTGGCGGGCGCGACCTCGTCACCAGTGTTGTAGGCTGCCTCCGGTCTCCGGGGCAGCCCACAAATGTTGTCGGGATCACCGGACAATATAGGCGCGCCGGAGAACAGCCGGCAAACCTGGAGTAGGGGAGCACCCTACGGCGCCCGGTGTCACCAGGCGCAAGCCTCACAGTGTGGGGGTGTCACCCCCAGTCTCCCACAGCTGTGGCTCCGAGGGCACTCGGGCCGCGCTGCATAAGAGGCCACAACCACGTGGCAGGCTCACAACCCACAAATGCGCAGACACGAGTTTCCACTTCTTGGGGCTCTGCTGCACTGCCCTTGTGGGTCCAGCAGAGCCCCTTTTATTATTACAGCATCATGACGCAGTCATGACACGCACGCAGCGGGGACCACTAGACCAACACACACACAACAATAATAACACACAGGTCTGCTTGAAAAGTCTGATTCACTGCACTGCAAGCGAGTAGTGATTACCGTAATCACTGTAATTTCTGTGAAATAAAATGTGACCTAGAGAGGACAATTCCAAATATGCAGGCTGGCCTGTGGTGGAACTTCATGCAGGTAATGTATGAAAGCGTGTCAGACTCCAGACACACAAGACTTGTGTGTAGAGAAGAGGCTTGCTGCACTAAACCTCTGCGCGCTAGTGCAGACACTTTGCACTAGTGCAAGAGCCCCCAGTGAAACATTATATTCCTTAAATACATCTTTGCACCAGGGCAATGGTTACCCCAGTCCGAGATCTGTTCCCTGGTTCTAAGAGGCCTTGAAAGACCTTGCACGTTTGGTGGTAAATTGCCAGCCAATCTGCCGATTTACCACCAACCTTTTTTACCGTTTCCGCAACTGGGTCCCATGGCATTATCACAGAATCATGTGAGGTGATGGGGCGGTACAAGTCTTTGGAGTCCAGAGAACAGCTCAGGGACTTTGGCAGACTTACCTTGAGTGATAATAACATGCAGTAAATTCACACATTTTGGGGTTAAAGTGGTAAACTCAAGGATTCACCTCTTGCTTTTGCCAGAGGTGTATCTTGCACTTTACCTCCAAACTCGGAATTCACAGTCCAGTAAAATAGCGGTAATTCCATTTCTGCCCCCAAAAAAGTGGTGGTAGTGGAATTGCTGCCACTTTTTACCTGCGCTGCCGATCTTGTGATGATATTTTTGCACTAAGGTCATTGTTGCCCTGGTGCCAATTACATTTACACCAGTGCAAAGGATGTTTTAAACCCCCTTACTTAGCGAAGGTTGGCCAATGATTTTGCAGTGTTAAGACATGAGGTTTTTCATACAGTAATGTGCAATGTTTCAAGTGTTTAACAGGCATCTTAATGTTTCTGTATTTTCATGCAAGTCTCTTAGCTTAGTGTTTCTGTTGTTTTTTGTTTCTAGGTGCTATACCCATAGCATGACTCCAGAGATGCGTAGCTGGCACCAGGTTGGCATCACCCCTCCACTCGGCCACATCAGGGGACCCTTCTGGAGACCAGCGCCATGAAGACCTGCTCTCACTAAGTCCTCTGTCTCTTGCTGATCTGATGGCATTGTTATAGATTATTAGACAGCTGTGGGGCATAGCAATACATGCACAGTAGTGCACATATTAAGAACAGTGACACAATGTACATTACAGCTCACTCTGGGCGAACAGGAAGCGCTGCTCATGCGAGAACATCGTTTGTTAGTTCAATTAAACAACACACACATGCATCTCTGCACACAGGCAGGTCACTGCTCTGGGGAATACTGAGTGTGCTCTCTCTCTCTCTCTCTCTCTCTCTCTCCCTGTCTCTCTCGCTCTCTCTCGTTCTCTCTCTCTCTCTCTCTCTCTCTCCATGTCTCTCTACATCTTTCTTTCTCTCTCTCTCGCTCTCCATGTCTCTCTCGCTCTGTCTCTGTGTGTCTCTATCTGTCTCTCTCTCCCTCTCTCTCTTCCCACCTCTCCCTCTCCCTCTGTCTGTCTGTCTCTTTCTCTTTTGCTCTCTCTCCTTCTCTCTCTCTCTCTCTCTCTCCCTGTCTCTCTGCATCTTTCTTTCTCTCTCTCTCTCTCTCTCTCTCTCTCTCTCTCTCTCTCTCCATGTCTCTCTCTCACTCTGTCTCTGTGTGTCTCTCTCTGTCTCTCTCTCTCCCTCTCTCTCTTCCCACCTCTCCCTCTCCCTCTGTCTGTCTGTCTCTTTCTCTTTTGCTCTCTCTCCTTCTCTCTCTCTCTCTCTCTCTCCCTGTCTCTCTGCATCTTTCTTTCTCTCTCTCTCTCTCTCTCTCTCTCTCTCTCTCTCCATGTCTCTCTCTCACTCTGTCTCTGTGTGTCTCTCTCTGTCTCTCTCTCTCCCTCTCTCTCTTCCCACCTCTCCCTCTCCCTCTGTCTCTCTCTTTCTCTCTCTCTCTCCTTCTCTCTCTCTCTCTCTCTCTCTCCCTGTCTCTCTGCATCTTTCTTTCTCTCTCTCTCTCTCTCTCTCTCCATGTCTCTCTCGCTCTGTCTGTGTGTCTCTCTCTGTCTCTCTCTCTCTTCCCACCTCTCCCTCTGCCTGTCTCTCTCTCTCGCTCCCTCTCCCTCTCACTTTCTCTCCCCTCTCTCCACTCTCTTCCTTTCCCCCACTGGGCTATCAAGACCCCAGGGTGGCGGAGAGGAGTTTTCTTCTCTGTCATTGGCCCAACGTATTGTACTTTGTTTACTACCTTAAGGTAAAGAGGCTGTTACCAACTGCTTGTAGTTCTGTGATTTCATAACAAACTGTCCAATAAACCGACTGCACTAAAATGAATGAGACATGAGTTCTGTTTATTCCCACAAGTCCTGATCAAGGTAATTTGAGCAATGTTTGATTTGCTTGTCTTTCTGCAAAGAGAAAACCAGAGTGGCTGAGTCTTAGTGACACATGGATTTGTTCGCAGGTGTCACATTGTGACTAGGTTCCCAATGGAATATTCTTTTTTCTAGAGTGACATGAATCTTACAGTGGTTGAGTTTTATCTTCACAAATGTTTTCCCTGATGAAGTCGAAGTCACAGTGAGAGACATGTTTATTTCCAGAGGCACCCACATATCAGTCAGTGTTTTCAAAATGGAGCGCACGTTCTTTTCCTCTGAGAAGCAGGGAAGTCTCTGGGTTTTAGTAACATGCCTGTTATTTTTTCTAGAGGGTGCAGAAAATCAAAGTTACTGAGTTCACACTCACGCACACACACAAGTCTTTCCTGATGGAGAAATGTCCAGTCTGCGTTCCGAGTGACACAGTTTATTTCTTCATATGGGAGCATAACATCAAAGCAAATGGATTTTAGTGACACACATTTCTTTACTGAGTGGTGAGGAAATCACACTGACTGGGTTTTAGTGACACGTGTTTTAAATTTTTCTTGAGAGTGCACGAAATCAAAGCTACTGAGCTCCAACACGCATATTTTTAAAGGGAGCATAAAGTCATAGGCTGAGTTCAGAATAACACACTTGTTTTTTTTCTGTGTGAATATAAACTCACAGTGAATGAGTGAGCAGGATATCACAGTAGCTAGGGGTTTTAGTGATAGTCGCAATTTGTTTCCATAGAGAGCAGAGCTACTACTGAGCAGAAACACAACCACTGGGGTTGTAGTGACACAATTTGTTTCCTGATGTAAACAAGACATCCCAGTGATAAAGCCCACACTGACACATGTGTATGTTTCATAAGTGAAGTTAAATTCACAGTGACTGGAGACTAGTAGCATGTGTTTTTTTTTCCCGAGAGAGCTGGGCATCAGTGTTGGGTTATGAGTGACACATGTGTTGTTCTCCTGAACCAACATAAAATCACAGTGACTGAGTATTAGTGACATTTCCCTAAGCGGACCCTTAATCATAGTGACTGGGTTTTGGTGACATTGTTTTATCCCTGATAGTACTGACAATAACAGTGACGGTTCCATGTTATTTCAACAAACCAAGTGAATGTGTTGTATTTTACCTAGAAGTAATTCTAATATTTACCTTGAGTTTTTATTTTTTTATTTTTTGTGGGGTCCCCACACACCTCCACTTCCCCCTCACTTCTTCCCCTACTCCAAACCCGGCAACACCCCTTGTATTCCCTTAACCCACAACTATCTATATTTATCGATGCCATTTCGAATTACTTAACAGGATACCACAGGAACTGGGTTCAGAATGACGCACACATGTTTTTCCCAAGCTGGAACTACCTTCTCAGTGACAAGATGTTTGTGACATATACATTTTTTTTAACTTGCGCAACAGTTATGATAATGACAATGTTTTAGTTTGTAAGGAGCAAGGCATCACAGTGGCAAGGTTCAGACCGAGACACATGTTTTTTCTAAGAGTATGAACATGGAGTGAGAGCTATTTAGGAAAAAACATCTTTGTTTCTTGAGGGACAGGAAAAAAAATCACAGTGACTGGATTGACGTGTATTTTACTTCCTAAGTGAAAAGCGAATCAGGGACTGGGTTTTAGTGACACCTCTTTTTTTCCCTGATGGAAGAAAAAAACACCAGTGAATTTGCAAAGCAGCAGCACATTCCGATGACTATGTTCACAGGGAAAGACCTGTTTGTTCACCAGAAGTAGCAGGAAATCACAGTGCTTCTGGGAAGAGTAGTATTGCTTTTCACTGAGGGAGTAGAACATCTCAGTGACTGGGATTTAGTGACACTTATGATTTCACTGAGAATGCAGAAAAACACAGTGACTAGTGCAATTCCCATGTCACTGTAAAACCTGTGTTTCTTTTGATCGTGGGGTGGGGTTATTCATATCATAGACATTATTTATTCATGACAATGACGTGTCACTTGTAGAGTAGGGTCCATCTGGCTACTGAAGAGGAAGTGCCAAAATCTACTCCTGCTCCCCCTCACCATAGATGCATGAACTGGGAAGAAGAGCAGAAAGAATAATTTTGTATTTGTATTTATTGTGCTTATATAGCACTTTAACCAAAGCGCTTTACATTATAACAACAGAATACATAGAACATTATAACAGTAGAAGCAATTTACATCATGAATCAAACCAATAAAACAGTAAGTAGAGCAATTAATCTGTGACCAAAGAGGGAAGGGGTGAGAATGGATGGGCGCACTCACCATTTTGCACCAGTCCCCAGTGCGCCCATGGGTGACAAATATGCTGAAAGACACCCACTTCACCACCAACACTGCAACCTAAAAATAACACAAACCTTGCCCAGAGTGGATGAAGAGCTTCTGGGTGCCAGCAGAGACACTTCAATTGAAAGTGCTGGCTAAAAGCGCTAAGAAGACATGCTACATTAGCCTCAATGCAGCAATACCGCCATGCGGAATCTACAAAACACAATAATTCCTGTTTAAAGGCTTGCAGATGTTCACATGAATTAGCCCTATGGAAAAGCAAAAGTATGTGGACCACCTAACAGCGCTATAACTCATTAATTCATGCATTATTAAATAGCACAATATAAGCCATGCCCGGCTTCAGGACATTACAGCCAAATACACTTGTCTCACTGAAGTCCAGTGGCGGTGGGATGGCACGAGACACAGGAATGCATCTTACAAGTCCAGCTCAGCCAAGGTCGTGTAACGCGATAAATTCTTTTCTTGTAACAAGATAAATTCTTCTCTTTTGAACGGCAGTGAACTAAACCACAAACCTCCCTGGTGCTCCACTTCTACCCAACAATAATATGGTGAACATGTATGGTACTAGTGCCAGGGACCTGAAGATGTGTGCATTTATTTGTGGCTCACTAGTTTTACCACAAGCTTTGTGTCACACATTTGTGTCGACTGGTTTGGATTTTGGGGGTTTCGGAGTTCCATCAACTTTCAAGGACTTGCATGGACTACCAGAACTAATGGGTGTCAAAGGCTGAGTGACCAAAAGATTGGCGGAGTGGCGGAGAGTGGCAGTCTTGCTGCCAAACCTGAAGTCTGTTTCTGCTGTTCATCGTTTGGAAGAGGAGGTGTGTCCTTACCACTGCCTCACCTCACCCTCTCCATAAAACACTCCTTACTCCACGGAGTAGACGCGGAGTGGCAGAGAGTGGCAGTCTTGCAGTCTTGGCAGCCATGGCTGCCATGACTGCAGACTCACCGGTTTTAGCCGACTCTGACCATGAAAACGAATTTCTGCAAAAGGTTGAAGGATGCCTGCTTCGAAGCGCACGCCCGCATGTACTTCATATCAAACAGCAACCCAAATCTCGTCCTCCCTTAAAGACAACACCAACTCACCATCAAAGAGGAGAAGACCAACCCATCGCTCACGAGTTAAAACCAGACGCGGGCTCCGATGAGCATGACTCCTTGCAAACTCCAAGGGCTCCCTGCTGCAAGGAATCGACGAAAACGGCCCCAGAGGGAGACAGAGAAAACTCACCCACATCTGAGATCCCCTCGCCTCCTACGTGGTCTCCGCCTTCTAGCCCGTTATCACTCGCCACCCCGCTCCGGTTGTCGGATTTCTCCGGAGGGATGTCCGAGGATCGGGAGTGGAGAGGGGCGAGTCCGGGCAGTTTGGAGGCAGGAGAAATGCTGCAAGACCCATTGACGGGAAAACTTGGATCCATTGAGGCACCCCCTCTGGGCAAACAGAGAATGAAACCATGCCCCCAGCCTTCGTCCCTCCTGTTCCACTGCAAGTCCCAGACTCAGCACAACAAAATGAAGGTTTACACGAGGAAAACTTTATGGAGCAAAGTCCCACTATCAAGGCACACCTAACTGCCTCGAGCTCGTGTAATCCTCATAATCAGATTCAAATCTCTGCTCAGGTCCATTTGGACCCGAACGAAAAAACCCTTGCTGCTCCCGTCAGGGCCCCCTCTTCGCTGCAAACAGACCCTAACATGCTACAAGCTGCTCAACCAAGTTTAGAACAAACAGAAGATTGTCCCTTTAAGGAAGCCTCAGACGAAGCCTCCAGTGACCAAAATCAATCAACCAAAAAACGCCACTGGAGCTAGACAACCTCACCTGAAAAAGGAACAAAACGACAACGTAAGCTGAAAGGTAAATCTAAACCAACTAGGCAAAAAAAGCAAATACTACCCCAACA
Organism: Ambystoma mexicanum; assembly: GCF_040938575.1. Lineage (NCBI taxonomy): Eukaryota > Metazoa > Chordata > Amphibia > Caudata > Ambystomatidae > Ambystoma > Ambystoma mexicanum. Next base: position 90,971,769 of record NC_090927.1, read on the forward strand.
ACTACAACTTCTAAAAAACAAGGGGTGAAGCAAACAAAAAAAACTTGGAAACCAGACTCCAAGAAACCATCAGCGGTGAGTCTAGTAATGGATTTCTTCAATGCGTTTGCACCTCAAGCAGTGGGACCGCAGGAAGACCTTACAGACGCCGAAATCTTGGAAGCAGTTATGATCTGCCAACCCCCCAAAAAGTCGAGGAAAATGACCTACTCTCCTGAATGGCCTACAAAAGACCATACTGCCGGCAAGACATACCAAGATCTCCAATCGGGTGACAGACGGACACAAGAGTCAATGACCAACGTCAATAGTCACCCCCCCACTCAGCTAGACCCTTTTGACACGGCCATACGGCCCACGACAATCCCAAAGACCCAAAATAATCACCTCCCAACCCAAGGGGAGGAACAACAGCCCCAAATAACGCCACCCCGCCTCGGACTGCAAATTGGGAAGAAAACGCCAACCCTGGCCCCTAAACTACAGGAATTACAGGGAGGCGCGGGCAAAGTAAGCTCAACTACCCCCTCCAACATCACCCATACAGCAAGAAATGGCTATAGTCAAAGACACTACACTAGCACAGCCGCACCTGGAAAACCAACAAGGCCTCATGCCAAATCCCAGCGGAAAGCGACCTTCAAGGAGCCATTCCCAAGCTGGAGACACCACCAAAAATTCGAACAGAAAGCTAAGCACGGACAGGGACCGATGGTGCTCCGTAGACTTGCCAAATGGCACCCCTGCTCGAAGGCTCCTCAACGAAAGTCACCTAAAAACTGCAGTGGCAAAAAAAGACCTACAACAAACTGGAACCCCAATAGAATCGCCTTTGAAAAAAAAGCTGGACATACTATCTATTATGTCAGCAGTAACAATTGCTCTGGCACCATTTACAAAACTCTATGAATCAATAAATGAAAATCTCAAGGACCATACCACCGTACAAGCGATGATGCACAAAAAATTAATATTCTTAGAAGGCTACATCACTGCATTAGACGAACGTCTAAAGAACATTAACTGTTACTCTCACCCGTCCAACATTCACCAATGTGCGAAAGACCCAAATCCTGTTGGACCAGACCCCAAAACACGGACACCCTTGCCAAACAACCTACCATCCTCAACCCACGAACAAGCAACTGTGTCCAAGCCTGAAACCACTAAGCCAGACACATGGGATGTCATCCACATCATCAACGACAATCATTCTAGCGCATTTAAACAAGCTTCACCCACTGATGGCAAAGACCTCGCCTATCTGATTTTCTCGGGACCAAAGGAAACCCATCCTGAAAATCAAGACCAACCCCTAAAAACTACAGAGGCGGCAGGTCCAAAAAATGCAGTTTGAAAAAAAGGAAGGACACTATGATGCCCCAACCAAGTACGAGCCTTTTGTTAGCTCGCTAAGCCTCATCACAACCAGAATTCACCGAAAACAGTTGAAGATTTCTTAGCAGACAACAACTTGATGAACATCAGTGAGCACATAGACATTGAACCGGCAAGCCCAGCAGCAAGGCTAAATCCGGACGCACCCGCTGCTCACAAGGAAACTTCGACCACAGTACCCTCGCGGCAGAGCCAACCCAACAATAGCCCAGCTGAATCTGCCTCGCCATTCTATACACTGGAGGACAAAAACATCTCCCAGCAGACAACAAAAAGAAAGGAGTCAATCGATCACAGGTCACGAAAAGTATCTTTCTCATCCTGGAAAAATGTGCCACATTGGACACGTCGGTCACCTGACCCCCGCCTACAACGAACAACATCAAAGAGGGAAGGGCCATGTGTTAGAGACCCAAGTCCGAAAGACAAGATACAACTATCCCCCAATGCAAACCTAGCGTGGGGCAACATGAAAAACCACCACATCCATTACAAGTCCAGAACTGAAATCTACCACAAGTCAACAAGGGACTCAGCACAGCCAGTCTGGGCCTTAAAACCAGAACAATGCGCTGAAAACAGAGACAACATAATCCTCAACCACAGAGGAATCCTTACCATGCTTGTGTTCATACCAGCACTTCGCCGGATAAGGTCAGAGGACTTGAAGATCGTGGACCCATACCACTCACATTGCAGAGCAAAAACATATTTATACATTTCATCAGAGAGGTTGAAATACAAAACAATCGATGAGTCCGAAGAACTCCTAGCACTAGGATATAGTGACTGATCAACCTACAACTCTGCCTCCGAGTCAGGAGGCCAATGACAGGAAAAAAATGAGTGTAACAGGCGCATGACGTATCCCTATGGGGCCCCGGACATGCAATCAACGAAATACCACATTTCTCACAAATAGAAGCAACATCAATTACAAACCAAGCGCTGAAAGCAAAAATATTAAACACTGCATAGTGAATTCTGACTCCAAAACTAATCCAACAGTATATCCAAGGAGGAGCAACAGACACAACATCCCAGATCCTCAACCAGTAAAAAATCCACCTCTAAATACAAAAGAGAAAATGACCCTGCCCAAAACCATGTCATTTGATCATCCAGTGGGCAAAATCTGGAAACAAAAGGTTGCCAGAAAATCTACGAGGAAAAGACTAACTGCAGGGACTCTGGTCCTGGCTCCCCAGGGCCTTGACCCAAATGAAAAAATAAAATAGCAACTCCCAGGTCGGCATTTCAGCAAACACGACGATTCGCCTGCCGACCAAAACCCGAACCTACTAAAACTCTGCTCATGGAACACGAGAGGCCACCAATCACCTGACATCGCCGGGAGACACAGATCTGGCCTCCTATGACCTAATCTGCCTCCAAGAAACGTTGCTAATGAAACTGCCGGTTCTGGACTGATACAACATAATCTTGGCACCTGCAAAATAAGGACCCCTTGGATGCCCCACTTCCGGCCTCCTGACAGCATGTCGCCAAGGAAAAGGACTGAAGATCAAAACAACACTACTGTCGAATTCATCAATCTTGACAGTCCTCCTCGACTGGGAAGACATGTCGCAAAACAAGAGCAAAACACCTTCCTGTCCATGATGGAAAAAACGATTGACGACATCCAGTTAAAAACCAGGTGTCTCTCATCTTAATATGCGGGGATTTGAACGCTTCATGCCTTCCCTACAATTAAAAAAATGGAAGAATCAAGAAACCTTCAGCGGCCACCAAAAGAGTTCAACAATGGTCAAAATTAATGGCCTCAAGAAAAATGCTAAACCTCGACACCATCTTCACAAAAAAAGACCACCCATCCACGTGGGAGCAGGGTACATCGAAAGCAACAATAGACTATGGGCCTCATTACACGGATGGCGGTAAGGATTTACCGGTACCGGTAAAATACCGGTACCGGTAAATCCTTACCGCCTTACTACGAGGTCCCTTTGCGGGTTGGGGGATTTAACGCATGCTTTTTGCAGGCGTTAAAATCCAACCCGCTAAGCGACCTCGGAGCTAATTACGGCACCGCAAAATTGCGGTGCCGTAATTAGCGCCTTCCCCATTCCCATAGAGCCCTATGGGGCAGAAATGGTAATGGGGAAGGGCAATGGCAGAAAGGGGATTTACCGCCCCTCCAACCTTGGAATGGGGCGGTAAATCCCCTTTCCGCCAAGGCGGTGCCGGTATTTTACCAGCATGAGCCATGGCGCTAATAGCGCCATGGCTCACCGCCTACCGTGTAATGAGGCCCTATATCTTTGCATCCCGCCCTTTCTTGGAAAAGATAGTGGCCTTTGACGTCTGCAACACAAAAGAAAGCGACCACAATCAATTAACAACTATGTGGCAAAACGGTTTCAACCAATCGATCAACAACACTCTCAGAATTGAACCGAACAACCAGGGAAACCGTCTGAAACTCACAGCAGCCTCGATCAAAAGTCTGATCGATAGGTAGTCCCTGGGCGGGGTGCAAGAAACCAAGGCAAACACAGACTATGGGCCTCATTACGACCCAGGCAGAGGACCATGGTGCTATAAGCACCATGGTCCATGCCGGTGTCCGCCATGGCGGGATGGGGAATTACCACCCCATGCCAAGGTTGGCGGGGGGTAATTCCCCATGCCGCCATGGCCCTTCCCCATTCCCATTTTTGCCCCATAGGGCTCAATGGGAATGGGGAAGGCGCTAAGTACGGTGAAAAAAGAAAGCTGGGAAAAACACCTTCAAATCAAGAAAAACTATTGGCCGTAACAAAAATCTATCGGAACTGGGCCAAGTATCACCGACTCCAACTCTATCAACGCGATTCGGAACACATGCTAAAAGCAATTTGCGGAAATAAAGCAAGGGAATTCTGCTTACTACTAAAAACGCAAACGCCCTCGAGGAAAAACTCGATTTTAAACAACATGGGCGAGCTGAAATGGATTGATCACTTTACCACTCTTTTCAAACCCCCTGCACATCAGGAGACCGAATCCAGGGTTGCTATCACTAAAGACTAGCTTCTCCTGAATGACCTGGAAGAAATCACCGAACAACTGAAAAGCCTCAAAAACTCCTGAGCGGTCGGCCCGGATGGGATCACCAACATAGATCTCAAAAACAACTCCACAGAATGGACAATCCTTCTAAAGAAAATCTTTGAGAGATGTGCAAACCACAAATCCATTTTATCTCGTGGACAAAAGCTACAATCGTCCTGATCTATAAGAAAGGAGATATCAGTGATCCCTCAAACTTCCTCTCAATAGCCCTTCTGGACTTCATCAGGAAAGTATTCAGGGCTTTTACTGAAAAGATTCCAGGCCTGGGCAAAATCGCCCCCCTGTAACGACATCTTTCAAACGGGGTTTAAAAAAAATGCAGGCACCACAGCTAACATTTTAACAATCAGCATTCTAAAAAGTAAGGTTCTGGAAGGCAAGCCCAAAACCTTTGTCGCCTTCATTGACTTATCCCAAGCTTTCGACCTGGTGGATAGGGCCCGTCTTTGGAAGAAATTAGAGAATTGGAGATACCCGAACAAGATCCTCCTGCCTATAAAAGCATTACACACCGATACATCACTCAGGGTGCGGCTATCACATGAAGGAACCTTTCTGCAGAAATACCAACCGGGCGAGGGGTGAAACAAGGATGCCCGCTAGCCCCCGCACTGTTTCTAGCATACATAGGCGATTATGGCGAATCAGAAGATTTTACCAGAACTTTTCCACCGACCTTGGCAAATGCAAAAATCAGCAGACTCCTGTACACGGACGATCTTATTCTATTTGATCAGACTCAGATCGGACTACAGAGACAACTAAACAACCTGCTGTTATACACCCAAGAAAACAACCTGAAAATCAATACAGAAAAAACAAAAATATTGATATGGGAGAATGCATCAAAAAGATCTGAAAAGTACAAATGGTTCCTAGAAGAATCTGAGTTCGAAAAAATAAAAGAGTTCAAGTACCTTGGAGTAACAATCGACAGTTCGAAACACGAAACTTCGATGCAAGAATCTCTGAAACGCAAAACAAAAAAGCTGCGGTGCAAGGAAAGGCAATAGATATGAAATTTGGAAAATGTTCATCTATCTCAGTCCTTGAATTCTATAAGAAGAAAGTGGTGCCTACAATTACATACGGTGCAGAAGCCATGCCCCTGATACCCATAACGGTCTAGCCAAAGCTGAAAGGACTCTTTTGGAGGACAGCCCTGTCTCTGCCAAAATCTACATCAATGCCGGCAATAAGGCGCAAACTGAGTCTCCTATCACTTCTGGGCACAGTTAACATCAAATCCCTACTTCTATACAGAAAATGCATCATCCAAGACAGTCAAGAAATATACACTTTGATAGGCAAAGAAATCCAGACCGAAAAGGTAAAAATGATAACATCATGGAAGAAGGAAAACGAGGCTTTATTGTTCACAGTCGCCTGCTCTGCAGAAGATCTTATTTCAAACCCTGTCAGAGTGACCAAGAAATTGAAACATCTAGATTGGGCGCTAACACAGGAGACCGCAGCCGCAAAGAAATTGCTCTCACACCTACCGCAAACTAATTGTAAACTAAACGAGCCGATGAGGTATCTGAAAAAATTCCCTAGCAGATCGGCATGAAATTTCCTGCTTAGAACACAACTAAATCTTTGGAAACAAATGAAATACGGAAGATCAGAGGAACTTCAACTACATGCGAGTGCCACCTATGCGGTTCAGAAAACCAATCGATCCGGCACCTGCTCCTGTCGTATCCAAGAAACCACCAAATAAGATCTGCCCACCTTGAACACTTTCTTGTTGAAGACAGGTGGTGGGATGAGGACAAATGGTGGCTCAGATTGATTGCCGGCGACAGAACCACGTGGCAACTGGCCCTTGTCAAAATTCTTCAACAGACATTGAAAACGATAACGTGACTTCGGTCACTCTTAAGACGCACCATTCTACACAAAAAAAAACTCTTTTGTAAAGTTCCGATTTGGAACATACACAAATAAAAAAATAAAAAGCCAGCTGTCAAGCACCAAAGGTCTTTATTATAACATCAGAAAACATATGGATTAGTTTGAATGAGGTCAAATGGGAGAAAAAAAAATCAAACTTCCTTTCCTTTCAGGACAGCAGGCCTTAGTCCTTCCGTTTGTTCGCTTGGGTTCCATCTTCCTAGCGGGGAACCCGGATTCACTTAAACTCTCTGGGGTTTTAATCACCCAACATTTCTTTTGTGGATGTGATATATTTCTTATCTGGATGCCCCTCATCTGTTATTCATCTACATCTTGTCGTAGATAACTTTGGCATGCCCTCAAAGTGTGGTGGCTTCTTCAACAGTAGGTTCTGAAACTCCTGTCCCGTTAAACCAGTTGTATTATCTCATGCCCTTAAAGTGTGGTGGCTTCTTCAACAGTAGGTTCTGAAACTCCTGTCCCATTAAACCAGTTGTATTATCTCATGCCCTTAAATTGTGGTGGCTTCTTCAACATTAAGTTTTGAAACTTCCGCCCTGTTAAACCAGGAGTATAATCTCATGCCATTGAAGTGTGGTGGCTTCTTCAACAGTACGTTTTGAAACTCCCTCCCGATAAACCAGGAGGATAATCTGGGGCTGCCTCGCCAATTGCGCAATTGCCAGAAACAAAGGTTTAGCCATGTAAATGTGAGTGTGGGGGACAGAAAACGGGAATAATGGGGTAAGGGGCTCTCGAGCAATATCTGCTCAGCAACTTGATGACGTATGAGATTGACTGATCGATATCAGGTGATATGAGAAAGTGTGGTGCCTTGCTTGGGTTAACTTACATACACCCACCTATAATGAGTAACTATACCCTGAGCTCCACGCTGTGTTCAAAAGACTGACATAAAGTTGAATGTGGGTGCGTGGTGTGAGAGAGGGTGGGTGGTGTTTTTGTGTAAACTGTCAGTGCCTGATCAGCACCCAGAGAAGTATGCACACCTCACCATTCCTGCCCTTTTGCCAGCTCCCTCTCCTACCCCGAGTGTCAATTTACAGCATGTCTGTACATGATCAAGCATAGTTACACCATATTGCCGCTCCCAATTGCCCTACTATAACTTAAATATTACCCAAGCTGTCTCATTCATGTTCATATTTTGACGGTATGGTGATGAAATTGGGTCCTGTGAGTTGGTTAACCCTGTCTTCAGTGCTTAGGTTCCCCCCTGAAAGTGGCAGCCAGCACTCACCAACTGCCAGAGCACAGCGCTGCCAGGGAAGTGAGGATACCACATGGCAGGTAATTCATGTTGGGTGAGCATGGATACAGGAATATCGGCGCTCCGCAGAAGTACACTCCAAAAGCTAAATATCTGGAGGTAGAGACATCTGGGTGTCAGCAGGTAGGGAGCCATTATCTTGAGGTAGGGACTTCTGGGTGTCAGCAGGTTGGCGCCATTATCTTGAGGTAGGGTCTTCTGGGTGTCAGCAGGCTGGAGCCATTATCTTGAGGTAGGGACTTCTGGGTGTCAGCAGGTTGGGAGCCATTATCTGGAGGTAGGGCCTTCTGGTTGTCAGCAGGTTGGGAGCCATTATCTTGAGGTAGGGACTTCTGGGTGTCAGCAGGTTGAGAGCCATTATCTTGAGGTAGGGGCGTCTGGGTATCAGCAGGTTGGGAGCCATTATCTTGAGGTAGAGACCTCTGGGTGTCAGCAGGTTGGGAGGTAATATCTTTAGGTAGGGACGTCTGGGTGTCAGCAGGTTGGGAGCCATTATCTTGAGGTAGAGACCTCTGGGTGTCAGCAGGTTGGGAGGTAATATCTTTAGGTAGGTATTTCTGGGTATCAGCAGGTTGGGAATCATTCTCTGGAGGTAGGGACTTCTGTGTGTCAGCAGGTTGGGAGCCATTATCGTAAAGTAAAATTCTAATTTAAAACATTTGATTGTGACACCTTTATTAAAGAAAATTACTCTTGATGCCAATGTTCCCCAGAACTACAGACCAATAGCCGGCCTCTCTTGGCCCACAAAACCTCTGGAAAAAATAGTTACATGACAAATGCAAACTTTTGTAGAGCAAGAGCTGCTATTAGATAAATATCAGTCTGGCTTTAGACCAAACTTTGGGACAGAAACAGCCTTTTTGGCTGTACAGGATGACCTGCTAGGGACCGCGGACCAGGGCGAGCTCTCCTTACTAGTGATGCTGGGCCTGTCCACGGCCTTTGATACGGTTAATCATACTGTTCTTTTAAGACGTCTACAAGAGGTCCCAAACCACCCTGGGGCTCCACTTCTACCCAACACTAATATGGTGAACATGTATGCTAGTAGTGCCAGGGAACTGAAGATCTATCCATTTATTTGTGGCTCACTAGTTTTACCACAAGCTTTGTGACACACATTTGTGTCAACTGATTTGGATTTTGGGGGTTTCGGAGGTCCATCAACTTTCAAGGACTTGCATGGGTTTGAGACACCATCTACTAGAACTAACGGGTGTCAAATGCTGAGTGATCAACAGATTACTCAAAAGCCAGCTGTCACGCACCAAAGGTCTTTATTATAACATCAGAAAACATAAGGATCTGTTTTGACTGAGGTCAAATGGCAAAAAAACAAATCAAACTTCCTTTCAGGACAGCAGGCCTTAGTCCTTCCATTTGTTCACTTGGGTTCCATCTTCCTAGCGGTGAACACGGCTTCACTTAAAATGTCTCACCCAACATTTCTTTCGTGGATGTGATATCATTCTAATCCGGACGCCCCTCATCTGTCATTTATCTACATCTTGTCCTAGATAACTTTGGCAGGCCCTCGAAGTGTGGTGGCTTATTCAACCGTACATTTTGAAACTCCAGTCCCTTTAAACCAGGTGTATAATCTCGTGCCCTTGAAGTGTGGTGGCTTCTTCAACATTAAGGTTTGTAACTCCTGTTCCATTAAACCAGGTGTACTATCTCATGCCCTTAAAGTGTGGTGGCTTCTTCAACAGTATGTTTTGAAACTCCCTCCCGATAAACCAGGAGGATAATCTGGGGGTGCCTCGCCAGTTGTCATGATTGCCAGAAACAAAGGTTTAGCCATGTAAATGTGAGAGTGGGGGACACCAAAGGGGAATAATGGGGTAAGGGGATCTCGAGCCATATCTGCTCAGCAACTTTATGAGGTATTTTTTATTTTATTTTATTATATTTATTGCACGCCCAGGCCCTGGGGTATCACGGCGTGATTACATTGGCAATGGAATATACATAATTACATTTGCATAGATATTGTGAAACATTGTTATGAAATGGAAGTTGGATATAGTTACAGAGAAAGAGAGGTGCGAGAAGTTTGCAGAATATAAGAAGTAGATAGGGACTGATCGATATCAGGTGATACGAGAAAGTGTGGTGCCTTTCTTGGGTCAACGTACACATACCCGCCTATAATGAGAGACTATACCCTGAGCTCCACATCCATGCTGTGTTCAAAAGACTGAGTATAAAGTTGAATGTGGGTGTGTGGTATGAGAGAGGGCGGGTGCTGTTTTTGTGTAAACTGTCGGTGCCTGATCATAACCCACAGAAGTATGCACACCCCACCATTCCTGCCCTTCTGCCAGCTCCCTCTCCTACCCCGAGTGTCAATTTCCAGCATGTCTGTATGTGATTAAGCATAGTTACACCATATTGCTGTTCCCAATTTCCCTGCTATAACTTAAATATTACCCAAGCTGTCTCATTCATCTTCATATTTTGACGGTATGGTGCTGAAATTGGGTCCGGTGAGTTGGTTACCCCTGTCTTCATTGCTTAGATCCCCCTAAAAGGGTCAGCCTGCACTCACCAACTGCCCAAGAGCACAGCGCTGCCAGGGAAGTGAGGATATCACATGCCAGGTAATTCATGTTGGGTGAGCATGGATACAGGAAGCTTGGCGCTCAGCAGAAGTATACTCCAAAAGCTAAATATCTGGAGGTAGAGACTTCTGGGTGTCAGCAGGTAGGGAGCCATTATCTTGAGGTAGGGACTTCTGGGTGTCAGCAGGTTGATAGCCATTATCTTGAGGTAGGGGCTTCTGGGTGTCAGCAGTTTGAGAGCCATTATCTTTAGGTAGGGGCTTCTGGGTGTAGGCAGGTTGAGAGCCATTATCTTTAGGTGGGGACCTCTGGGTGTCAGCAGGTTGGGATCCATTATCTTGAGGTAGAGACCTCTGGGTGTCAGCAGTTTGGGAGCCATTATCTTGAGGTAGAGACCTCTGGGTGTCAGCAGGTTGTGAGGCATTATCTTTAGGTAGGGACTTCTGGGTGTCAGCAGGTTGGGAATCATTCTCTGGAGGTAGGGACTTCTTGATGGAGCCATTATCTTAAAGTATCATTCTAACTAAAAACATTCGATTGTGACACCTTTATTAAAGAAAATTACTCTTGATGCCAATGTTCTCCAGAACTACAGACCAATAGTTGGCCTCTTTTGGCCCGCAAAAATTCTGGAAAAAGTAGTTACAAGACAAATGCAAACTTTTGTAGAGCAAGAGCTGCTATTAGATAAATCCATCAACTTTCAAGGACTTGCTTGAGTTTGAGACACCATCTACTAGAACTAACGGGTGTCAAAGGCTGAGTGATCAACAGATTACCCAAAAGCCAGCTGTCATGCACCAAAGGTCTTTATTATAACATCAGAAAACATATGCATTTGTTTTGACTGAGGTCAAATGGGAGAAAAACAAATCAAACTTCCTGTCAGGACAGCAGGCCTTAGTCCTTCCGTTTGTTCACTTGGGTTCCATCTTCCTAGCGGTGAACACGGCTTCACTTAAACTGTCTAGGATTTTAATCACCCAAGATTTCTTTCGTGGATGTGATATCATTCTTATCCGGATGCCCCTCATCTGTCATTTATCTACATATTGTCGTAGATAACTTTGGCATGCCCTCAAAGTGTGGTGGCTTCTTCAACAGTAGGTTCTGAAACTCCTGTCCCATTAAACCAGTTGTATTATCTCATGCCCTTAAAGTGTGGTGGCTTCTTCAACAGTAAGTTTTGAAACTTCCGCCCTGTTAAACCAGGAGTATAATCTCATGCCATTGAAGTGTGGTGGCTTCTTCAACAGTATGTTTTGAAACTCCCTCCCTATAAACCAGGAGGGTAATCTGGGGGTGCCTCGCCAGTTGGCACAATTGCCAGAAACAAAGGTTTAGCCATGTAAATGTGAGTGTGGGCGACACAAAACGGGAATAATGGGGTAAGGGGATCTCGAACAATATCTGCTCAGCAACTTGATGACGTATGAGATTGACTGATCGATATCAGGTGATATGAGAAAGTGTGGTGCCTTGCTTGGGTTAACTTACACACACCCACCTATAATGAGAGACTATACCCTGAGCTCCACATCCATGCTGTGTTCAAAAGACTGAGCATAAAGTTGAATGTGGGTGTGTGGTGTCAGAGAGGGTGGGTGGTGTTTTTGTGTAAACTATCAGTGCCTGATCAGCACCCAGAGAAGTATGCACAGCCCACCATTCCTGCCCTTCTGCCAGATCCCTCTCCTACCCCGAGTGTCAATTTACAGCATGTCTGTACATGATCAAGCATAGTTACACCATATTGCTGGTCCCAATTGCCCTACTATAACTTAAATATTACCCAAGCTGTCTCATTCATGTTCATATTTTGACGGTATGGTGATGAAATTCGGTCCTGTGAGTTGGTTAACCCTGTCTTCAGTGCTTAGATTCCCCCTGAAAGTGGCAGCCTGCACTCACCAACTGCCCAAGAGCACAGCGCTGCCAGGGAAGTGAGGATACCACATGCCAGGTAATTCATGTTGGGTGAGCATGGATACAGAAATATCGGCGCTCCGCAGAAGTACACTCCAAAAGCTAAATATCTGGAGGTAGAGACATCTGGGTGTCAGCAGGTAGGGAGCCATTATCCTGAGGTGGAGACTTCTGGGTGTCAGCAGGTAGGGAGCCATTATCTTGAGGTAGGGACTTCTGGGTCTCAGCAGGTTGGAGCCATTATCTTGAGGTAGGGACTTCTGGGTGTCAGCAGGTTGGAGCCATTATCTTGAGGTAGGGACTTCTGGGTGCCAGCATATTGGGAGCCATTATCTTGAGGTGTGCACTTCCGGGTGTCAGCTAGTTGGGAGCCATTATCTTGAGGTATGGACTTCTGGGTGTCAGCAGGTTGGAGCCATTATTTTGAGGTAGAGACTTCTGGGTGTCAGCAGGTTGGGAGCCATTATTTTGAGGTAGGGACTTCTGGGTGTCAGTAGGTAGGGAGCCATTATCTTGAGGTAGGTACTTCTGGGTGTCAGCAGGTTGGAGCCATTATCTTGAGGTAGGGTCTTCTGGGTGTCAGCAGGCTAGAGCCATTATCTTAAGGTAGGAACTTCTGGGTGTCAGCAGGTTGGGAGCCATTATCTTGAGGTAGAGACCTATGGGTATCAGCAGGTTAAGAGCCATTATTTTGAGGTGGAGACCTCTGGTTGTCAGCAGGTTGGGAGCCATTATCTTGAGGTAGGGTCTTCTGCGTGTCAGCAGGTTGTGTGGGATGTTTCAACCCATGCATCCCAGCCCTGTAATTATTAATATTGTGGTTGCAGTGTTTATGCTGGAGACCTAAGAACTTCCAGTAATATGCTCAGAGAGGGCGTGTACCTCCGTGTCAGATTTGATGAAAAACTAATATGGCAAAACCCACTAAAAGCGCAAAATGTTGTCATTTCTGAACCCAAGCTCGTAGAAACATGTGACTTGAACCGAACTATACCTTCAGCAATCTGTCATTCAATTTAGGTAATATTAACAATTGGGGTATATTGTAATTATGTGTTTTATGAAAAAGAAGATATGTTGTATGGACACAAAGGGGAGTGTCCTTTCTTTGAGCCCTAAAGATGATACCTGATGACTCATTCTGACTCACAAGTCCTTTCTCCAGTCAGGTCACAGTAAATCCTTTAACCTATCAGGATCCTCAGAGGGTTGGGCATAGAAAGTCATCTTCCCACCCACTTTCAAAAGACATAAAAAGAGCCACTGAGAACCAAATAGGGGCATTCATTTTCCACTCTTCAATCAATTTCTGCGCAGCATGCTGCCCGACCATATCCAGAACTTAGACTCCAGATAGACTCCAGAACTTGAAGCAGAGAGGCCTGAACCAAAAGCTGAATCCTTCTCAGTAGGCCTCAGAATACAGCAACCTAACCAATCTATTCAACAGCCAGGCAAGCTGTTTGATTCTGGCTGGAACCATATTCAGACCCAGAAAGCAGAGCTGTATCCAGACCCAGAAAGCAGAGCTGTATCCAGACCCAGACCAGACCGCTTTGCAATGCCGATAGCAGACCAGAGGCCCCGCTGTGAGCAGAACCAGTGCCAGAGACTGTCCTGTGGTGAGAGAACCACAGTCCAAACCTGACCAGATCTGTGACGAGGTCCATTCCCTTCCAAAACTAGGAGTGAGTATTTAGAACTGTCCAGAACCCATCTCTTAGTTTAAAGTAATCTTATTCAAACCCTTTCAACCTGTCCAGAACTGCATAGGAATCGTGTGTCCATTCTGTGATTTCAAAGCTGCAAAAGTGTCATCTGTCATTTTGAAATCTTAACTTCATTTCTGAAAATCTACCTCCACAAAAACGTCTGTATCTTTTGAACCGTATGTCCTAGAAGCGAGATGTAACTGACTGTCATCTTAAAGCTAAGAACCTAAGCTTTCCAATACGACATTCCAACTCCTCATAGTTTTTCCGTAATCGTGATCCACACACTCAGAAAAAGTGCAGCGAATTGCAAGTTAGCTCAATTTCACCACTTGTAAAAATAGCTGCTTCTTGCTTTCCACTGCTGAAATTCGTCTTCACTCTGATAATCATTCATGATTCATTGCTAGTGTTGACCTGAACTAATTCAAAGTAGCTGTCACCTCCCCTGAATCTCCTATAGGGAATTAAAATCATTTTTAGCATTTTTTTTCACTCCATTGCAATCACATTTAAAAGTATTTGGCCTGTGTTTTAAAATCATCCCTGTTTCTCTAAGCTTGCTGGGGGGGACCGGGAACTGAACTGCTTCTGATTGCATTCCTGAAAACCTGTGTGCCCTCATTTCCATCTCTTCATATTGCATAGGGGGGAGTGAGTTGTCACAAAGGAAAAAGTGATCAGATTATCTCTTGTTGAAACCATATCCAGTTTATTTCTGTGCTGCATTCTTTCCATCATTGCTTTTCCTTGAAAACATACAAAGTATTCTCTGCTACCTTATCCTTTCTATACCAACTCCTAAGTAATTATAGAATTGTGCTACTGTAGATTATCCATGGTTGATCACTGTTATATTCATAAGCGTGCTATCAAATATTAATTTATTCATAAAAGTGTGATCTATATATATTGTTTAATTTTTCCAATATACCTTTTAATTTGCAAAACAAACCTACTTCTTGGCTCAGTGAGGTCAGGGGGATTCAAAGAGAGGGGCGTTATATAAGGGTTCATCATCCAGATTTAAGAACTTGACATAAAAATATATAAATAAGGGCTTCCATTGGACATCCCAGACTAGGCATTGACTTAGTTGGATTGCTGAATTGAAGTCACTTACCGAGAAGGGGCTCGGAGCCAGGGATTCTGGATTAGATCTACCACTTGTGCAGCTTAATACAGTGTGCTAACTGACAGGATACAAAAATCCTGTTGGATCACCACACTGTGTTACGCTGTAAACGCACTCCTCAAAGGAGCGCTCTAAGGAAACGGTCTGTTTTGCAAAATAAAATACTAACTTCTGTAAGTCAGGAAGGAAATCAATTTCCAGAATGACGACACTGGTAAACATCAATATAGCCAGAGAGCACCTCTTACATAAGCTATTTGTGAGAGGCGAATGTACGGAACAGGATCAGACAGGATAGTTGCAGGCAATCACACCCCAGATCACTGCAACAGGGTCAGATATATGGAGAGATCAGGGTCCCTTACATATGGCCCTGAGTGAACTATACATGGTCCCTAAAGCCAAGGATGAGCACAACAAGATTGTCAGGATAGCGGCATGTTTATATTTATATATGGGAGCCATACAGGACAAATTTGCTGAAGGCCAAGATCTGGCAAATAGGCAACAGATGGCATTAGAGAAGGCCCAATCTGACCTGGACTCTTCTGAGCAGAGGCTGCACAGGTGCCAGGAGTCAGAAAATGATAGTAGACAGTATATCATTAAAATAAAAGAGCATATGGATATCCTGCAACAGGAAAAGGCAGACCACGATACCAGAATTCTGACCTTGCAGAAGGAGCATCAAGAAGGTTTGGACTCCCTACTGCAGAGCCAGAAAAAGCTGGAGCAACGGATAGATTTCAACAGGGCATGCACAAAGCAGGTAGCCACCCTGCAAAGCCAATTGGATAGAGAAAAAGAGGAGAGCAATAAATTGATTTTGAAAGACCTGGATACCCAGGCAGAGTTTGATGAAGAGCGCCAGAAAGCTGGTGCCCTTCAAAGGCAGAGGGACGACCTGGCGGCACAGATGCAGGCTCTTACTCAGGAAAGGGATACCTTAGGCCAGGAAGTCTACCAAAAAAAAGAAAATGGAAGAAAATCACCTGGCCCTCCAGGGACTGGGTGACCTCAAAAAAGAGCATCAGAACTTGTTAGAGCACACCAGGAGGGTGGAAGATGCTCTGGCAAGAAAGGAGCAGGCCAGTAGGGATGGTACTCAGGGAGTAACCCTCCTGCAGCAAAGACTGGCCCAGTACTCCAAGACTAACCAGGAAGCACAGAGAGAGAATGAGGCTCTCTGCCAGCACTATGATAGGCTCCAGCAACAGGTAGCTATGCAGGAGAGACTGATAGAGTCTAGTAAGGCCTTGATTGAGGAACTGAAAGCACAGGCTCTTGCATGCAACAGGGAGCAGGGGCTGATAGAGATGAAGTTTGCTGGGAAAGGGAAACACCTGAGCATACCCTCAGGAGCCCTAGTACCAGAGGCCTTCATCTCTCCCAGTCCTTGGACTCTGCCACCCCCATGTCCCATGGCGCACATGAGCACAGGGCCACAGGGATGGCAGATTACTATCCAGCCAAAAGTATGGGGATCATAGGCCAGTACCTCCCAGGAATGTATGGGCGGGCATCTGGGTATGGGCACCCAAGTACAGCGCAATTTAGTGGGGAACCCCGGGAGAGTAGGCCCTCTAAGAGCATTCTGAAAACCTCTGCCCAGTTAGGTCAGTGGGGGGGTACCCATCAAATCCGGGCAGCAAGAAGGAATCTGAAGACTCCTCTGCGCATCCCAGGACACAAGAGACTAGGTCCCCACATTCTGCTGGCCATTCCCAGGCTCACAGAATCTGGGAAAACCTGGAAGATCAGACGGGCACCTCTGGGAGCAGTGCTTCTGAGTCAGAGGATGAATGGACCAGGGTTACCCGAACCAAGAAGGCCAATAAGGCAAAAGGGGCCTTGCTTAAGGACCCCTTAAAACAGATTAAGGCAATCAGGAGTGTCATCACGCCTTATCAAAAGAACGCCAAGTATTCTGTGTGGAAACACTTGGAGCTCTTTGAGCAAATGATGGAGACTTTTCATTTGAAAGACAGCAGTAGCTGCATGCAGTACATCAAATGGACATTCTCCCCAGAATGCTCCAGTTTCTTTGCGGGGCTGGAGGTCCAGAATCATTCAAGATGGTCCACATATAGGGCGGCCATCTTGAAACACTTTTCTGTTCACTGAAATCCCCATGAGGCTCGCAAGGCAGCCTGCAATTTGCAATGTGGGGAGGATCAGGCCCCACAAGAATTCGTGCAGGAGTTGAAGCGTGCTTTTGCGCAGACTACCAAAAGGGTGCGCACGGACAGTAAAGAGTTTGTAAATATGTTTTTCCATGCCTTGACCAAATACATCATGACCCAGCTAGTGAGAGATTTTCATGAGAAAAGGTCACTAGACTGGGTCATTGAACAGGCCTCCCGGATCTATGAGGTGCAGAAACCCATAGAAAATAAAAAATAATGCTCAGAAAAACCCCAAACCAGCACCCCTGCTGCTGCCAAGGTGGCAGAGGTAAAGGTTGCCCCCATTTTAGATTTGGAGATGGGGGGCCTAAAAACTTGCCTGCACAGAATAATTCCAAGCCAAGAAGGCCCTTGGGCCAGTCACAGACAGGGAGTCAAGGAGGTAGTCCCACAAATGGGATCCCTCAATGCCCTGATTATGTTAGTCCCCGCTACAAGGGAAACCGACCCATCCTGGGTTATGTGTGGACTCCTCCAGCCCAAGGGGGGGATCCAGCCAAGCACCTAACCCATGGAACTGCCCTCCTAACTTCCCTCAGGAGGGCAGAAATACCCCAAATCCTGGGCAGAACTTTTTCCCCAGGTATCCACCCAACTTTCAGCCCCAAAATCATCCATCCTTCTTTCCCCACTTCCCTGAGCCCAGACCACCTAATCCGGGAGAGGGGAGGCCAAGGGTGGAGGGGTACCCAAATCTTCCCAACCCAGGGTACTACCTGAGAAGGGATAGCTACCCTTCCCGGGATCAGCCCAGGGGAGAAAACAGAACCCCGTATCAGCCTGAGCGGGTTTCACAGTTTGAGCGCCAGGAGCTGAGTCGCGTGCTGAGGGCTCAGCAGAACCCCCAGATGAGCATGGCGACACAGAATGCCCCAAACTCTGGGCCTGGTGCTCCAGAACAATGATGGGGGCAGCACCCCGATAACCCACTGGTTCCCAGGGAGGAGGCACAAGGTGAAGGGGGTGTAAAGCCTCGGAGGATGCTTCCTTCCCCACTTGTGAATAGCCCTTGGAAACCCAGGAACCGGAAACAAAATCTCCTACCCCTGAAAGTCTGCCACCCAAGGAGCAGAGAGGAGGTAGGAGAAACAAAGGACCCAAACAGACCCACTTTGAGGATGAGGTACAGATCTATACCAATTTGAGGGAGAGGGATCCTCAGAGGATTCTGGGAAAAGAATCTTCTCCTTCAGAGATGGGGGAACTCCTCCCAAAGAAAAATGGGTCCTAAGGGATTCACAGAGACTGGGTAGATGTGGGGACTGAGCTAGCGCCGCCCATCATCTCATCCCAGAACCAACAGCACCAAATCACCTGGTTCAAACCCATCCTGGTGACTGCCTCCAAAAAGGGGGGGGACAGCCCAGAACCGGAACCAGGGGAACTCAAAATGTCTCCTATCTCCAGTTGCCAACTTATTCTTTCAGATTCCCAAGACTCTTCACATAATTCTGCCCAAATCTCTTCTCTTTCCTTGTCCAAAACCAGAAAATTAGCCCACCAGTTGTCCAAAAATGTGCATTATCTGTGCCCCCTTGAGGAGAAGGAGGGAAGATACTATGCCCCGGTACAAGTACAGGGACAGAGTATAATTTTGGCCAAGGTGGACACTGGATCCCAAGCTACCTTTCTGTCAAGAAGGGCCTTTGACGAACTAAATGCAGAGAGGGGGGAGAATTACCATATTCCTCTCACCTCTCTTCCTGGACAACTTCAGAACTTTGACGGGAAGGAAATTCCCATTGAGGGGACGGCGGATTTGGACATTAAAATTGGGCGACACATGGTCAAACACCCGGTCATAGTAGTGTCTCCAGAGGGCACCCCTTATTTACTAGGGAATGACCTCCTGAGAAGGTTGTCACCCCTAATAGATTGCGTAAACAAGGTCCTGTGGACCCAGGTTAGCTGACCAATAAAATTAAAACAGAGTGTCAACCATGTTAGTTTAAAGGGCACATGCCACATGGTTGAACACAAATCTGACCAAGTAGAATTTCCCTGCCAGAATAACCAAATTCCAGACGTGACAGTAATAGCAGTAGGACAACAGACTGGTGATGGGGGGTCCTCTCCATTTCTGAAAATCAACCTTCTTTCCAGTTTAAGGTGGTATTCCACACTAGAAGGAAACACTCTCAAATTCTTTACTAATCCACAATCAGAGATTCCCACTCCAATAGTCCAGAAAGATGTCAAATCAGCTCAGAGCCTGGCTGATATTCAGCAAATTGGAGAGCAGTTGTTCATCACTGTTCTGTTAAATGATGGGAAGGACTCTGTTCTCGCCCAAGTGTGTGTGAACAACGGTAAGAGCTTCATCAGTGAAGCCATGTCCTGCCAACTCCCAAAAGATCCAGCCATTCCCAGATTCAAACTGATAGACAAATTGGAAACGGATCTGGAAACACCCAATTCCATTCAAAATCTCCGTTGGCAACAAGAGCATAGTCCATAATTGTTGGGTCGTGCGAGACGTCACTGTCGCCTTTTACTTAGGCAGTGACATTCTCAATCGCTTTGCCATTAGTTTGGACCTAATAAACTTCAAAGCTTGGTCCCGATTAGCAGATAATCCCATGGTCTTTGATGATCCGGAAAAAGCATTTCGGTCAGCTCAATTGCTACCTTATGCAGTTGAAATTCAGATTAAAGAGGAAGTCACCATCCCAGAAAGGACCCAACAATTCTCCCTGTAAGTGAAAGTTAAAAGAGGATAAAAATTGAAAAACCCTGATGCTTATATTCATCTAAATGCTTCTCTCCAACAGCAAGGGTTGGGGGTAAACCCAACACCATTAGTCAATACAGAACATGACACCATTCCAATAGAGGTGGATAACAGCAACCTAAAGAGTATTACTCTAGCTGCAGGCACCATTATTGGAATGGCGGTTGATAACCGACATTTCTCCATTGATTTAGGAAATGGACTGTTAGGACCAATCCCCATGGACTGTTTTGACAGTGACAGGGATGACAATACAACACCAGACAGGATCTTTACCCGGCATGGGGGGAACTTCCTGGTGTACACTTCCTGCCCTTATGGTAAGGAAGATGTGACTTGTGACTTCAGGAGGGATGAGGTGATTTTCCAGGTCAATGAGGGCTGCCTTTCCCACCTGAAGCCTCCAGTCCAAATCAGCACTCTGACCAGGGACTTCTCCACCCAGCTGGAGGAGGCCACTGAGATAGCAAAACCAGAAGTCTTTCCAGGCTTCAGGCAGATGGTTGAAGAGAGAGTCAACCTAGCTGATGCCTGTGTGACTCTGGAGCAGAAGCAAAAGTTGAAACAAGTTTTCTTGGATTTCCAAGATCTCTTTGCGGTAGACTCATATGACTGTGGTCGCACAGACATCCACACAACAACAATTCCCACGGACCCTGGCATGACTCCAGTGTTTGTGAAGCAATATCGCTTGCCTCTCGCATCCATGGAGTCCCTTACTGAAATAATTAAGAACCTTGAGTCCCGGGGGATAATCCGTCCAGTACACAGCACCTTCAATAATCCGGTGCTGGGAATATTGAATCCAAACGGCCAGTGGAGACTTTGCACCGACCTTAGGTAGCTCAACAAACCGGTCCATACTTCCCGATGGCCTCTTCCCTACATAGACCAAGGGCTGGCCCAGATCCAAGGGTCACAGGTATTCACTGCAATAGACCTGACCAATGGATACTGGACTGTGCCTGTCAGTAGGGAGGACCAATATAAGCTGGCTTTTACCTTTGGGGGCGAGCAGTACACATAGACCCGGACTCCCTTTGGATATCTCAACTCTGGCAATGAATTCAACTTTTTCCTACACAAGGCCATGCCTGACCTTGGTGCGATGGGAAACCTGGCTTATGCATGATGATGTCCTCATCAAAAGTTCATCTGTGGAGGAACATATAGCGGAGATCCGTTATGTTCTGACACAGTTGAGGGCCGCCGGAGCAAAACTTTCCTTTCAGAAAGCACAATGGTGTAGAACCTGTGTTAAGTTCTTGGGGCATGAGATTACTCCTCAGGGTCTCTGTCCCCAGGAAAAGAAAGTGGAAGCACTTCAGAAATTGAAGGACCCCTCAACTCTGCAGGAACTAAGGAGCCTCCTTGGACTGACTAATTACAGTAGAAAGTTCATTGAGGGCTACTCAGAGTTCACCAGACCCCTGATTCATCTCTTGAAGGGGGGGGTCAAGTGGGAATGGGGTCCAGAACAATCCGAGGCAGTAAGACAGTTCAAAAGAAGCCTCTCACAAGCACCTTGCTTAGCTTACCCTGTCAGAAACAAGGAGTTTTTCTTGGAGACAGGGTTCTCTAATACATGCTTGACTGCAGTATTATATCAAAAGCATGACAAGGTCAATAAAGTAATCTCCTATGCGAGCAAAACTTTATCCTCTGTGGAGGAAAAATTCAACGATTGTGAGAAGGCACTCCTGGCAACGGTGTGGGCATTGAAGAATTACCGCCTGTTTATCCAGGGGGAACACATAATAGACTCCACACCAGCCTCTGCAATATCTACAAAGTGACAGAATCCAGGCCGGAAATGTGAGTAATTCACAAATTACTTCCTGGATTCTTTCAATGCAAGGCTTTCCTGTGGAGGTCAGATATGGCCAAAACAAGAAGAGTCCCCTCGCGCAAGGTCTGGCTGACTTGCATGATTGTGCCAGAGAAAACTGTCTCGAGGACGAAAGTCTAAAAATCAAGGACAACATGGAGGCATACCTTAATTCCCCACACAAAGTCTTTGAAGAAGACAAGTGTGAGGTAATGCCCACCGTCTATGTGGATGGATGCTCTTACCATGTTGACAACAACAGGGAAAAAGAACGTGTGGCCGGCGTAGGGAATGCTTGGGTGAATGAGTCCGCAGAACCCTCCGCTGGGAACAAGGTTAGTCCCCGAAGTAGTCAGGTGGCAGAGTTGATGGCTGTGCATTAAGCCATCCTCACTGCTGTCCAACATCAACTCCACAAACTGGTCATAATCACAGATTTGGAGTATGTACGGAACGGGTTCGTGGATAACCTGGTTAATTGGAAAACAAGAGGCATGTTATATGCTAATAACAAACCCTTGAAACATGGGAAGTTAATCCAAAATATTGATGATCTGGTCACCTCGAATGGGATGACCATCTACTGGAAAAAGATCAAGGGTCATTCCAAAGTAGAGGGACCAGACAAAACTGGAAATTACTTAGCTGATCAGCTGGCTAAAACCGGGGCCATACAAGGGAATCTAATAGAGATTGAGTCCATGTTGGGGGAAATCCTGGTCACTGCTATCACTAGGTCCCAGACAAATGCTCACAATGATCTTTCAACTGTACAATGGAGTAAGGAGACCCCAGATGCTGATTTGATTAAGGCTCAGAAAGGGGATCCAATAATTGGTAAGTTCTACCAACACATCGAGGACCCTGAGAACTTTCCCCTGACGGATACCGATTACATTGGGAAAGAGGACCTCAGAGTGTTGATGAAATGTCCAAAAATGTTCCGAATCCAAGACGGTTTGTTGGTAAAGAAATCCCAAGCTGGCCATGATCAGTGGGTGGTTCCTACCTCACTCCGAAGCCTGATGTTAAGTCATGCCCATGATGCGGCCACCGCCGGTCATAGGGGGTTTCAGACAACACTTGAGATCTAAAGAGAGGTTGCATACTGGCCACACATGGGGCAGGACCTCGACTAATACTTGAAGGGGTGTCTTGTGTGTGCACAATTTCAGCCAACATCCCTCACACACCGTGCGCCTCTCCAAAAGAGGGGGATGACACTGCCATGGTCAAATTTGCAAGTCGACTTCATAGGGCACGTGATTCGCTCCTCTAGGGGGAATAAGTACATGTTGACTGTGACATGCTTATTTACTAAATGAGTGGAATGTCTCCCGGCCCCAAACTGCAAGGCAGAAACAGCAACTGCCCTGATGATCAACCACATCTTTTCACGTTTTGGACTACCCCAAAGGATTGAGTCAGACAGAGGCAGCCATTTCACCAGCGAAGTAATGACAAAGATGTGGGAGTTACTGGGGGTTAAAAGGAAGATACACATTGCTTACCGGCCAGCCTCTTCTGGTGCAGTAGAACGTTACAACAAAACCATTGTGAGCATATTAAAAAAGTTTGTGGCAGATTCAGGGCCAAGTTGGGATATACGATTACATCTTGTCCTAATGGCCATCAGATCTAACCCTTCATCTGCAACTAAAATGTCACCGTTTGAGCTGATGACTGGATGCAGGATGGTGCTTCCCCAGCATTTGCTCTACAGGACCCAAGAGCAAACATTGATCAATGCCTCTACAACTCATGAGTATGTTGAGAATTTAAGGAAACACCTTCAAAATGCTTTTGCCTATGCTCAGCGAAATCTAGAAAGATCAGCCGATAGCATGAAGACCCACTATGACTTGAAGACCACCAGAAAGGAATACAATGTAGGAGACCGGGTTTATCTGTGCAATTTCCAAAGGAACCAGGCCAAACAGTGGAAATTTTACCTGGAAGGGACCTTTTGAAATTGTAGACAAGATCTCACCAGTTGCCTACAAGATCTGCATCCCCAAAGGCAGTTTGGTGGAAGGGGAAGACAAGTGGGTCCATATTAATCAGCTAAAGTGTTGCCATCCCAGGCACACTCTGCAGCAACTGGAGGAGTCCTCTGCAATCCCAGAGGGGCCGCTCCAGATTAATACATTTCCAACCCTAAAATATCCCACATATAGTCTCTGAAATACAATGATAAGAATGCAAACGTCTCCTGATTTATAAAATGTATATGTTCACCCCACTACATTAATAGTGGTGGGGAAATGTCTACGTATATGTTTCTGCCACTTTTGCTTTGTCATCCTAGGAGAGATAAACCATGGAGACGGACCAAGGAGGACGACCCGGGGACCGGGAGGAAAGATCCGAGAGGCCCGGGGTACCGCCCAATACTCCCATCAGGACCGGCGAGGAGAACCGATCGATCCACGCCTGATGGAGGAGAAGATACTGAACTTTGTCATCTGCGGAATCAGAAGAAGATGAGGCGAACATCCCAGTCTTGCGAGTTCCATCAATGAACGTCAGAATGGCCATCACAAGAGGGGGGCTTGTGGGATGTTTCAACCCACGCATCCAAGCCCTGTAATTATTAATATTGTGGATGCAGTGTTTATGCTAGAGACCTAAGAACTTCCAGTAATATGCTCAGAGAGGGTGTGTACCTCCGTGTCAGATTTGATGAAAAATCAATATGGCAACACCCTCTAAAAGTGCAAAATGTTGTCATTTCTGAACCCAAGCTCGTAGAAACATGTGACTTGAACCGAACTGCACCTTTAGCAATCTGTCATGCAATTTAGGTAATATTAACAAGTTGTGTATCTTGTAATTATGTGTTTTATGAAAAAGAAGATATGTTGTACGGACACAAAGGGGAGTGTCCTTTCCTTGAGCCCTAAAGATGATACCTGATGACTCATTCTGACTCACAATTCCCTTCTCCAGTCAGGTCACAGTAAATCCTTTAACCTATCAGGATCCTCAGAGGGTTGGGCATAGAAAGTCATCTTCCCACCCACTTTCAAAAGACATAAAAAGAGCCACTGAGACCCAGATAGGGAGATTCATTTTCCACTCTTCAATCAATTTCTGCGCAGCATGCTGCCCGACCATATCCAGAACTTAGACTCCAGATAGACTCCAGAACTTGAAGCAGAGAGGCCTGAACCAAAAGCTAAATCCTTCTCAGCAGGCCTCAGAATCCAGCAACCTAACCAAACTATTCAACAGCCGGGTGAGCTGTTTGATTCTGGCTAGAACCATATCCAGACCCAGAAAGCAGACCTGTATCCAGACCCAGAAAGCAGAACTGTATCCAGACCCAGACCAGACCACTGTGCAGTGCCGATAGCAGACCAGAGGCCCTGCTGTGGTGAGAGAACCGCAGTCCAAACCTGACCAGATCTGTGACGAGGTCCATTCCCTTCCAAAACTAGGAGTGAGTATCTAGAACTGTCCAGAACCAATCTCTTATTTTAAAGTAATCTTATTCAAACCCTTTTAACCTGTCCAGAACTGCATAGAAATTGTGTGTCCATTCTGTGATTTCAAAGCTGCAAAAGTGTCATCTGTCATTCTGAAATCTTGACTTCATTTCTGAAAATCTACCTCCACAAAAAAGTCTGTATCTTTTGAACCATATGAAGCAAGATTTAACTGTCATTTTAAAGCTAAGAACCTAAGCTTTCCAACAAATCCAATAAGAAATTCAAACTCCTCATAGTTTTTCCGTAATCGCGAACAACGCACTCAGAAAAAGTGCCGCGAATTGCAAGATAGCTCAATTTCACCACTTGTAAAAATAGCTGCTTCTTGCTTTCCACTGCTGAAATTCGTTTTCACTCTGATAATCATTCATGAATCATTGCTAGTGTTGACATGAACTAATTCAAAGTAGCTATCACCTACCCTGAATCTCCTATAGGGAATTAAAATCATTTTTAGAATTTTTTTCAGTCCATTGCAATCATATTTAAAAGTATTTGGCCTGACTGGCCACCAGGGGGCGTACGGACGTGGAAGCTCTCCGTGTGAGCTCCCGTTACGCAGCCCCAAGAAGTGTGTTGAGCCCCCACTTTTTGGCCCGTCCGCGCGTACAAACTGGAACCTGGCAGTGTGGCACGGCCCCCCACCAGGCTGGCCGAAAATCTGATGAAAAACTGACCTTCCTTTGCTGTGAAAACGTTGAGTGCACAGAGGCCCCCCCCTCCCTCGGCACGCAAAAGCGAGAGGAGTACGGATAAGCCCTGCGGAGCAACGAGGAACCTCGTCGCGGAAGTGCGTGGGCTGCCGCCTGTGCTCCGTTGTGACCCCGCTCCCCACCCCACGGCGCTCCGGGGGCACATTTGTTGAAATAAGGTGAGAGGCAGCACGCGATCAGACAACCGCCCCCCGCAGCCCTCAGACCATGTTTGGGCCAAATCACGGGCCTATTCCCTGGGCCCAATCCAGACCCCCGGCACGCTGTTGCGGCTCGACCCTGCGGCGTGACTTGCCTTGATTATGGCGCAGAGCCCCCAGTGTGGTGGTGGGGACATAGCAGGGGACGCTGCGTGGATTCGAGAGGAGGCCACCCGCACGGGCATTCAGTGGGCCACGTAGGGGACACCCGCGTATAATACGCGCGATCCCGCCCTGGACACAGAGCGGGCCCGTAGCGGCTGGGAACTTGACACCATTTGTCCAGATCTTGTGCCCCATCAACACCTCCCCTCACGGACCTGCGAAAGTGGTACCTACGAGGCCCCAGAGACCCCCTGGCAAATTCAGAGGGCCCATCAGTAGAAAACATCCGCACAGCAACAGTGATCAAGGAGGACTGGAAAACCAGACAGTGTCCTAATTCTGCGCACAATAGAGGCCCCCCACTACCGCCTGGCACGAAGTACCCCTCAAGAGACACCCCAACAGCACACGCAGATTTTTGAAAAAGGGGGGCCCCTGCAACACCCGAGGTAAACCAGGGGGTGTACGCCTACCCTGCACAGGCGGCAAATCAATAACTGAACGACGCTGCACCCCACGAGAACACGCAAGGAATGTCTGTGAAGCCCCTGGAAAGGCGCCCCACCTGTTGCAATAGAAGCCATACCAAACGGAGGGTACGGCCCCTGGAAATAGGGCGAGTGCCTCCTCCGACTATACGGACCAAGACCACCACTACCCACAACACCTCGACAACATATCCTCAACACTCTAGCCTGGCGCTGAAGTTGTTCCGCCATCGCTGAAGAGGTACAAATCTGTGAAAACGCATGACAAACTAGCGCGGAGGGTAAGGCCCCCAACACAGGGGCGTGTGCCTCCTCTGCCTAGCCTGTCGGGACAAAGAGCCCACGACCCTGACCAGCAAGACCGGCAGGCTGACCACACTGCCAGGAGATTACATGGACATTAGGCACAAGTTGGCTCCTTTTGCCTACACCGCCACCCCAAATACACCAACAAGGTCTACAATGGCAAACAACGTTACCACAGCGAATGACCTGGCCGCAGCAACAAAAGGCGACATCGCTCCCCTGCTAGGAGAAATTAAAAATCTGGGCGCCAACATAGGGGGGAAGATGGATAAAATCACCCAAAGGCTGGACAATATGGAAGACAGGCCCGAAGGGGTAGAGAAAAATCAGGCCTCCATTGACACCCTTGAGATCCATCTCGATCAGAGACTATCAGAACTGGAGAACAAAGAAGAAGAGTTTAAACTCAAACTGGATGATTTGGAAAACAGAGAGCGCCGTAACAATCTATGCATTTTTGGAATTCCGGAAAGGGAGGGCGAAACAGAAGCGGACCTGAGGGAAACTCTCCACAATATCATCAAACTTCTTGTAGCTGATGACGCGGTGGATGCACCAATGACAGAAAGAATTCACAGAGCCGGTGGCCCTCCAGGGGGTCCACGATCAGTCCTCGCCCGGTTCCACTGGTTCAGAGACAAAGCCCAAATCCTCGAGAAAGCGAGGGAAAGCGATGAGATCACGCTGGGAGGGGCCCGGATCTCGATATATAATATATAACATTGGCCCTAAGGAAAATGTGTGGCCCCCTCACAAGGAAACTCAAGGAGAAGAATGTTCGATATAGATGGGGTTACCCTTTCTCTCTCACGTTTGAATATGAGGGAACCAAATTTAGATTCCGATCTGAAAAAGAAATACAGAAATGCATCTCAGACCTTCTTGAGCCCCGACTAGACGGGGAAAGCCTGGGAGAGGTGAAAAAAGGAGACCGCAAATGGCTGATTCAGGGACCCAGGAGGAAGAAAGTAAAAGAATCTCGACAGTTCCGAAGAGGTAACCTCTCTCCGGAGGGGGAAAACTGAAATTGATCGACTCTGGTAAGACGAACACACATGTTTCAGCTACCAATGCTACAATAAGACGTTAACATGTATATTGTTCCAAGATGAGAATGGGGAAATTTAGGGGGGAAACAAGGAAGGGCTCAACTCAGTTAAGTGGAGTAGTATGAAAATGAGGGGCGTGAAGTAACGGCCCCCACAGCTGGTTCGATGCCGACTCGGTGCTGTCAACCGGGTTCACTCGAACGCCTTCGACAGGCGAGAAGGGAGGAGCGGGGGGAGGGTCAGGAGGGGCCGAAAGAAGGGAAACGGGTCAGAGCAATATCAAATGCACCTCAGAACAACCAATGCAGCTCACAATCTAAGATAAAAGAACATTATCGACCACATGGCAAACATTAACATGAAGGAGCTCGCCTCCCTAAGAGTCGGGACACTCAATGTCAAAGGGCTCAACTCACTGACAAAACGGTTCCTTGTGGCCAGGGAATTTCGTAGAAGTGGTCTAGACATCCCACTGTTACAGGAAACAAAATACATAAAAGGAGAGGAACGACAGGTCCTGGGGAAACGAGTTGGGTTCGAGTTTTGGGGGTCGGGCCCGTTCAGGAGGGGAGGGGTGGGAATCCTCATCAAGAAAGGTACAGGCTTCACACTAACCATGACATGGTCGGATGTAGAAGGATGTGCAATGCTGGTGAACGGTCAGTTGGGTAAACTGAGTGTCACCATTGCTACTCTTTATTCCCTAAACACAGCCCAATCTAGATTTCTTTCCAGAACAATCCCTAAGATACTACTTGAAGCCACAGGGCACATTATCTTGGGAGGGGATTTCAACCAATGGGCGAATCCGGCGAAAGATTGCAAACCTGGGAACCCCGATATGGTGCAGCAAGACAGGCCCGAACTCTCCGAGCTGGCTCATATGATGGAACTGTACAATATGATAAATGCATGGATTCCGCCATCCGGAAGAACTGGGCTACACCTTCTATTCAGCTCCCCACAATACGTTCACCCGTATTGATTATATATATATCTCTCCATGTAGCTCTCCGAGGTGATATCACAAGCACAGATAATACTGATCGCCTGGTCTGACCATGATATGGTCCTCACGGACATCCAGTGGGCTGATTTGCCCAAAAACAATGGAAAATGGCATTGTAATGAGAGCCTATGGAGAGATGTTGTCTTCAGAACAGAAATGGAGACAGAGATCTCTGAATTTTTCAAAGCTAACGACAATGGTGAAGTGTCCAGACAAATGGTGTGGGAGGCTGGGAAGGCTACCTGGAGAGGGATTCTGATAAGGGAAGGCGCATCGAAAAAGAGGGAACGTGCCCTCGTTGAACAAAGGCTACGAGCCGAAATCTGCCAGTTAAAAAGCAAATCCAAAGTGGATGAAGAATTAGACCCGCAAAATGAATAGGGCCAAAGAAAAAAGAAGCGAATTGAAACTCCTGGAGTATGAACAGGTTGTGCGCAAACTGGGAATGTTAAAACAGAAATTTAATGAAAAAGGCGATAAGGCTGATGCACTTCTTGCTGTCAGGCTGCGTGAACAAAGAGCTGACCGTAAATTTATAGAGATTAAAGACGATTCCTCTCCTACACCATACGCCCACACCACTATTCCAGAATGCTTTGCCAACTTTTATGAAACATTATACTCCTCTGACGTGGGCATAGGGCCATCAGAGATTGAGTCATACCTGTCCTCAATAGATGTACCCTGCATTCCTGGCACAGATTCCGAATCCCTAGAATCGCCAATCACGGAACTGGAGGTGCAGTCTGCTATAAAGAGGCTGACTTTGGGCAAGTCCCCGGGCGAAGACGGCTATGCAGCCGGCTTTTATAAAACGTTCATGCCCATATTAGCTTCCTTTCTGACACTCCTCTTCAATGACATAATGGAAACAGGGAAACCCCCAGACTCTTTCACCAGGGCACTGATTACTGTCATTCCCAAGGCTGGGAGGGACCCCACGAATTGCACCTCATATCGCCCCATCTCGCTACTCAACCTCGATGCAAAGATTTATACTAGAGTTTTGGCGGCGAGACTCGAATCCCTTGTCCCACAACTCATACACTCTGATCAAGTTGGGTTCATATTAGGAAGACAGGGGGCAGACACAATTCGTAAAACCCTCCACCTAATCCACGCATCCCAGCATATGGAGAATGACCCGATCTTACTCTCTGTTGATGCAGAAAAGGCTTTCGACAGGGTGGAGTGGGGGTTCCTAAAGGCGGTACTACGAAAGGTGGGATGGGCGATAAATTTAGACAAGCAATACATGCGGTGTATACAGACCCCAAAGCATCTATATTTGTAAATGGTGAATACTCACGGTGGTTTCATCTCCAACGTGTGACCCGACAGGGGTGCCGCCTCTCGGCGATTCTCTTTGCCCTCTCTCTTGAGCCCCTGGCAATAACGATGAGAGCAGACCCCACGCTCGAGGGTATCCGACTGGGGACAACGGAATATAAAATTGCCCTCTATGCTGACGACATCCTCCTTCATATCACGAACCCCTCCTCTTCCGTCCCCCGAGTTCTATCCTTAATAGAGGAATACGGCAAACTCTCTGGGTTTAAAGTAAACAGAACAAAGTCGACACTCTTTCCTCTACAGGGCCAAGAGGATGACAACACTATCAAATTTTCCTCACTCGGCCTACATATTGAGCATTCAATACTGCAATATCTGGGGATACAAATAACAAGAAATTTAGAGGACCTATTTGAAGCTAACTTTCCCCCCCTACTGAAACAATTCAAACTAGATTTAACGAGGTGGGATAAACTCACAATCTCCTAGCTAGGTCGGCTAAACGCAATAAAGATGGTATCACTTCCCCGCTTCTTATACCCCTTCCAGACATTACCCGTTAGGATTCCGAAAAGCTTCTTTACTGAAATCAAAAAGGCCATGCTCCATTTTCTATGGCAGGGGAAGAAAGCGAGAATCCCATATAAGACTTTAATACTTCCCAAAGACAAGGGAGGGGTTGGTCTGCCCAACCTCCAAAAATACTATGAAGCCTTACAACACAGAGTATTGATTCCACACCTGCGCAACCAGACAAACATCCAGTGGGTCAATATGGATAACCATTACTTTTCGCCGGCCATAGTATCTCAATGGCTCTGGGCACCCAAGAAACAGATATGTCGAAACTCAAAGATCACCCGATACTTATGACCATCTGGGACATCTGGACGCATGGCACGAATATGCAAGGCATTACCACCTGGCCGAGCCCCTTGAGCCATTTATGGTCCCCAGGAATCAATGACCACATTCAGGATGTAGGAAGGTACCAAAGCTGGTAGGAGGCGGGCTTAGAGAGAGTAGGCCAACTACAAAGGAAAGACGCCTTTATGTCACTCCCTGAGCTGACCGAGGCCCTGGGAATAGGCTCATTATCCACATTTCAATATTTACAACTCAAAGGGGTTTTGACAAGAACCATGTGGAGACCCAAACTGATGAGAGAACTCACCCCCTTTGAGAAAATACTGGACTCAAGAGCTGTAATGAAGGGGCTAATATCAGATATGTACAGGGCATTGATAGAGGGAGAAGGTGTGAACACTGACGCACTAAAAAACAGATGGGAAAAAGATTTCGCTGAACAGTTCACACCCGAACTTTGGGACACCGTATGCTAAGCAGCCACACGGATATCCATTTCAAATCAGTAAAAACTACATGCAATCAAATTATTACACAGATGGCAGTATGACCCCGTCAAATTATCCAAAATGTTTCAGACCGCAAGTCCGGACTGCTGCCGTGGATGCGGACAGAGGGCAGACTACTGGCACATGTGGTGGGGATGTCCCCGGATACAGGTATTTTGGTCAGAAGTTCTAGGCTGGATCAAAGAGGTCGATGGCATTGCCAGAACACCCACGCCCTACCTCATACTGTTCGGCCTCGAGAAAGATGAAGACGACTGGGTCAAGATCAAAGACATAGCCCCGCAACTGCTCCTGGCTGCTAGGGCAACACTGGTTATGAGGTGGAAGGCTCCCACAAGCCCCACGAAAAATGAATGGATCCATGTATCCAGCAACATTTTTATAATGGAACACATAACAGCATCGCTGCATGGTAAACTCTCACAGACTGAGACCTTGTGGATGGAATACAAAAGCATATATCTACCAGACGGTCTGTCCCGTAACACAGCCCTTACTCTGATGGCGGAGGAGCAAGGAACAAACTAAACGACGTTTAAGTTGAACTCTTCGACGGACACTCTTACGAATAACGTGAACCCGACAATAAACTCTGATTCTGATTGTTGTATGATGAATGCTGCATGATCTGTGATAAAGGCTCTGACCATGGGGGAGGGGGGTGGGGATTGGGAAGGGGGAAAATGTTATGATGTTGCGCGAACATTATGCACGCAGAAAGCTTACATGTGACGGACACAACACAAGGGATTCGGGGGGTTTGCTTTATTATAGTGAAATTCTTAATTGTGTACTTATTGTATACTTTTCCTGCATAACTTGTATTTGTAAAATTAATAAAACCAAATTTACAACAAAAAAAAAATATTTGGCCTGTGTTTTAAAATCATCCCTGTTTCTCTAAGCTTGCTGGGGGGAACGGGAACTGAGCTGCTTCTGATTGTATTCCTGAAAACCTTTGTGCCCTCATTTCCATCTCTTCATATTGCTTGGCGGGGGAGTGAGTTGTCACAAAGTAAAAAGTGATCAGATTATCTCTTGTTAAAACCATATCCTGTTCATTTCTGTGCTGCATTCTTTCCATCATTGCTTTTCCTTGAAACCATACAAAGTATTCTCTGCTACCTTATCCTTTGTATACCAACTCCTAAGTAATTAAAGAATTGTGCTACTGTAGATTATCCATTGTTGATCACTGTTATATTCATAAGCGTGCTATCAAATATTAATTTATTCATAAAAGTGTGATCTATATATATTGTTTAATTTTTCCAATAAACCTTTTAATTTGCAAAACAAACCTAATTCTTGGCTCAGTGAGTTCAGGGGGATTCAAAGAGAGGGGCGTTACATAAGGGTTCATCATCCAGATTTAAGAACTTGACATAAAAAATTATAAATAAGGGCTTCCATTGGGCATCCCAGACTAGGCATTGACTTAGTTGGATTGCTGAATTGAAGTCACTTACAGTTGGGAGCCATTATCTTGATGTAGAGACTTCTGGAAGTCAGCAGGTTAAGAGCCATTATTTTGAGGTAGAGACTTCTGGGTGTCAGGAGGTTGGGAGCCATTATCTTGAGGTAGGGACTTCTGGGTGTCAGCAGGTTGGAGCCATTACCTTGAGGTAGGGACTTCTGGGTGTCAGCAGGTTGGGAGCCATTATCTTGAGGTAGGGACTTCTGGGTGTCAGCAGGTTGGAGCCATTATCTGGAGGTAGGGACTTCTGGGTGTCAGCAGGTTGGGAGCCATTATCTTGAGGTAGGGACTTCTGGGTGTCAGCAGGTTGGGAGCCATTATCTTTAGGTAGGGACTTCTGGGTGTCAGCAGGTTGGAGCCATTACCTTGAGGTAGAGACTTCTGGGTGTCAGCAGGTTGGGAGCCATTATCTTGAGGAAGAGACTTCTGGGTGTCAGCAGGTTGGAGCCATTACCTTGAGGTAGAGACTTCTGGGTGTCAGCAGGTTGGGAGCCATTATCTTGAGGTAGGAACTTCTGGGTGTCAGCAGGTTGGGAGCCATTATCTTTAGGTAGGGACTTCTGGGTGTCAGCAGGTTGGAGCCATTACCTTGAGGTAGGGACTTCTGGGTGTCAGCAGGTTGGGAGCCATTATCTTGAGGTAGGGACTTCCGGGTGTCAGCTAGTTGGGAGCCATTATCTTGAGGTATGGACTTCTGGGTGTCAGCAGGTTGGGAGCCATTATCTTGAGGTAGGGACTTCTGGGTGTCAGCAGGTTGGGAGCCATTATCTTTAGGTAGGGACTTCTGGGTGTCAGCAGGTTGGAGCCATTACCTTGAGGTAGAGACTTCTGGGTGTCAGCAGGTTGGGAGCCATTATCTTGAGGAAGAGACTTCTGGGTGTCAGCAGGTTGGAGCCATTACCTTGAGGTAGAGACTTCTGGGTGTCAGCAGGTTGGGAGCCATTACCTTGAGGTACAGACTTCTGGGTGTCAGCAGGCTGGGAGCCATTATCTGGAGGTAGGGACTTCTGGGTGTCCGCAGGTTGGGAGCCATTACCTTGAGGTAGAGACTTCTGGGTGTCAGCAGGTTGGGAGCCATTACCTTGAGGTAGAGACTTCTGGGTGTCAGCAGGCTGGGAGCCATTATCTGGAGGTAGGGACTTCTGGGTGTCCGCAGGTTGGGAGCCACTGTCATTTGCTTTTTGATGGTAAGATCCAGGGCAGGAAGGGTGTTCGGCAGAATCCTGTGCAGTGCCCTTAGGGACCACTACAAACAATTAAGACTACAAGTGGTAATACAAGTTCACCTTTGGTACAAGCCTGTACTACACTGTTGAAGTGATAGCAGTAGCGGAGCAGCCAGGCTTATCTCAAGAGTATATGAGCAGTAGCAGAGATTACACAAAGGGACCACAATTACTGTGACTCAAGCAAACACTGACTCAAGGTTTCAGGTAAAAAATATAAGTACATTTATTTTTAAACCATCTGTTATTAAACACAACACTTCTATAAATTCAAAACCACACGTAAAATACACTACACACAACCAATTCACTTGGTACAGTATAACTTAAGGTAAGTACCCTATGTTTTAACGGACCGGTGTTGTGAAACAAAAGACGTTACCGGGAATACATATGCGATTACTTTTTGACAGTAATGACAGTTCCGTCTTACTAAATATACGCGTATGCGCAGCAAGAAATGTTACCGGGGCAAAAACACACTTAGCACCTGAGTTAACCAGATAGAGTTGGGGGCAAAAATCATAGGGAATACTTTTGTCAGGGCAGATAGAATCAGAGAACACTTCGTTGACAGAAATACAAGAGTCAATAGGCCGGAGCCAGTGTCAAGTGGAACCAGGTTCCTGTGTGTTAGGCAGAATCCTGTGCAGTTCCCTTAGGGAGCACTACACAAGATTAGGGCTACAGGCGAGAGCAATAAATCCCCTTTGGTATCAGTCTGTGCCACAAAGATTTAGTTGGTAGCTGTGGCCGAGCAGTCAGACTTATCTCAAGAGGGAGATGAGCAGTATTCAGGGTTTACACAATAGGCCTACAGTACTATGGCACAAGGAAACACTGACCAAAGTTTTGTATTAAAAGGTAGTTATATAGAGTCAGTAGGCCTGTGACAGAGTCAGTTGGTACAGGGCAAGGGCCCAGGAGCAAAATGTTCTTGTAGCTGCAGTCAAGTCTTTGGTTAAGGATTTTGAAAAGGTGGATGCAGAAATTGAAAAGAATATGGGCCTCATTACCAGGTTGCAGGTAGTCATGGAGCTATTAGCTCCATGGCTGCCTCCAAAACCCTTCCGACTCCGCCCTGGTGAATGGAGCAATTACCGGTCCATTCCGAGGTCGGAGGGACCGATAATTCCCCATTCACCAGGGCCATTCCCTATTCCCATTTGAGCCCCCATAGGGCAAAATGGGAATGGGGAAGGCGCTAATAACGGTACCGCAAGTTGCGGTACCGTTATTAGCTATAGAGTCCCTTTGCGGCTCCCGTCCTTAACACCTGAAAAAACCAGGCTTTAAGGAAGGACCTGCAAAGGGAACTCGTAGTAGGGCGAAGGGATTACAGCCCACCTCGTAATGAGGCCCAATGTTAAGAGAGTGGGCGGCCAACCCAACAGCTAGGTGAAGGATTTAAAACACCTTTATTTGTTTGTTTGTTTGTTTATTTATTTATATAGCGCTCTTGACCCGGGGGTATATATGCGCTTTGAACATCAGGTTACAGGTAAAAGACAATAGTACAGTATTGATAGGGCATAGATAATAGTATTCAAACAATATACATAAAATTGGACATTCGGAGTGCATACATATGTGGTAGGACAGTTATTTGTTGGTTAACCAGGAAATGACCTTGGTTCTGAAGGGTTGGAAAGTAGGTGTAGATTTAATATCCAGTGGGATGGAATTCCAGAGTTGTGATGCCAAAGTTGGGAAGCTGGAACTTTAGTGCTACCGCGAAGAAAGGGCGGCCTGGCGGAACAATGTACCTTTAAATGAAGAAGTGGCTCCTGCGGTGGCAGTTGTTCCTGGTAGTTCCTGCAGTTCGGGTGATCCAGCAGAGGAAGAGGAGCTCTCATCGTGGAGGAAGGTTCGAGTTACTGCACTACCCAGGGATGAAACCAGCCACGGTGCTGCCTGATGAATAAAAGGTACGCTCCTTTAAATCGCAGTCTGGGTGGACTGGTGCCTGGCTATCCGGCCTCCGAGTACAGGGTATGGGAGATTCGACCAAGGCAGGTCCGGGAAAGCGATTGGCAAACTGGTTGGCCCCACCAGCTCAAGGGAAGAAGGCTCTTGCAGATGAAGATCTTCTCTTGTCGCGTGGAGAAAAGTGGTGAGACGCTGCAGCAGGGCTTCACCGGTGGTTCAGTTGTTGCAGATGTCTTTGGCTTCTCTCCTCTTCGGCTTGTTAGTTCCAGTGGCGACGTCTTGCTCTTCCAGTCCTCAGGGCACTGCTTTTATGCAAAAAGATCCCCATTCATACAGCCTAGCTGTCACTCACACAGTGGAGTGGTCATCTTGGCGGGAGACTGTTATGGTAATACATGCACAGGTCTCCTTAGAACCTTGTGCATGTACATTCCATTTGAGAGTGCCTCGCCAGTTGATGCTTCCACTGCAGCTACCTGGGGGCCTCAAATAAAGCTCTTCTCTTCTCCCATACTTTGTGCCTCTTTATTTCATATGGCGACGAGGCACTGTACCCCGAGGCCCCCGGGAGCGTATTAGGTCACCTGATTGGGCGCAGCCCCCCCCTTTTTCCGCTGCCGCCGACTTCTGCTGCCAGCGCCTGCAGCGGCCTGCCTGTCAGCTGTGGACAGCCAAGAGGAACAGCCAAGAGAGGCCTCGACATCACCTTTCAGTTCTCCACTGTAAAGGGTGCCGCTCCTCCCCGCTGGGAGTTTAGAGCGGCGCACATTGCACTCCTGCCCTACTCCAAAAGTGCTTCAGACAGCAGGAGCTGTCCATCTATCAGGTCAGAGGAGGGGGGAGGACGAAGTGAAACTTACACTTTCCTTTCATTTGGCATTTTATGTGTAAAACGGACAAAATGAAACGTACGCTTTCCTTTTATTGGCATTTTTTTTGTGTAAAACCCTCACTGCTGCCCTGAGCAGAACCCTGCATCATTTTCAAAAGCTGCTAGCTGTTGCCCAGCAACACACACACAGCATTAGCAGTCTTCATTCTCTCAATGGCTACTCTGACTTTCCGGGACTAATCACTCACTATCTTGGTCCATTGTGACATCACAACTGAACATTCCATCAGGTCTTCCCTGAACCAGCCAACCTGTGCTCCCAGCCCATTGTGAGGTCACAATCTGTACTAAGGACCATCCATACACTGAAGCCTAAAGACTCTGCAGTACAGATACACCTGGGCATTCTCTGAATCGGGTCCCACCCTGCCATGCAAGCAATTCTATAAAGACTGTATCTCAGCGCCTCCTTGCTAACTGCCAACAGTACTGAAAACCTCTGCCTACACTACAGCAACTGGTGCCACTCAACGCCATTCCTCACCACTTACAACCTAGAATCAGGCACACCACCATGCAGGGCGTTCCGCCTCCCACCAAGTTTCTTCCATGCCCTGGGAGCCCAACCTGCCCATGGGAACAATGGATCGATGGATTCCACGTCTACCTTAGAGCCATTGGGGGCAGCAAATTCAATGATGACCTCAAGGAGGCGACCCTCTTGAACTGTATAGGGGCAGAAGCACTGAGACTTTTCAGGACCCTTCCCGAACCCGGCAACATAGGAGGAGATGGCAACCGCAAGTTTGACATAGCATTGGCCAAACTCACCAGTCATTTTGGCAACAAGACCAACGTAGTACTGGAAAGATACAGGTTCTTTTCCAGAAAGCAGCTCAAAGGCGAGTCTATTGATTCATACATAGCGTCCCTCAGGGCGCTTATGTCAACCTGCAGTTTCACAGGTGTCTGTGATGAGTATTTGAGAGACCAATTGGTGCTGAATGTGGCTGATCCACGCATCCAACAAAAATTGTGGCAAACCAAAAATCCCACCCTGGACCAAGCCACGGAGATAGCAAGGAGCATGGAATTGGGAGATCGATGCATGAGGGAAAGACGTGACCACACGACCAGTGTGGAAATCAAATGTGTCAGCCCTGAGTCCGAGCCTTACGAGCCTCTAGTAGCAGCAGTAAGAAAGGCTCTGCCATCAAGGGGTTCGAAATTTGGCTCAAGCAGAGCGAGGCCATACAACTCCCAGAATCCAACGCGCTGCCAGAGGTGCGGATGGTACAAGCATGCAAATCCTGACAAAGAATGCCCCGCCATCGCTGTGGAGTGTTATAAGTGCAGCCAGATTGGACACTTTGCCAAAGTCTGCAAGAACACACGGGGAAAGACAACCAGATATGGCAATCTCACCAGGCGACCTTTCATCAGACCGTCCTCTGTGAGAGTAATCGAAAGCAACCAAGAGCACAATGACATGTTATCTATCAGTCCAATGCAACAAAAGGTACAAATACTCACTGTAACATCCCAACAACAGAGCAACGGTCCCTGGGTCGAAATGCAAATCAACGGCATATCATTACCTGTAATGGTAGACACTGGCTCCCCCTACACCATCGTGGATCTCAAGACCTTTTTGAGTGTACTCTCTGGCAAGATACATGACCTGCGAAGCACTTGTGTAAGAGCTACCGGTTATGGAAAAACGCCCATCGAGATAATGGGATATGTGTGGGTGAACCTCAAGTTCCATGACAGAGAAACATATTGCAAACTCTTTGTAGCCAAAGATGGCTCCTCCGTTGTGGGATGGGAAGAACAAGCCGCTCTTCGAGGAAGAATACACCCTGGAGAAGAAATCCCCGTGCTGAGTGTGCTCAATAATGATATGGACATCAAATCTAATTTAGCAAAACAATTCCCCAAGGTGTTCTGCGACAAGATTGGACTCCTAAAAGGTTTCCAACACAGAATAATCCTCAAAAGAGGTGCTGTCCCAGTGGCCCACCGAGTCTGCAGTATTCCCTTTGGAACAAAAGAGGCGTTGAAGAAAGAACTTAAGCGCCTCTGCGATGAAAATATCATACAGCCCATCGAAAGTTCAGAATGGCTTGCCCCAATTGTCTTAGTAAAAAAAACGGACGATTCCATAAGAATGTGCGTCGACTTGAGAGACCTAAACAAAAACATATGGGTTGACAGACACCCACTTCCCAATATATCTGAACTCCTATCGACCATGAAACCTGCAAAATACTTTACAACTCTGGACCTCTCCTCAGCCTATCACCAGATTGCTTTGGAAGAGAGCTCAAAGAACCTAACATCTTTTGTCACACCTCTCGGTGCATTCATGTTTAACAGAATGCCATTCGGACTCGCTTCAGCCGCAGCAGTCTTTCAGAGACTCATGTCACATCTATTTGGAGGACTTGATGGCATACACTGCTTCCAAGATGATATCCTCATATCAGCCAGTACAGAAGAAGAGCACAACGCAAAACTTGTGGGTGTCCTACAGGTCATACAAAAAAGTGGGCTCACACTCAAATTAGAGAAATGCAACATAAAGTGCGACCGAGTTTCATACCTGGGCCATTCCATTGACGCCAACGGCATCAGCCCCAAGAGGAAACTCATGGACACCATAATGAATATCGCCAAGCCTCAAAATAAAGACCAATTAAGGAGTTTCCTCGGGATGACAGAATACTACTCCAAGTTTATAAGCAACTATGCTGATAAGACCAAAAACATGAGAAACATCTTGAAGAAGGCAACCAAATTCATATGGTCCACTGAATGCAAGAACGAATTCGAAGAAATCAAATTTCAAATTAACCAAGCCCCAGCCTTAGGAATGTTCGATTGTAAAGCTAAAACCAACATATCCGTAGATGCAAGTAAAACCAGACTGGGTGGTGTCCTAGAACAGCAACAAGATAAGGACATCGTGACGATCGCATTCGCATCGAGAGTACTGAGGGGAGCCGAACTAAACTATTCCACCATTGAGAGAGAAGCTCTGGGTCTGAGGTGGATTCTTCAGCATTTCAGGAACCTAATTTGGGGCTTACCCGTCATACTGAAAACAGACCATAAACCTCTAGTAAATGTCCTTCAGTCCAAAACTCCTCACCTTATATCACCGAGAATAAGACGTTGGTTCCTCGACATCATGCAATACAACCTCCAACTATGCTATATTCCTGGTCCACAAAACCAAGTAGCAGATTGTCTTTCCAGATTATCGACCAACATCGACACTGAGATTGCATCTCCAGATGAGGACATCATAGCTGTCGTAAACCCTGCCATCTCGAGAGATGAATGGAAAATTAATGCCAATACTGATCCGGAACAGCGAGAAATCAGGGAAGCGATAGCTAATGACTGGGTGGAAACGGGAGAGGCTTTAACAACCTTCATTCCCTTCAAGGAAGAATTATCGATGGACGATGAGCATATCTTCGGAGGCGATCGAGTAATCCCACCCACCCAACTCAGAAAAAAAGTACTCCAACTGGCACACGAAGGTCACCTAGGAAGAAGCTTGACGAAAAACAAGTTGAGAAACAACTATTGGTGGCAAGGAATGTGGAAAGAAGCAGAAGAACTGGTCAAAAATTGCTCCACGTGTGCCATGAGTGACAAGTCCAAGATCTTAAGAAAGACCCCCTTACAGCCTATTGAACCTCCCAAACATGTGTGGTCTAAACTGGCAATCGACATCATGAGTCCATTCGAGAACCTCAAAACAATCAAAGTATATATCATAGTACTTGTCGATTACACCTCTAAATGGACAGAATGGGGAATAGCTGAGGACAATGTGACCTCAAAGAAAGTCATAGATTTCCTGACAGAGATCTTCAGCAGGGAGGGAGACCCCGAGGAATTGGTTTCGGACAACGGGTCTCAGTTCATATCTATGGAATTTGCTGATTTCCTCAAGAAAAGGTCCATCAGCCACATAACAACATCTTTGTACCATCCAATTTCCAACGGACTTGTGGAACGCATGAACAGGCTCGTGAAGAGCGTAGTCCAACTGGCCACGGCCAACAACCTCCCGTGGAGAGAAACCCTCAAAGAAGCTTTGCATGCGTATAGAACTACCCCACACACCACCACGAACATAGAGCCCTTCAACCTCATGCGAGGTAGGGTTGCAACTAACCGATTTAGACCGGCGTGGATGTTCTTATACACGGGAGAAGCAAGGGTGAACATGGATCTACTTCAAAAGACAGTAAGAGAAAAACAAGCAAAATACAAAAGACAATACGACTCCAGACATGGAGTAAAAGAGATGATGGTTCGTGAAGGAGACTGGGTACGTGTCAAAGAACCGAAGAAAACTCTCAAGGGTGAATCCATCTTCAGACCTCCACAGAGAGTTGTGAGTTGTCATAGGAAGTCTGTCATCCTCGATGATGGAAAGAGATGGTCTGGAGATTATCTCATAAAAGTAACAAAAGACATCCAAGAGACCAGCATATCTAAGGACAACAGTCCTGACAAACCATCACAACACACCTCACATTCCCCAAGAGAATCCCTCCGTGAACATGTGGACAATGACAGACCTCACTCCATGCATCAAGGAGTCCCCACTGGAAGGATGTCCAGAAGGAACCGCAAAATCATCCAAAACTTCAACAATGACTATGTTTATTACTAATGTACCCCAGTTTACCCATCTTCCCTCTGCCTCTCCCACTTGACACCCTTTTTTTTTCCCTTTCACTTTCCCGCTTTTCCCCCACCTGTTTTTCCTTTTTCTTTTGCCTCACGTGGGGGAGATGTTATGGTAATACATGCACAGGTCTCCTTAGAACCTTGTGCATGTACATTCCATTTGAGAGTGCCTCGCCAGTTGATGCTTCCACTGCAGCTACCTGGGGGCCTCAAATAAAGCTCTTCTCTTCTCCAATACTTTGTGCCTCTTTATTTCAGAGACCCTCCAGCCTATCGGGATAGAGTGCGACATGTGTTGCTGAGGCAACCCTGTCCAGGGGTCCTACTCCCCCTCCCACACAATGGACCCACCCCAGACTCAGTGGCGCTGAAAGGAGGGCTTCTCGGTAGAAGCCCGCCAAAAGGACGAACAAAGGATCCCCGACCTGGGTTAGGAGTTTAGAGAAAGACACGAGAAAGAAGTTATATTAAAGTTCTGGAAATAAAAACCTACCGGAGTAAAGTTAATATTAAAATACACCGGCGGTATGTTAGAGGCTGTCAGAAAAAGTGGTAGCCTCGAACAATGGGAAAATCCCATAGGAAAATATTTGCGGTTGAATATTTATGGTAGTAACCACTGCCACCGGCCAGAAACCTTTTGAGAGAGGGACTGTACAGTACCCTCTCGAAAATTAACATAAGGGAAAAACTATTAACCCTTTCCAGTACCTCCATAGTAAGATGGTTCGTACTGGTTTAGTTCATAAAAATTGACTAGTAAAGTCAATTGGGACTTTACATGCCCTGGGAGACAGTAGTCAGTCCCAGGGTATGGAGTCTATGTTTGGGGGTCGCTACGACACCCCTGTGACACTGCACTGGGGGTGAGAAAATCCCTTAGACACAAAAATAGCCTAGAACA
Source organism: Ambystoma mexicanum (assembly GCF_040938575.1). Lineage (NCBI taxonomy): Eukaryota > Metazoa > Chordata > Amphibia > Caudata > Ambystomatidae > Ambystoma > Ambystoma mexicanum. The sequence goes on from NC_090927.1 coordinate 91,014,634, forward strand.
CACATAGCAAAAATGCCTAAGAGTGGGAAAAAGAGTCTCTCTCTTAGCAGGAAAAAGAAACAAACCCTTCAAATCCAGCAAAGCTGCTGGGGGACTCTACAGGTAAGGGAAATTAGCCATAGAATGAGAATTCTCCCTAACACTGTTGTCGAGGATCGCACAGTCGGACAGTTCAAGATTCAACGTTGCCAGGAGTACTTGGATATTAGCAAAATAGGAAGCAAAAGTTATAAGAAGGTGGAAAGACAAGGGCAAGCCTTGGATGAGGAGAAAAGGGATTCACCCTAATTCCTCTAAGCAGAACACAGTGCCTTATTCAAGGAAGAAGCTGGTGCCACAGCAGTTGTTCCTGGTAATTTCCTGCAGACCCACGATTCCTGGTGCTTCGGACGTGGTGACGAGAAGGCGGACGTCGGGAGGAGTCTGCACTACGCAGGGATGAAGCCAGCAGCAGCGACTGTCATGAAATCGCACTACCGCCCCCTTTGGACCTCCTGGTCCATTCAACAACGTGCCTGAATGTTCCCAACACCCTCTCAACATGGCAGACACTGCTCCTAGATGAGCGGTATAGTTTCAAGCGTGCCTAGATAAGCGCCAGGCCCCTGCGGTTCTGCGCATGTCAATGCGCTCACAATTCCTTGTTCGAGTGTAGTTCCTCGTGCTCGCTCCTAGGAATTTCCTTCACCTAATTTGTTTCTTCCTGGTTCTCAGCTACTGTGTCTTCCGCGGCTCTCCACCCAGGACTGCTCTCGCGGTTGCCCTCGGACCGCCTTACCACTAGCCCAGGCTTTCCGGAGCTTCCGGACCTCAACTGCAACTGCATTGACCCGCGTCCGCGGCTCTCCATCCCGGACTGCTCTCGCAGTTGCCAACGAACTGCCACACTTGAATGCTGAACTCTGAGTTACCTGCCACAGACAGTGTGGCGTCTGCAGAAGCCCATCCTTATCTCGACGAGACCCGCAGCTCTGGGAAATGCAGCCAGACAGATCCAACAAGAAAGAAGCCTACCAAGCCTAAACAGGTGTGCCCTCAAACCTGTTGTCACAGTTTGACACGCCATTCATCTGACAAGGCAACAGAGATGGATCCTAGCATGCAGGATCTCTTGTGTGGCATGCAAGAACTCTCCAAAGAAGTACAGAATCTTAATGCAGAGAACACCGCCCTGATGCAACTGGTTCTATCCCGAGATTCGGCCTATCAGGATAACGCTTCCACAAGTGGAATAGTGGACAAATATGATGGTTCCCCTAAATTGCTCCGTTCATTCCTGGATTCCTGTCTAGTGCACTTCACATTTAAGCCATACTACTTTTCCACCCCTAGAACTAAGGTGGGGTTTGTCATAGCCCATCTTACTGGCAATGCCCTGGCTTGGGCCACACCACTGGTTTCAGCAGGAGATCCCTTGTTGGATAATTATGACGTATTTATCAAGGCCTTCAAGGAGATATTTGATCGTCCTGACCAGGTGTATACTGCACAGAAAAAGCTACTGGCGTTCCGCCAAGGATCTCAGGATATGTTTTCCTATGTTACCAGGTTTAAACAACTTGCCAAGGAAGCTGAGTGGTCTAACGAGGCATGCTTTACCCTGTTTCTTCGTTGCCTCAATGATGAAGTAAAGGATGAGCTAGCCAGAATTGCCCGTCCAAGTTCCTTCCATGCCCTTATAGATTTATCCCTACAAATTGACTTCAGAATCCATGAAGAAAGGCAGAAAGACAGAAAATGCAAAACTCCCCTCCCAAGATCTCTCCCTTCGTTCCTACCACAAAGGAACACCCTCCTACTGATCCCGAAACCCATGCAATTGGGAGCAATGAGAAGCCCTATCTCAAGCCAGGAAAGAAGCTGCATATTTGACAGTGGGTTGTGCATGTACTGTGCCTCAAAACAGCAAATTCCCACAAGCCAGCTTCCTATCCTTTTCACTAAGAGCGAGTGTTCACAGATACCAATGCATCAGGTCATGATAACCCCCTACTCAAAAGAAGGGCGAATAACCATGTAGTTTATCAAAAAATATACATATTTTCATTTTATCAACAACACATTGTACTCAACATTATTGTGCTAAAAACAATTATACAACAACACCATTTGGAATTAATTCCTCAGTTTGTATATGACTTGTCTATCTGGACTAGGAATTCATATATCAAAAACCCTTTCTGTACCCCACTAGGGGGTTTGTGTATTAACCCTCAATGATATTATTTATGCCCTTCCTAATTTACATGGGCAAGGAGAGTGTGCCAACACTGTATTCATGTGTTTCTAGGACCAGCATAAATCTAAATTTCTACAGAAATATATACATGGAATCATCCCCAATACATATTATGCTGGTTCTGTCTTCAGTGCACTTGTATTTTTCAGTGTATCACATGTAACATTACGTGCTACCAGCCATAGTTCCAATAATTCTAAAAAAACAAAAAATGAAAACATAAACATTCTAAAAAACATGGTAATATAACTTAAAACATGGCATTTCATACATTGGATCTGTATCAACTTCATCTCTATTTTCTAATACCAGTGAAAGGATATATTACATAATGGTATCTTTGTACACCACTCACATTTCATTTCTTTAACATGCGGTCTCTTTATATTTTGCATATCTCAGTCTTTCTCTGAGTGTTTTCATATATATCACTTATAGCCAATGTGATTGTTATATCAACATTTCCCAAAATTTACATCCTTTCCTCAACCATTGTCATTAAATGTTCTGAACACAGGGTAACTCATGATACAAACTTCATCAAAGTTTACCTAGACATGGCTTCATTCGCCAAAATGTTGGGCGGTCTGTACGCTACATCCGCCCTCAGCGAGAGGCATTCCTCTCTGTGTCACCAAAATGACTGTTCTTGCTGTCTGACTTCGGCCTTCAGCCGTGTAATTCTAAGAAAAAAGAAATACATTTCCCTAAACTTAATCACTATTACTTAATGAGAATTGGACACTGCATAATATCTTTCAGCCGACTTACCGGTTTGGGAGTTTTCAAGGTTTATCTTGGTGTAACTGGCTGTGCACGGGAGACTCCACTTCCCCACTGAATTCTCACTCTACATGTGCCGGTAGTTCTAATGCCTACTAGATCAAAAGGGGGAAAATGATTCAGAGACGTATTATCGTCCGGGTTTTAAAACTACCAAGCTTTTCTTTCATTGTTCTTACCTCGTGTGGGAAACACGTCCTCGCAGTATCCTGTCCATCAGTGGGTTCACGTCAATCGTCTCCAGCGCTTTACGACTGTAAGACTCCATACTCGAGTTTAAATGGTATACAGCATCACGTCATGTGTGACGCACACGTACGTGTGCGTGCAAGGTCACCTGATTTACGGCTCTCCGCCATTTTGGAACGGGGAGCAAAACATGCCACTTGTATATCGACATCCGGACAACCCCGTGAAGGGGGGCAAACCCGATGTCAAAAAAGCCCAAATCTGGTAGTGTTTACTGAATACCTAAATAAAGTCATATTGGCACATAATGCCAAAAAAAACTTGAAGGGGTTTTAATGGCGAGATAACATTTTTTTCATAACCCAATCAACCAAAGTTGCTGTTGGCAATAGTGTATGGGCCAAATTGGCGGCCCATACATTATTGCTTATATTAGGTGCCCGAAAAAATTATTATATAGGCACATATAGCCACTGACTCAAAACCAGGCGGTCGCATTACCTTGACACGGACCAATACAAATGCCCATAGTCGAACTTCTACGTTTTTTTTGTGTCATACAGAAAAAGGCATCCCTTCTCCTCCATATGTCACATTGGCTATGAGCCTGTTATTTTTTAGAATGAATGAACAGAGCCCACTCAATGGAAATATTCAAACCAGTCTTGACCGTATCTACTGAATAAATCCATTTCTGTTTGGTCTGCCTAAGTTTGAGATCTTTATCTCCCCCTCTCGGTTGCGGAAGAATCACTTCGATAATGAACCAATGTATATCGTCCGCATTATGGTGAGCACCTTTAAAATGTGTCACCAAAGGTTTTTCAGAAACCTGATTTTTTACACAGGACCTATGTTCACAGATCCTCTGTCGTATCGGCCTCTTAGTTTTCACGATATATAAAAGACCACATGGGCACCTTATTCCATAAACCACCCATTTCGAGTTGCAGTTGGTGAAATTTCTGAGTTCCCACTTTCTACCTTTGAGATCTACGTATTTCATATTAGATTTAAGTTTACATACTGAACAGTTACCACAGGCATAATGGCCCACTACTGGTGGTAATTGCCATAATGTCGACTGTGTCATCATCCCAGTCTCCTTAGATGTTTTGTAGGTATGGACCAACTTATCTCTCAGATTTGGCATTCTACGGAACGCAAATCGAGGCTTGTTGATGGTGAAATCCTCAGTATTGATGATATTCCAATGCTTCAGTATACATCTGTGTAAATCATTACTAATGGGGGAATATGTGGAAACACATGTTATCCTATTTTCTGCAACTCGTACATGTGGGACCAGACAATCCTGTCTTTGGATATTCTTCGCTCTTTTCATTGACCTGCGTACAATGAACTGAGGGTAACCTCTCGCGTGAAGTCTGGCTGATAGGTCTTTACTATTGGTATCGAAGTCTTCTCTACGGGTACAGTTTCTTCGAATCCGAAGAAACTGGGCGAACGGTAGATTCTGTCATAAGGACTGGGGATGGAAATTCTCAAATGATAGTAAATTGTTCTTATCTGTGATTTTTCTGAACAGGGTAGTACCAAACGTGGTGTTTGTATCTTTAAAGATCTCAAGATCTAAAAACAGGATCTTATTCATATCGGAACTCATAGTGAACTTAATGCATGGTTCCTGTGTATTAACCCAACTGAGGAAAGATCCAAGCTCTCGAGAAGTGCCCCCCCACAGAATAAACACATCATCGATGTAACGGAACCACAATTTCATGAGATGTTTAAAAGGATTATTCAGTGAGTAAACTGAATGTATCTCTAAATCGTCCATAAAGAGGTTTGCTAAATCAGGTGCAAAGGTGGAACCCATACTTGTCCCATGTTGTTGCAGATAGAAAGTGTTCTGTTCGAGGAAAAAGTTATTAGTGAGGGCCAATCTAATGCATTCTAAAATGAATGCTGATGGAACTGTTTTGTCCTCTCTTTGTTCTAGATATTTTTCCATAATATTTATACACTTCATTTGCGGGATACTTGTATATAATGCTTCGACATCAAGAGTAACTGAAATGTCATTGGTACCCACATTGACGGTGTCTAATACCCTGATCATTTGTGAGGTGTCCTGAATATATGAACGCATAGTTTTCACAAAGTGTCTCAGGAAAAAATTTGAATATACTGAAAGTGGTTCTAAAATTGAACCAATCCCCGCCACAATAGGACCGCCAGGGGGATTTTCAGTACACTTGTGAATCTTGGGGAGACAATAAAAAGCGGGTATGATGGGATGTTGTTGTATCAAAACAGCTTTCTCATCCACATCAATCCACCCTTCATTCTCTGCATGGGTCATTAAGCTTTTAATCTCCTCTTGAATCCTAGGTGTGGGATCACTTTGTAATGGTCTGTAAAAAAACACTTTACTCAATTGTGCCTTCACTTCGATTCGATACTTCTCTACGCCCCACAACACTACACCTCCACCCTTATCTGCTGGTATTATCACAAAATTACTGTTATCAGCTAAGTTTTTCATCGCTATTCTCTCTTCTTTAGACAAGTTATCTTTGTGCATGTTTTTCATCTTAACCTCCATCCACATTCACCCCTCTATCCTCTATGGTCTCTGCAGAGATAATTAGTTTTGAAAATAAGATCATCAGAGAAATGAGAACTCTGGTTAAGACGAAAACATGCACAAAGATAACCCCAAGACATCTACAACAACATGGGACAAGTATGGGTTCCACCTTTGCACCTGATTTAGCGAACCTCTTTATGGACGATTAAGAGATACATTTAGTTTACTCACTGAATAATCCTTTTAAACATCTCATGAAATTGTGGGTCAGTTACATCGATGCTGTGGGGGGGCACTTCTCGAGAGCTTGCATCTTTCCTCAGCTGGGTTAATACACAGGAACAGTGCATGAAGTTCACTATGAGTTCAAATATGAATAAGATCCCGTTTTTAGATCTTGAGATCTTTAAAGATACAAACAACAAGTTTGGTACTACCCTGTTCAGAAAAATCACAGATAAGAACACTTTACTATCATTTGAGAGTTTCCATCCCCAGTCCTTACGAAAGAATCTACTGTTCGGCCAATTTCTTCGGATTCGAAGAAACTGTACCCGTAGATAAGACTTCGATACCAATAGTAAAGACCTATCAGCCAGACTTCACGCGAGAGGTTACCCTCAGTTCATTGTACGCAGGTCAATGAAAAGAGCGAAGAATATCCAAAGACAGGATTGTCTGGTCCCACATGTACGAGTTGCAGAAAATAGGATAACATGTGTTTCCACATATTCCCCCATTCGTAATGATTTACACAGATGTATACTGAAGCATTGGAACATCATCAATACTGAGGATTTCACCATCAACAAGCCTCGATTTGCGTTCCGTAGAATGCCAAATCTGAGAGATAAGTTGGTCCATACCTACAAAACATCTAAGGAGACTGGGATGATGACACAGTCAACATTATGGCAATTACCACCAGTAGTGGGCCATTATGCCTGCCGAACTGTTCAGTATGTAAACTTACATCTAATATGAAATACGTAGATCTCAAAGGTAGAAAGTGGGAACTCAGAAATTTCACCAACTGCAACTCGAAATGGGTGGTATATGGAATAAGGTGCCCATGTGGTCTTTTATATATCGGGAAAACTAAGAGGCCAATACAACAGAGGATCTGTGAACACAGGTCCTGTGTAAAAAATCAGGTTCCTGAAAAACCTTTGGTGACACATTTTAAAGGTGCTCACCATAATGCGGACGATATACATTGGTTCATTATCGAAGTGATTCTTCCGCAACCGAGAGGGGGAGATAAAGATCTCAAACTTAGGCAGACCAAACAGAAATGGATTTATTCCCTAGAAACGGTCAAGACTGGTTTGAATATTTCCATTGAGTGGGCTCTGTTCATTCATTCTAAAAAATAACAGGCTCATAGCCAATGTGACATATGGAGGAGAAGGGATGCCTATTTCTGTATGACACAAAAAAAACGTAGAAGTTCGACTATGGGCATTTGTATTGGTCCAGGTCAAGGTAATGCTCCATGTGCTGCAACCACCTGGTTTTGAGTCAGTGGCTATATGTGCCTATTCAATAATTTTTTCGGGCACCTAATAGAAGCAATAGTGTATGGGCCGCCAATTTGGCCCATACACTATTGCCAACAGCAACTTTGGTTGATTGGGTTATGAAAAAAATGTTATCTCGCCATTAAAACCCCTTCAAGTTTTTTTGCCATTATGTGCCAATATGACTTTATTTAGGTATTCAGTAAACACTACCAGATTTGGGCTTTTTTGACATCGGTTTTTTTTTAGAATGTTTATATGTTTTCATTTTTTGTTTTTTTAGAATTATTGGAACTATGGCTGGTAGCACGTAATGTTACACGTGATACACTGAAAAATACAAGTGCCCTGAAGACAGAACCAGCAGAATATGTATTGGGGATGATTTCATCTATATATTTCTGTAGCAATTTAGATTTATGCTGGTCCTAGAAACACATGAATACAGTGTTGGCACACTCTCCTAGCCGATGTAAATTAGGAAGGGCATAAATAATACATTGAGGGTTAATACACAAAACCCCTAGTGGGGTACAGAAAGGGTTTTTGATATATGAATTCCTAGTCCAGATAGACAAGTCATATACAAACAGAGGAATGAATTCCAAATGGTGTTGTTGTATGATTGTTTTTAGCACAATAATGTTGAGTACAATGTGTTGTTGATAAAATTAAAATATGTATATTTTTTGATAAACTACATGGTTATTCGCCCTTCTTTTGCGTATGGGGTTATCATGACCTGATGCATTGGTATCTGTGAACACTCGCTCTTAGTGAAAAGGATAGGAAGCTGGCTTGTGGGAATTTGCTGTTTTGGTATTTAATTGTCCTCACCTACCCAGCCCCTAAAAAGAGGACTATCTGTAGCTCATAAGGACGGATGTACTGTGCCTCAGACAAACATCTGGTTAGGAATTGTCCCATATTACCACCAAGGCATTCGGGAAACACCAGCTCCCAATCCTGGATGGAGCCCAGCTACGGGAGACCAAGGACTGCTCCATCCCTCCGATCCTGGATCATTCATCAAGATGCAACCTGGTAGTCCTTGAAGTCACTCTACTCCCTTCCATCGGAACACCACAGACTGTTCTGGCTTTGGTTGACTGTGGCGCTATGGGTATATTTATGGACGACCAATGGACATCCAGGCATGATATACCCAGAGAACAAAAGGATATCAGTCAGACAGTAGAGGGAATTGATGGTTCCCCCCTGTACTCTGGATCTATCACCCAACAAACCAGAAAGATCACGCTTTCAATCCACAACTACCACGAAAACATACAGTTCGACATAATCAGTGCCGCACACTATTCGGTGGTCCTAGGCATGCCTTGGTTAAAGAAGCATAACCCATACATCAACTGGTCTGCTGGCTCTTTATTTTTGGGCTCTGAATACTGCCTATCACACTGTTTGTCTTCAGTTACCTATCCAGATGCTCCCAAGGTCGACCAAAGGAACAATTCTTCTATCTCCATCTCAAATGTCAATCATGTACCTGAGATCTATCAGCAATTCTCTGACGTCTTTTCCTCTGCCGTTGTTCAAACCCTGCCTCCACATTGGCCAGAAGACTGCGCCATCAATACTGAGGAAAATGCTGTAATTCCCTTTGGCAGGATGTTTATCCTATCAGAACCTGAAAAGAAGGCCCTAAGAGAATATTTGGATACCAATCTTGCTAATGGCACCATCAGTCCTTCCAAGTCGCCCGCAGGGGCGTCCTTATTTTTTGTACCCAAGAAAGACACAAAGGAGCTACGACCCTGTCTAGATTATAGGGGTCTAAACCAATGTACCCGGAAGGAGAGATACCCCTTACCGCTGATATCTGACATCTTGGAAGCACTCAGGGGCGCTGTAATTTTTACCAAGTTAGACTTGACAGGAGCCTACCATCTGGTACGAATAAGGGAAGGCGGTGAACGGAAGACCACCTTTCGAACACCATTCAGACATTTTGAGTATCTGGTCATGCCTTTTGGACTTGCCAACGCCCCGGCTGTCTTCCAGCGGTTTATGGATCAGGTTTTTTCAGATATGCTTTTCCTCTCTATTATTGTGTACTTGGATGACATTTTGGTGTATACCAAAAACCCCACACAACATCAAGAATGTGTTTCTGCCGTGCTACAATGACTCAGAGAACATCATTTATTAGCCAAACCAGAGGAATGCATATTCCATGTTTCTACGATACGTTACCTAGGATTTGTTTTGAACGCCCAAGGGGTGGCTATGGATCCTGTCAAAATTGAAGCCATCACATCCTGGCCAATCCCCTGCTCCGTAAAACAAGTCCAATCCTTCCTGGGCCTTACAAACTTTTACAGGAAGTTCATACCTTCCTTTTCAGCCATTTTTCAAGCAATCGTGAGTCTACTTAAGAAGAATACCCCCTTTCTATGGACCTCTTCTCAAGAAGCCACCTTTGTAAAATTGAAGGAAATGTGCACTCATGAACCCATCTTGATACAGCCTGATGTTACAAGACCCTTTCTGGTGGAGACAGATGCCTCAGAATTCGCGATTGATGCAGTGTTGAAACAACAAGCCCAAGACGGTTTTGAACATCCTGTGGCTTACCTATCTTGGACTTGCTCCCATGTGAAACCCACTATTCAGTTCTAGAAAAAGAACTGCTTGCCATTCACCAATCCTTTAAAGACTGGTGTCATCTCCTCCTGGGTGCTACCCATCCTGTACAAGTGCGAAGAGATCACAGGAACCTACAAGTCCTTCAATCCATGGAGTGCCGGAACAGCCAACAAGCACGATGGGCCTTTTTCTTTGCTCAATACCAATTCCAGATATCTCACATTCCAGGGAGCTCAAATATCATTGCAGATTCTTTGTCCAGACGTCCTGACTACCCTACTCAGGAAAGGCCCACCCTGCCTAAAATGTTTCCCAGCACTGTGTTCATCGCTCAAGCATCCGACATCTTGGAGTCCATTAAGAACGAGACTACAACCTCAGAACTTTGGAAGGACTTCCAAGGACACAATCCCTGGGATCTTAAGTTCAAGAATGGATTCCTTTTTCGGAAAACCCAACTAGTTATACCTATCCAATTGCAACAGAAGCGCATTTTGCACTTATGCCATGACACCTATTACTCTGGACATCGTGGGGTCAGCGGTACCCGTCTTTACCTTCAACAAAACTTCTGGTGGCCCAAGATGCTGAAAGACGTTCAGATGTATGTCCGGGCATGTGCTGTCTGCAACCAGAACAAGACTGATAACAAAAACCCTGCAGGACTACTTCTCCAACCAGTTCCTCCTTCCCGACCCTTGGAAGCCATAGCTACGGATTTCATTGTGGACCTTCCCCCTTCCAGGGGACATACAGTTATAATGGTAACCATTGATCTCTTTTCTCACATGGCTCACTTTATGCCATTATCAAAATTGCCTTTGGCTCCAGAAATTGCCAGACTCTTTGTAAAACCCCTTTTTTTTCGTCTTCATGGGCTACCATCCAAAATCATCTCTGATCGTGGACCACAGTACATCTCCAAGTTTTGGAAAAACCTCTGCAAGGTGTTAGGAATTCAACAAGCGCTTTCATCCGGATACCATACCCAGACAAACGGGATTACAGAAATGGTAACGCAGACCCTTGAACAGTACCTACGCTGTTTTTCCACCAAGGTTCAGGACGACTGGTCAGTGCTCATACCAGTCGCAGAATTTGCTTACAATACTCTGAACACTCTTCGATAAAGACCAGTCCATTCTTTTGCAACCTAGGTTTTCATCCTTCCATGCTTCCTTCAGTGCTGCCTTCTCCAAGTCCTGTTCCTTCTGTTAATTCCTGGACTGTTCAGTTGGTTTCAGTTCATCAAGAAGCATTGAACCATCTATCCCAGGCTAGGGAAAACATAAGAAGATTCGCAGACTCCAAGAGACGCCCTGCTCCAGATTATAATGATGGGGACAAGGTCTGGTTATCTTCCCAATATTTACCCAGACACTTAAGACCAAACAAGCTGGCACCCCGCTACTACGTCCCCTTCGTTGTGTCTAAGAAAATCAATCCACTAGGCCTCTATCAATTATGATTGCTTACAACTTGGAACAGAATCCATCCTGTTTTCCATACTTTCCTGCTAAAGCCTTGTCTCCACTCTACCAGTAATGCTCCCCATCCCCCTCCTCTGCTAGTCCAGGGTTGTCAAATTGAGTATGAAGTCTCCCGAATTTGCGATTCCAGGTACAGAAGGGGAAGATTACAATACTTGGTGGAATGGAAGGGTTATCCACCCAGTGATCGTACCTAGCTACCAGTCTCCAATTACTTTTCATGATGATTGGTAGTTTGTCTTGTTGCTTGTTTGATGGGATGATTAGTGTGATTATGAAGGGAATGATGAGGTGGTCGCTCCAGAGTATTTGGATTGGGGGTGCTGTCACACGATTGGGTGAAAGGCTTTTCCTCTGAGATCCCGTCGATTGTTCCAGTAATCCATTTATGAACTAGTTCTGTTTTTATTTTGAGGTCAGCTTCGTCCAGGGTCGTTGTTGGTGGGTTGTTGATTTCTAGTTGTTCTGCTAATTTGCTAGCTCTGATGGCTCTCGAGTTTCTTTTCATGATAGTTGGTAGTAGATCCAGAGGTTCTGTAATGGTGGCGTCATGGTGATGAGGTTTTTGTTTACAAAGACTGCGTCCAGCGTATGTCCCTCAGTGTGACTTGCTCCTTTGATCATTCAAATCGGCATACATCAAGCCACTCCTCAAGGACACCGCAGGAAACGTGGAAGACCTCTCCAACTAAAGACCCATATCCAACATCCCCTGGCCAGTGAAACTACTCAAGAATAACACAAGAATTCATAGAAGAACACCAACTGTTCAACCAAGCACAAGTAGGCTTCAGACCCATGAGGGGAACAGAAACGCACTCCTCTCAATCTGGGATGATCTAAAGACTAATGCAGACTCAGACAAAAGCACAGCTCTAAAACTTCTGGACGTCTACGCAGCATTTGACCATGTCAACCATGAAATCCTCATTGCGAGACTGGAAGAAATAGAAATCACAGACACAGCCCTAATACGGATTAAATCCTTCCTAACAAACAGAACAGAAACCGTTTTCATCAAACCTTTCAACTCTACTACAAGGGAATCCACTTGTGGAGTACCACAAGGATCATCCTTCTCCCCATTGCTCTTCAACATTTACCTGATGCCACTAATCAAGCTCATTGAGAAACACAGCCTCACATGCTACAACTACGCAGATGACAGACAGATCTTCTACAAAATACAGGATACACTGGAAGAAAACAAAACGCTAAATGACTGCTCTACAGCTGCATGAACACAAACAGCCTCAAAATCAACCCGGGCAAAACTCAAAAAGGGAGGCAATCAACCACTACATGCCATGGCCGACGGAACTGGGTACAGCACTGACTGCATCATCGATAGCGATAGTAAAAAACCTGGGAGTCTTGATGGACAACGAACTAACACTTGAGCCACAAGTAAACGCCATAATCAAGAAATGTTTCTTCCTCCTAAGTGCAGTAAAATGATTCCTACCATTCCTCTCTTTCACCCACAAAACGCTCACCATCATCACACTCATCATGTCCAGAGTAGACTATGCCAACTGCCTATACCTAGGAATGCAGAACGACTGGTAAAGAAACTTCAGTGCATTCACAACGCTGCAGCAAGACTCCTGCTCAGACTACCACGAAGAGAACACATTACACCAGTACTGAAAATGCTACACTGGCTACCAATAAAATAGAGAATAAAGTTCAAAACGATGTACATAATGCACAGAGCGGTCTACGGCCAAAGAGCAGAGTTCCTGAAGAAAAGACTAACCATCTGCCACCCAATAAGATCACGCAGATCAAGCAATGACATTCACTTAGAACCAAAACCATACAATAAAACAACATTCGGAGGATCATCTTTCGTTCACCTGGCAGCCTTAACCTGGAATAACTTACCAAGAAACATATGCAACACAACAGATCATCTGGAGTTCAGAAAACTAGACAAAACCTGCCTCTTTTCTCCAGATTCAGGAGGAAACATCTAGGAAGCAGGGACCCAAAGGGAAACGTGAATCCCCTGGGAGGAAACGATAACTCTAACCTCTGTTATCAATGTGGGGATGGGTGCACATCGCCCAGCAATGTCCACCTGCTTCCAATCCTAAAGGGAACTTGGATAGGTGGGGACACCAAACCGGATGGCCAGTGAGGCACTGCTCCTCTGACCAAAACATTACCAGCCGCAGGGCAGGGTAACTAGCAGAAACCAGCTAGATACACAGACCACTGGAGTTACACAGAGGAGGGCTCCCACTCCTCAACATACCTGCCAACTAGGCAGACAAACCACAGTAACAAACACACAGGATAACCGTAGAGGTTGGCCGCAGAAACGCAAAGACAAAGCGGTAATGAATCATCAAAATATTGATAAAAAAATAAATTTAAAACAAAAATAAGAATTCAACCGTGCCTCATAACCTCAACTTTTCGCATACAATCACCATACATAAACTCGCACAACCACCTCTCTGCACAGCAATCTGTTCTCACTTCACCACATTACAACAATAGACAAACAACACCTAGCCCGGCACAACAGCACATGGAAATTTGGCAACCGACTTGAAAAACCACAATTAAGCTCAGCGAACGATACAAACCGAACTGAAGCGGCCAACAGGACATCACAACTCTAACTTTCCTATTCGCATTACAACCTACTAACACCCCGTTAACAACCCTCTTCACACTTTACTTTTCAGATCCACCAGAGGCCCTGATGACCACTGCAGTGGTGACAGTGCACGGTACAAATACCTTTAACATTAACATGTTTTATTCAATTAAAATATTATGTCCCAAGGTTCGTCAAGTACCAAAATAACTTAGGGGGGAGAAATTGGTCTGATATTATGAATGCTTGGGCAGTACATCGTTGTTATGGGAATGTAAAAGTTGATTGTCCTTGTAAACCAACTTGGAATTGTGGCTCCTCACATTCCACCATCGATTTTATATTTGTATCTGATTCACTGTTTTTTAAGACAGAACATTTGATGTCAATTCCCTCAGATAAGAGCGGTGACGCAAAATTGTTATTGGAATTGAGGTTGCATTCTCTGATTTTGGGGTTTGAGAAGGCAATACCTAGAGATATGATAATAAATAATCGGAGATGTAGAATCAAGATTGCGGTGAAAGTAATTGAATACATTGATTTGCACTGGGAAAGGTGGCGCAGTCTACAAAGATTGCTAAAACCTCTCAATGGGCCTCATTACGACTGAGCTGGTCCGGTAACAACGGTGCCATTACCAACCGTGCCGGTGCTTCTGTGGTCCCCATTCCCATTGAGTCCTATGGGACTCAATGGGAATGGTGATTTATCATTTACCAGCGCCTGAATTTCTGGAACGCTTGGGGTTGTAATAATACCCCAGTGTTACGGGCAATCCAGGCACCAGTAAATATTGCAAGTCCGGCGGCAAACCGCCTGTAGCACCGGCAGAGTTACTGCCAGACTTGTAATGAGGCCCAATGTTTTTATCAGTAAGCATCTATCTCCATACAATGATAATATTTTTTTTATTTTTTTATTCGTGTTTTATTGGTTAATTTTAACCTTAAACCCAGAAATCGTCAAATAAATTAAAAACTAAAATCTTACATACAGAACATTTCATCAAAATATTCAATTAAAAGAAAAACACAGGCCCTCATTACAACACCGGCGCTAAACCATGGCATCATTAGCACCATGGTTGCTGCCGGTATTGTAACAAGTCTGCCATGGTGAAATGGGGAAGTACCACCCCATCCCAAGGTTGACGGGGCGGTACTTCCCCATTTCACCATAGCCCTTCCCCATTCCCATTTTTGCCCCGTAGGGCATAATGGGAATGGGGAGGCGGTAATTACGGTACCGCAAATTGCTGTACCGTAATTAGCACCAAGGTCCCTTTGCGGGTCCATTCCTTAACGGCTGGTAAAACCATCCGTTAAGGTGGGAATCCGCAAAGAGACCTCGTAATCAGGCGATAAGGGATTACCAGTACCGGTACCCTTACCGGTACCGGTAATCCCTTAGTGCCAGGGTCGTAATGAGGCCCACAATGTGCTAAAATTCCCTTTGAATTAATTATCAAGTTTCTTGATTATTTGCAACTACATATAAATGACATTAACATTCATCACTGTGTTATCACCTGCATAAATTTGGCCCCAACATTGGTCAGTTCAAATGAAATGTAAATCGTAAAGTAGTCTCCCATATCCTTTTTCATAAATGCCTAGCAAATGCCTGCAGCCTGTTGATAAATGTCTTATGGTTTCAACGTCCATTCCACATAATGGACACACTCGCTGTTCATAAGGCGTGTGCTACCAGACACTAAGCTTTGAAAAAGTGGGGAGCTGATTGAGCCTAAGGCACATAATAACGCGGCAGCAGGAAACTTTCCAGAGAATCCCTATTAATAGGCCCATCAGGACCACGTGTGATTACACAGGATCTTTACAGACCAATCCAGGACCCCAATCGGGACCTCAAATAATCAACCCTTGCCTAGATATAGACCCCCAGGGTCGAAACATGTGTCGGCTGACCACTACCAGAACAAAAAGTCCACACTTAAGGTGAAATAAACCTCCACTTTTCAAAAAACGCACGAAGCGTGGATAACTCTTTTTTCCTAATAATGCAACATGCAAGGTAGCCAGGAATCGCCCTTTTTCCTAATGAGACAAGGAGGTGTGGGCTTCACCTCAACAAATGCCTGTGACCTTGCAGTAATACTTAGAGAAGCACCATTAAACATGAGCATAGCGCAGGAGTGTTCTACAACCTAGGGCCCAGTCTTCCATCTTCTTTAAGCGCTCGGACATTTCAAGGATCGAGGGTTTTAGTGACTTATTAGGATTGTTAAAATCAGTTTGTTTTGCATAATAAGAATACATAGAGTTATAATTATTATGGTAATTTAAAATCTTCAAATACAAAAGGCATTTTGAAGTCATCTTGCTCGTCGGAGGGAGCTGCAATTTGCCATTGAGTGTCAGGGAGAACACCGGGTACCGGGGCAGTCCTAACAGAACAGGAAGAAGTAACAGACTTTGAAAGCAAATGCAACAAATGTGTACTGAATACCGAACCAAACAGAAACTTGAAATTCCATATAACAAATGCATTATGACAACCGAACTGCCTGAAAACGTACAGTTGAGCGTAACAAATGCATTGTAAATACCGAAAATAATGAAAAGGTGAAACATAGCAGAAGTATAATGGATACCGAACTGAATGAAACATTGAAGTTAAATATATTGAATACACTGAAGAACGTTCTAAGCAAAGCAAATCTTGAAGGACAAATCAAGTGCCCATGTGAAAATAAACTACAGAAAAGGGTATACGTGTGAAAGAGTGCCACAGGAAGTGGGATATGAATAAATCCCCACAAAGGTGAACTTTTATGAGTGAATGCAATGCGGCAAGGCCACAGACTGGCAAGAGGTGTCTGACATGTGATGGCAGAATCAAGAGGTTCATAAAGAGAAGCCAAAGAAGTGTACACTTGCACAGACAATATGAAACCTCAGGGTAATTCACAAATGAGAGATAGGAAAACTTTAATTCCATAACCGTTACGTGAGCAATGTTGTATCACAATACAAATGATTCTTGGATGGCTGCCGCCTTGCTCTCACACATGCTTGCTAGCAGGGCAAGACATTCACAACTAGCCCGCGTTTGTACCTGAGCATTCCGACTGGCCGGCTCTATGCTATAAGACACACAGGAGACGGAGCAGCCTACCCACACCATGTCCCCATCCTTGGGCATGTTTGGAAGACAGACTCACTGCATGATTAATTAGATGGTCCTGATGAAGATGGTTTGAATTCCCCTACTCCATGGAAACCGGTCGACTCTACTGGTCATGGGTGGTTCCATGGCCATTCATTAATATCCCCAACAATAAGGGGTGATATCCTATAATTAATGCAACACCAGTTCATCATTCACAAGCTGTGAGCTTTTTCTGGCACTTTACACCTATGCGCACTAATGTACTAAATTATTTGCCCTTTTTAGATGTTATCTACATCCACTACTCCATCATGAGGTCAAACTAAATTTCCTTAGGGTGAATAAAACACAGACAGAATATCCCATGGTTATTTAATTGCACATGTAAGCTATTATAGCTGTGTTGGGCAGTGATCTAATAATTAGTCCTGCCGCAACAGAAACATTGGAGTTGGATGTGTTTTGTTTTTTGTTGGTTGCTCTCTTTTAGAATTTTTTGTCCAGAAGCAGTATGTCACACCGATGCGGCCATGGAAGCTATGGGCAAGATGGAGGCGCTATTAGGACTCTACGACTTGTCTGTTAGCGGTCTAGCCTTTTTTTGCTACGGGCATATATGGAAGCCACGCCCCCTGCGAGTCGCGTTGCAACTCGCTTTCGCTGACTTTTGTTTTGTTCCTTCCTAGATTTCCTCCCGTCTCAGCATTTCCCCTTTTGCTGCTATATATTTCCTCTGCTGCCCTATCCTGCTCGCCGGATCTTGGTTCTTTTCCTTTACCTTCCTTGCATATCACTCTGTTTACGTTTTGCGGCTTTGTCTAGTTCTGTTTCTGCTATCTGCTTCGCGCTGGCGCAGACGTGCCTTCCCCGGCGGCCGGGTTCCGACTTGTCGACTCCCGCCCGCTCGGGTTACTTTCACTACATCTCCGTTCTCTCGCTCTCTCACTCTCTCGTACTCAAGCTCACTCGTTCTCTCTCACTCTCTCTCACTCAGACTCACTCGCGCTCTCTCGCTCTCACTCACTCATTCTCTCTTGTGCTCTTTCTCGTTCTGACTTCTGGCTCTCTCTGATCTTACCTGTTTCTCTGGTAGTACTATTCCCGTGCTTACCCTTCTTTGTCAGCTTCCGTGTGTATTGCAGAAGTCCTCTTCAGCGACTCTTCCTTACCTCTCCTTCCCGGGCTCCTTCATCCAGAAAGGCACCGCATCAGTGCCGCTATCCTTTGGAGTTACAACCAAGATCATTGTAGAAAGTCCTCACCTGCCTCTGGACCTTCTAATCTACCCGGCCATCGTCATCTGCAGCTACACAGGGTTTTTTCCCTGTTTGAAGGAGCGGGCTCCCCAGGGTTCACTTGACTGTTTGTTTTATTAACGGTCAAAGTGGCCTCGGGAGGAGACCGCCCCTATCTCTTTGAACGTAAGAAGGGGAAAGGATCTCTAAAGAAGGAAGGGGAAGAAGAGAAACCTCCAAAGGACCGGAGTAGGAGGCAGAAGGTACTCAGCCACAGTGAAGATCCAGTTGAGGCGATCCCTGGGAAAGGAGCCTTGGGCAGTGACACAGTAATGCAGGTGGGGGCATCCATACTTTTGGTAGATTGAGGGACAGTTTCTCCTTACCCTATCCCTATTAGATAGGCTTTGCACAACACGCGGCCTAGAGATAGGCACCCCTCTGTAGGGACAGGGTGTTCTTCCAACAAGGGTTAGACAGTAACATAGCGTTGGTTCCCCGTCCTGCATTCCTTTTCCTTCTCAGTCATTGTTTCTAGAAATGCAATTGCACAGACAGACATGAGGCCAAGAACGTTGAATTAATTAAAAGTGACTTGGTCCGCAGGGGCAGTAGCTGAAGAACCTGCATGACCTCAGAACCTAGGGATCCTGGTTGCGCGACCTGTGATGGATAGACCGTGTGGTCTGACACCTGCACCTAGACCAGTGAGCCCTCAATGAGGAGAAATCAAAGACGTAAAACAAACCAAGAAGAAGCATTGTGACTTAGCTGGTGAGGCAACTAGAAGGAGGGCCAGGTTGACCTTGAGTTGTGTTATACTTTGGAAAAGACTGAAAAAAACTTGACAGAGTTCAATTCTTTGGGAAGGGAACCCTGAGACTTGTAGAATTGCACATGTTGTCTTGAGGGCAAAGCCCCAAGACCCCTTAGCTTTTTGAACTGTGTTGCTTGGAGTTTGGGAAAGATAACCCCAAGGACTATTTGGAACTGTGTTGTCTTGAACGTGAGAAGGTTATCTTGAGACTTTTAATTGAACTTTCTTGCGCTTTGGTAGGGGAGCTGAAAGACATCTGAGAGCTGGAAAATTCTCAGATTTTGAGTTATGCACTGTTTATTTTGTTAATAAAATTCCTACACATTGGTTAGCTTTAGTTGTGAGGGCAAGAGTAGGTTTTGGACACAGATGGACTTTTAGGTTGAATTTTTTGACTCAGACTTTGCTTAGTTTTGTTCAGGATGAGAAATCCCACTTTAGAATAGGGCCAGTTAGGCATTCTACCATCCTGACATTTAAGTTAATAAGCATCCTTTGTGAGAACTTTAAGTCTGTTGTCTGTGCCTTGCTTCATGATGCCCTCACACTTTGGAAACATTCGTGTGTTTCAAAGGACATATTTGAGACTGTTACGATGAAGGCAAATTGTGAATGCACGTTTATATTGAATTGTTAAATGGATTTGTTGTATAATTCTATAAAGGTTTATTTTTTAACCATTTATACAAATACAATTTAAAGACATATATGTATAATTAATACTCTGAATAACCCCCAATGTTCCAGTAGTCTCCAATTCACACAAAATGCACTGCTCCACCAACACTCTCCCCGCACTGGAGATATAGGGCACACTGTCCTGCAGAGATACAAAGTCAGTACAGCTAAACACCCATTACATCACTGCACTAGGGAAACAGTGCACACTGTCTAGCATATGTAGACATTTATCTCTGGTGAAGTGTGGCTAAGTGCAGCCAGGCAGTGTTCTGCTGCTGGAGCCAGTGTTTTGGTCTTGTGGCCTTATTCATTTACTGTTGCTGTATTTACAATCCTACTTGCTGAGAACAGCACGTATCCAGCTACACTTTCTATTTTGCAGCACTTAGACTTTGCAATTCTCATTGTTGAGCTTGAGGATGCGAGTTTGGTGGGCGTGTGCCCCACCCAAACATCAAAGGGCAGTCAGGCAGTATGGCTACTCTGCGGTGGTCAATGTGGGGGAATTTGTTTCAATGCCCAAATCACCAAAGAAAAGAGGTGGAGGGAAAGTTTAACAACCCCTACGGCACCTCTTCTATCATATGCCAAAATTACAGCCCTTTTTTGCAAACAAAGGTAGTGATGACCAGGTGATTCCTTCCACCTCCTCAACGCCCGATAGTCTGGGTCAGGTTCAATTAAGTGAAATACCAGACATTGAAGTTATGAATCATTGAGAACAACTCTCCTGCTATTCCAAAGATACCTCCAAGTAACATCATGGAGACAACGAAAAAAGACTGCACTGAAAGTCAGTCCCTGAATTTATTTTTAAATCACAAACTAACATTGCACGTTCTTCAATATTGTCCTCAAATTCCTTGTTTCGATAGTCCCTCATTACCCTGGCACATCACCACCCATAGGCACTATATGCCCCTTAAGTTATGTGCTGAATTCTTTAGTCTGGCTATACGAGAACATAGATCCTATTCTAAGCGAGCAAAGATCAATGTTCACCACAACAAACTCGAAATTGGCATTTCTGGAAGGTTTTATTGTGGCGGCTGTTTTAATGTAGAATGCTATGTCCTGAGGTGAGAACGTTTCATTTTCCCAGTTCCAGAACGCTTTGTGTGGGGGGAAATGAAACGTCATGATACTTTGTAACGACCGGTTGGTGAAGGCAACCCGCCGGAGACTTCCTGAATAAACATTCATAATTCTTCTCATGTCTGCTATCATCTTTGAAACATAACAAATGGCGACGAGGAGTTGTGCTGATCAACTCAAAGGGAGTCTCCGACTTGATGCGCACACACAGCAACCAGCATTGGATTAAGGCGGTTGCTTGCAAGGAGGCCGAACCCATGCGACCACGGCATCAGAGTCTTCAAGGTTAGAAACGGAATATAGCTGGGAATAGTTCAATAATAATTTCTGTGTTACCATGAACTTTGGAGTGCATTTTTCAAACGTGTGCGCGGGCTGCAACTGATGGTTTTGTGCGAAGCATGCGAATAATAGTACGCTTGATCTGTGTGGAGCCGAACGTAGACAATAGAAAAAAGGACCCTGCTACGTGTTTTGCGTGCCGCCATTTTATGTCATTGGATGTTACCATGACGACAAGCAGCGCTGGATGTTAAGTTTATACGGACTGTGTTTAGGAAAAAATTAACATTATACTTGCGGCCATGTTATGAACAAGTTTGGTATTTGAACGTCGTCGAGTTTGTTAAATGCACCGATACAAATAAATGAAGGGGCGTACAAATAAATGAAGGGGCGTACAGTAAATACATGTTACATTTCTGCCCTCATGCTTCAAGTGTTGCACTACTAAGTCCTTGTGAAAAGAAAGAATAGCAATTGGAGGAATAAAAAGAAAGTGAACAAAGGATTCCACACATAATTTAGAAGAAATAAAAAAAAAGGAGTAAGGTGGAAAAAAAGTTCTGAATGTAATTCTCCAACCATGCAGAGTGTTGTAGCTCCAATGAAATTCCTGGCCCTACCTGGCAATCCGGCATGCCCCTGGGAGCAATGGTTGGACAGCTTTCAAGTTTACTTGAGAGCGGTTGGGGGAGCTAAGTATAATGATGATGTTAAAGAAGCCACATTGCTCAATTGCAGAGGGGCAGAGGCTTTGAGGATTTTTAGGACTCTGCCGGAACCCAGTGTCACAGAGGTTGGAATTGGAGATTCGGCCACCAGTTCGAGGAAATATGAGATTGCTCTAATAAAATTGAATAAACATTTTGGCAATAAAACGAACATTGTGCTGGAGAGATACAGATTCCTTTCCAGGAAACAAGGCAAGAATGAATCAGTAGACAAATACATTGCGGCTCTCAGGGGCCTCATATCGACTTGTGAATTCACAGAAGTGGCGGATGAATATATGAGAGATCAGTTGGTTTTGCATGTGGCCGACAGTCGAATTCAACAACATCTGTGGCAAGCGAAAAACCCGTCCCTGGAACAAGCTATCGAGATAGCAAGAACATTCAAATTGGGAGAGAAGTGCATGAAAGAACTTCACAATAAAGCTGAATTTGTTGACATTAAATCCATACAAGTTGCGAATGAAGGAAACGATAGCAGAGAAGAGGAGCCATTGATTGCCATGTTAAAAAAAATGGTGAAATCAAATTACGTCTCGAACTTAAGACAGAACAAGGTGATATTTCAAAGACCACAAAACAGATGTTTCAAATGTGGTTGGCCGAAACACTTAAATGATGAGAAAGATTGTCCGGCTCATTCGGCAGAATGTTACAGATGTGGACAAGTTGGCCATTTTGGGAAAGTATGTCGCAATGTCAGAAGTAGAGGCAGGTTTAATTCACGCTACAACAACATGAGGGGTACTGGTCAATTTGGAAGAGGAGCCATGACGAGTGTGAGAGCACTAGAAGAATCAGTTGGATCAAATGACTTGGTGGCGATTACCAGCTGCTTTGAAGATGAAGTATGCATATTGACTGTTACGGCAACCTGAAGCTCTCTTGGTCTCTGGGTGTCAATGGCAATAAAAGGTGTTACCCTACAAGTGATGGTTGACACGGGATCACCGTATACTATGGTAGATATGAACACATATCTAAATGTGTTGAACATGAACATGAGTGATCTCCAAGGCAACAGGATATGGGAAGACACCCATTGATATTGTAGGATATACCTGGGTGCAATTGCACTTTGAGGGAAGGAAGACCTATTGTAAACTGTTTGTGGCGAAGGATGGCTTCTCAATAGTTGGTTGGTGGGAGCAGGCATCGCTGAGAATCAGAATACACCATGGTGAGGATGTACCGATAATGAGCATAATGAGCAACAGTTGCGACTCTGCTGAGAACTTGGTGAAGAGCTTTCCCAAAGTGTTCAATGACAATATAGGAGCCCTGAAGGGTTTCAAGCATCACATAATACTGAGAAGGGGTGAAAAGCCGGTAGTGCACAGAGTGAGGAACATTCCTATTGGTACAAGAGAAGCCCTACAGAAAGCGTTAGAAAAGCTATGTTCTCAAAACATCATTGAGCCAATTGAGAGCTCTGAATGGCTTTCGCCAATTGTCATTGTGAGGAAACCTGAAGGGACGATCAGAATGTGTGTAGACCTAAGAGACCTCAACAACAATATATGGATTGATCGCCATCCACTACCCAACATTGGGGAAATGCTAACTACTATGGAACCAGCAAAGTTTTTCTCCACACTGGATCTGTCGTCTGCCTATCATCAGGTTGTGTTGGAAGAAGAGTCTAGACATCTTATATCTTTTATAACACCTCTAGGGGCCTTCCGGTACAAGAGGATGCCATTCAGGTTGGCATCAGCAGCCGCCGTATTTCAGAGACTTATGCAACATCTGTTCTGTGGCCTAAAAGGGGTACATTATTTCCAAGATGACATCTTAGTATCTGCTATGACTGAAGAAGACCATGATGCCAAACTGTTAGGTGTATTGCAAGTAATACAACAGAAAGGTCTGACTCTTAAGATAGAGAAATGCAAAATAAAGAAGAAAGAAGTTACATATTAAGGCCACTGCATCAATGAGGATGGTATAAGACCGAAAGAGGCTCTGATAAACACCATTCTCAAAATTCCTGATCCTGCAAATAAAGACCATCTCCGGAGCTTATTGGGTCTCACGGAATATTATTGTAAATTCGTTGATCATTATGCAGATAGAACCAGTCATATGAGAAATCTGATGTCCAAAGGCACGAAATTTGAATGGTCGGCAGAGTGTAAAGAGCAATTGGACAAAATCAAAAGTCTAATTAATAAAGCACCCACCCTAAAGATGTTCAATTTTGGTGCCAAGACTTTGGTATCAGTGGATGCAAGCAATGTGGGCTTGGGAGGTGTTCTGGAGCAGATCCATGATGGTTTGGTTGTTCCAATCGCTTTTGCCTCGAGAACCCTAAAGGGAGCGGAGAGAAACTACTCAACTATTGAGAAGGAGGCACTAGCTGTCAAGTGGATTTTAGAACACTTCAAATGACTAATATGGGGAATTCCTATTGAACTGAAAACAGACCACAAACCACTAGTTCATGTATTGAACCCTAAGAATTCTCATTTAACATCTCCTCGCATTAGAAGATGGACATTAATTATTATGCAGTACAATGTGGTCATAAAGTATACTCCAGGTAGAACAAACAAGGTTGCTGACTGTTTTTCCCGTCTGCCATGTTCTGATGAGAATATTGAACAATTAAGTGATGAGAGGGTGATAGAAGATCAAGATTTAGATTCTATTATTGCACAAATACATCCCAGTTTTGGAAAAGATGAATGGGTGGCAGCCACCAAATCAGACCCAGAACAAGATCTATTGAGGAAAGCAGTTGTGGATGGTTGGAAGAATGTCCAGGATGGAATCAGACAGTGGGAAGGGATCAAGGATGAGTTGTCATGTGATGAGTTGTGTGTTTATCGAGGTGATCGAATTGTTCCCCCCATAACATTGAGGAAAAGGATTATGGACATTGCCCATGAAGGACACATTGGTAGGAATTTGACAAAAAGAAGAGTTAGAGAGACATACTGGTGGCCCAATATGTGGGGTGATTTAGAATCACTAGTTAAGGAGTGCTCTGCTTGTGCGGTGAGTGATAAAAGTAAAGTAACAAGGATCACACCACTTCAACCAGTAACTGTGCCTGATACTGTTTGGTCAAAGCTGGCTATTGACATTGCTGGTCCTTATGAAGTATTAGAACCCATGAAGATATATTTTATAGTTTTGGTTGATTACACGTCAAAGTGGGTGGAGTTTGGAATTATAGAAGAATCAGTTTCTGCGAACAAAGTTACCAAGTTTTTAGAGGAGATCTTCAGTAGAGAAGGTGATCCACAAGAGCTGATTTCAGACAACGGTGCCCAGTTTGTGTCGCATGAAGTACAGTGTTTTCTAAGAGATCGAACCATTAGGCACAACACTACAGCCTTGTACCATCCCATGAGTAATGGGCTTGTAGAAAGGATGAACCGCTTCATAAAAGGAGCGATCCGGTTAGCTGTGGTAAATAATTTGTCATGGAAAGATACTCTGAAAGAGGCACTAAACACTTACAAAGTCACTCCTCATTCTGTTACAGGTGTGGAACCATTCACTTTGATGAGAGGAAGGATTGCCAACAACAGGCTTAAACCTGCTTGGATGACCATGAAGAAGAGCGCAAATATTGACATGGATGAAATTATGGAGAGAGTCAAGAAAAGAAAAAGTTGAAGTTGGAGACTGGGTTAGAGTAAGAGAGCCAAAGAGAATTTTGAAAGGGGAATCTAAGTTCCGTGTTCCTCAGAAAATAATCAAACGTTGTAAGAAATCAGTAGTTTTGGAAGGTGGAGACAAGTGGTCTTGTGATGACATCATTTTAGCAAGGAAAAATGGGGAGGAGAATGGTAACACCATTTCTGAAGCATCCAGACAAGCTATACGAAGAAAGAGAAATTGTAAAGAAGTCAATCGATGGGAGGAGTCATGGAATTCCATGCAGAAATGTTGAATGCTTTTCAAGACTTAGAAGAGTTATACCTAATCACAGAGAAGACTTCATCTATTATTAGATTCTCAATCAACATAAGATTTACATACCAGACATTTCTGGACATGTTGTGGTAATGGGGGTTATGTTAATTTCAATCTTTGAATATGTCATTTACAATATATTAACCCATCCTATTTTTCTTTAGGGAGTTTGTTTCCTGTATCTTCTCAGTGTTGGATTGTATAACATTACTTTTGTCATTTTCCTTCCTTTGTTTTTCTTTTCCCCTCTCTTTCCTCCCTTTTGTAGAGTTTCTTTACATAGTTATAGTTGTCACCTTCTTTAGGTTTCTGGGAAGGGAGATGTTATAATGTAGAATGCTATGTCGTGAGGTGAGAACGTTTTGTTTCCCCAGTTCCAGAACGCTTTGTGACGGGGGAAACGAAACGTCATGATACTTTGTAACGACCGGTTGGTGATGGCAACCCGCCGGAGACTTCCTGAATAAACATTCATAATTCTTCTCATGTCTACTATCATCTTTGAAACATAACAGCGGCCAATACCCATAACCTGGTGTGTTTCATGGAGAGTGAGAGTGTTCAACAGCAACGAGCCCAACATGCTTCAGAATGTATAGTGTCTGACTCCTACGATTCTAAGCCTCAAGATCAACACAAGACCCCGATAAATGATTACTTATTTACCAAAAAGCACGGATCGCAAGACAAGGGAAATAATTTGAATGCTGGAAACAATTCTTTAGTTTCTTCAGAGCGGCTGCAAATTACTCGTTCAAATGATCCTTTGGCTAACAGGCAAGTACAATTTTGAGAACGAAGATTAACTGATGGAGTTGGAGACAGGAACTGGAGGTGGTTGGCTAAAGGTCTCTCTTCCAACCCAGATTCCAATGATTAAGCAGCTCAGCTGGAAGAAGACGGCTTCATTCAAATAGTCTCTTGGAAATCAAGATGCTTCTCCCATTTATTCCAAAAGGAGAGTCTTGATTTACAACAATTTGATGATTTTATTCTCCAAGATAATGATAATTGGTTAACAGAAGAATCTGTTTTAGATGGCTATTCCGTTTACCTGAACACAGCAACTAAAGACCCGCTCGGGCGTCCGTCTGCAGGCCTGTTAATTGGTTCCACAATGCCCTGGGTATTACAGTAAAAAAGTGGAACTATCCCAACACCTTTTTGCAAGCAGTTGAGTTGAGCTGGGCTGGCTGCATCTGTTCTGCTTGCAGCACTGACGCCAGGGCAGGAGCCCGCCTCCCCTGCATGGAGCAGCGCACACGAAGGGTAGGACCTCACCCCAACAGCGACGCAGTATAATTGGGCTTCCGTGGCCCCCACCCGACATCTGCGAGATCACTGATGCCAGCTGCCATTTATTGCCAAAAAGCAACGCAGCAGCCCAGGGGCCCCATTTATCCAGGGCATCGTGGCAATCCTCACTAGGCATCCTGCTAACGTGCTCTATTGAAAAGAAACCCGCGCCATCCCCGCAAAGCAACGTGGTCAATGGCCGCCACTTTTCCGTTTGATTTGGTCGGCGGCCAGACCTGCCCCTGGATCCACAGCCTCTGATTGGCTGATCTGCCCCATATCCAGAGGCGGAGTTGACCGTCAGGCGGAAACCGGCACCAGGAAGTGCGGCACAGAAGGCAAATGAAAGGGCCTGTCTGTGCCTGTCCGCGGCGGGCCGCCTATCGCCAAGTAATCTGGGTACTCCTATTCCTTACAACCAAGTAAATCCAATCTCCTCACCCCACTGACCTCCCTGTTTGGCCTCTGTTAGGGAGAATTCTCATTTTATGTCTAATTTCCCTCACCTAGTGAGTGCCCCAGCAGCTTTGCTGGATTTCTGGAGTTTATTTTTTTCACTTGGTAAGAGTGTGCCTCTTTTTCCCACTCTTAACTGTGTTTTGCCATTTGTATTTCATGTGTTTTTGTGATTGTGGACTCTGGAGTAGCCCCCTTCTTTTGTGTGTTACACAGCACCTTCAGTGCAGTGACACAGGGTTGTCTTTTAGACTTCCCATCGACTCCATTTCTGAGGCTGACTACTGTCCCCCAGAAAAAGGTAAAGTTGCCATTAACTTTACCTAGTGATTTAACCACAGATCAAGTACAACCCATCTTACATGGAGTACTGGAAAGGGTTAATCCTTAGCCCTTTTTATCTGTACCTCCTAGAGCATTGTTTTCCTCTTTTAACATTTGGACTTGGCTGGTGGCAGTGGTATCTACCCTAACTTTTCTACCGCGAATATACTATATAAACGTGGTATTGTTTTAGGCTATTATATTAGCCTCGAACATAAACCTGCTTGACCAAATACTCTTTCTTTTGGCTCCGGTCGGGTTTATTCACCATTTCCTTTTGTTAAAGTCCTTCTTGTGGTTTACTTTGCGCGGCAAACCAGGTTTGCCTTCTTCACTGTTTTTTGGCGGGCTTCTGCCGAGAAGCCCTCCTCCAGGCGCCTGGGTGTCTATGTGGAAACGCAAGTCGCACTTTGCCATGATTGGCTGAGGTGGTTGTCCGGGCTGGACAACCCCCCTGCTGCGTGATTGACAACCAGGCTGTGTGAATGGGGGATTTTCGCATAAAAGGCAGGTCTCTTGGGCTAGAAGTGAGAGTCGCCACTGGAACTACAAGGAACCGAAGAGAAGGGGAGAAGAAGGTGGCAGCTGCAACTACCCCGTCCCGGTGAAGGCCTGCTGCAGTCCTGAGCTATCTACCCTTCAACGACCAGATCCAGTCCGGAGTCTTCTTCCCTTGAGCCTGGTGGGGATAACCAGGTCATCTTCCACAGCCAGAGTATCCTCTTCTTGGTCAAAATCGCTGCACACTGCTGTAGTGGTCTCGTACTCTCTGTCTCTGCAAGGCTTTAATTGCCAAAACGCTAACAAGACACTATCAAGCCCCAGAAGTACACAGGGACTGAAGAGCCTCTCCTGTTTTTAAGGAGTGCACCTTTTATTCACCGTCGTGGCTGCCGGCTTCAGCCTTGTGTGGTACCGAAGTTCCAGGAACCGTGGGTCTGCGGGAAACTACCAGTAACAACTGCCGTGGCACCAGCTTCTTCATTGACTAAGGTACTGTGTTCTGCTTGAGGAATTAGGGTGAACCCCTTTCCTTCGCCTCCAAGGCTTGCCTTTGTCTTCCCTCCTTCTTATAACTACGGCTTCCTCTGTTGACAATATCTAAGTACTCCTGGCAATGTTGAATCTTGAACTGTCTGACTGTGTGATCCTCGACAACAGGAACCCTGTTCCACTTGACGCTGGCTCCGGCCTATTGACTCTTGAATTTCTGTCAACAAGTGTTCTCTGATTCTGTCTGCCTTGACAAAAGTATTGCCTATGATTTTTGCCCCCAACTCTCTCTGGTTAACTCAGGTGCTAAGTGTGTTTTTGCCCCGGTAACATTTCTTGTCGCAGACACGCGTATCTATAGTAAGACCGAACTGTCATTACTGTCAAAAAGTGATCGCATACGTATTCCCGGTAACGTCTTTTGTTTCACAACACCGGTCCGTTAAAACATAGGGTACTTACCTTCAGTTAGAGTGTACCAGGTGAATTGGTTGGTTGTAGTGTATTTTACTTGTGATTTTGAATTAATAGAAGTGTTGTGTTTATAACAAATGGTTCAAAAATAAATGTACATATATTTTTTACCTGAAACCTTGAGTCAGTGTTTGCTTGTGTCACAGTAATTGTGGTCCCTTTGTGTAATCTCTGCTACTGCTCATATACTCTTGAGATAAGCCTGGCTGCTCCGCTACTGCTACCACTTTAACATAGTAGTACAGGCTTGTACCAAAGGTGAACTTGTATTACCACTTGTAGTCTTAATTGTGTGTAGTGGTCCCTAAGGGCACTGCACAGGATTCTGCCTAACAGCCTCTACCACGCTCTGTGCACAGACATTTCGATTGATCTACCGTACTCTCGTACTCTCTGTATCTGCAAGGCTTTAATTGCCAAAACGCTAACAAGACACTATCAAGCCCCAGAAGTACACAGGGACTAATACACACTGCAATTGCCTTTCCAGCTAAATGCACTGACCTTATTGTTATGCTCACCAACTGGATCGCTCACCTCTATCACGCCTCTTGGCTGTCCTTTGTCTAACACAGTTGTCGTTTAGGCATAGTAGTACTAGTAGTCTAGGTACCCTGTAGGCACTACGCCCAATGGTACTTTCTATATTATTGCTGCTATGCTTCTTATCAGTATGCCCTTATATGGTCTGTTACCTTCTGCTGCATTACAAACCATTGTAAGCAAATCAATGTTATTCATTTAAAATTGTAATTTCTATATTGCTCGGCTCCATATATTGGTATGCAATTTTCTGCTTCTATCCATCTCAGCTGCCATCTGTGCGCAATGTCAGTAATAATTACCTAGTTCACCGAAATATCACATTCTAATCTGTAATGCTACTCTCTCTTTACTCTTGCTTAGTATTTTAATGGTATAGAGCTGAACACTTGTACCTCTCTATTTCAGTGCCAGTTATTCTGTTACTAACTACATGTCTGCCCTTGAGCATACACTACAGTGCTAATACCCTACCACAACCTATTCACAGCTATGTTTCGCTGGCTAACCCTTATCATGTTCCCATTCAGTATTACCCCGAATAATATACCCTGCTCCGGAAGTCACTATGTTAATTATAAAGATGGACTTGCAAAACTAGCCTGTCCTGTCCCCACCATTACCCCATCCCTTGCCCCACTCCCTTTCTGCTACCCTGACACCCTTCTCTCACCATATTAATGGCAACGATCTCAGAAGCTCGAATCCCTGGATACTCAGTAAAAAAAATCCTCCACTACCCGGCAAACAGAATCTCTTCGTCCATGCTGCTGAAGCCCTCTCCACTCCCATTTTGGGGGAAACCAGAAATGATCGCTTAAGATCACGCACCAACCACCATGCCCAGAGTTGTCCACCTAACACCAACACTCTCAGTAAGTTATCACCCAGGGCCAATACCAGCCTTAGAAAACCTAACTCCAACTACCCATCTAGCCCCCCTACAGTAGCTACGGAAACAGCAGCTACCCCTAGACAAAAACTTCCCACCAGCTTTCATGGTGCCCTTATCAATGCGCGGTCCCTTGGAGCTCACGCCATTGAAATACATGACCTCATCATTGATCTCAAACTAGATTTCTTGGTAGTCACTGAATCCTGTCTCCACCAAGCCTCTGGTCCCCTACTATCATTAGCTATCCCCCCAGACTACACCATACTTAGAACAGATAGATCCCACTCACACGGCGGTGGTGTTGCCATAATAGCCAAGAACACCCTCTCCAATTCAGACACTGCCCCATTGAGAATATTGCTGCCTATGAATTACTCCTAGCTAAATTTGCCCCCAATGACAAAACTACTATTAACTTCATAGTAGCCTATAGAGCCCCGAAGTCCTATAGTAACCCAGAAGTAGATTTACCACTACTTCTAGCCCTAATGATCAAACCAAAAACCAAATGTGTCCTCTTAGGAGACCTCAATTTAGGGTTGAAGGACATCTTAGATACTAAGGCAGATGCATTTCATTGTTCACTAAAGGATATGAATTTTACACAATTAGTGGAGGCCCCGACCCATGTTAAAGGCAGAACACTTGATTGTATTTTATCTCTCAATACGATCATAAATATAGAGTCCATTAACCCTACTTTAACTCAAGAGGTCAATTTTAACCATATGATCAATCACACTGAACCACAAGAAGAGGAGCAAAAATCAATGGATACTGGTTTTAAATTCTCTGAAATCACATTGGCAGAGATTGAAAACATCATGAGAGTTATGAATCCTACCAGTTGTCCAGGAGACTTGATTCCATCGAAAATCATATTAGATCATCAAAACATCTTTGCACCATTTATGTGCAGATTTGTACACGTCTCTTTCAGGCATTGTACAGTTCCACAAGCCATTAAATCAGTGGCTGTTACCCCCCTTCTAAAAAAAGCTGGCTTGGATCCTAAAGATGCTGCTAACTATCGTCCAATTACCAACACTCTTTTCTTTCTGAAACTGGTAGATAAGGTTGCTACCTCTCAACTTCAATCATATATTGAAAACACGGGAAGGT
This sequence comes from Ambystoma mexicanum, assembly GCF_040938575.1. NCBI lineage: Eukaryota > Metazoa > Chordata > Amphibia > Caudata > Ambystomatidae > Ambystoma > Ambystoma mexicanum. The sequence continues at coordinate 91,046,633 of NC_090927.1, forward strand.
TGCACGAGAGGCAATCGGGTTTCCGCCGCTTCCATGGCACAGAGAGCGCCTTGGTCGATCTCCAGACGCAGATGCTATCACTAATTGAGAAAGGCAGATTAGGCCTGTTAATATTACTTGATCTCAGTGCTGCTTTTGATCTTTTAGATCATAAGATTCTACTACACAGACTGTGGGATACCGGCGGCTTGGCCATTGAAACTGTTAACTGGGTGAGATCTTTTTTAGAGAGTAGAAGTTCCAGGGTGCATTGGGGCGAGGCCTTCTCGGAAGTAGAGACTATCCTTTGTGGCGTTCCACAAGGAGCTTGTCTGTCGCCCTTGCTTTTTAACATTTATATTGCCCCTCTATGCAGAGAACTGGAGAAGTTGGGCTATTTTTTCACCAACTATGCAGATGACTTCCAGTTGTCAATGGAACTTTCAGGTGACCATCAAGCAGACCAACTCAAATTAAATAAGTTATACAGTGTAATAAAAGACTGGATGACCACAAACTGGCTATGCCTAAATGCAGGAAAGACGGAACTAATGATCTACGGGCCCAATAAACTGAGAGAGGGACTAGCTAAGGCTTTCACTGGCTTTCAGGTTGATGATAGCTTTATTGAAGTTGTTGGCAAGGTAAAAACATTAGGTGTTTATTTTTTTTTTTTTTTTTTTTTTTATTGTAAAACTACAACTTGATATGGTATATCATGTTTTTGTTACATTTCAATGAATCAGAGGGTAGGATATGGTCCTCATCTCGATCACACAATTCAAGTTTTCATTTAGACATTTACCAGAGTTCCGGTTACTAGTTTCACTATTAAGTTCATGAATTTGACCAATTGCCTAGGCCAACTGATGTGTGGGCGCTAAGGTTAGGATTTCGTCAAAGAAATTGATTAGACTGCAGGATAACTTGATGTTGTGTCCGGCCACAGCATAATCCCACCAATCATCTTCCTCGTTAGTTAGAGATTTCGAGTCCTTGAGGTGTGTTTCACGTGGGTTGGATAACGCAGGACATACTGCTGCTAGATGTTTTAGGGACTCGATTGCTGATGTTCCACAAAAGCGGCATTTGTTATCGGTTGCGTCTTTGTTTCTACGCATCCAAAGCATCTCGTTGGTGTTTAAGGCGTTTAAGCGTAACCTCAAAAATTGTGCCCTGTGATGCCGTGACGGACAGTGTATAAGATATTTTGGTGGGTAATGCAGCTTGATCATGCTTCTCGAAGACGGTAGCCCTGATTTGAGAGCTAAGCGGTTGTTATATGTTGTGATCCAATCCCAAGAGGCTAATTTTTTTTTGGCGTGTTGGGGACGGTGGATTAATTCTTCTTCGGATATGCCTGCTTCGGCTATAATTCGGTTTAGCTTGCTCCTCCATATATTAATCAGCGCATTTGTCGTCACAATTTTGCTTGGTTGGAGAATGTGATAGGCAGAAGTGGAGGAACTGATCTGTATCTTACGCAGAAGTGAAAGAGATTTCCAAACTACTGACATATAAATTGAGTTTAGTGCAAGCTCATATCTTAATGCTGATATTGAGATGTAGTTTGGGAGATTCAGAACCCGTCTCCAAAACTTTCCTTCTAGTCGACTCCAGACATCATAGTTGATATTCAGTGCAGCTTCACTCCCGAAAGTAATTGTCGGGACAACTTTTTGTAGGTAAAACATAATGACCGGAGAGATAGAAAATTTTCCGTATTCGGAATAAATTTTGGCCGCTTGAAGGCTTAAGATCTTTGTTTTGACTGTCAGATCTTTAATCCAGGCAGTTTCAGAAAGAGAGTCATTGATCATGACGCCTAAATAACGGATCGACTGGACTGCCTCAAGTACTTTTTCATCTATGTGCCATCTAAATGCTTTGTCTTTTTTTGTCATAGATCGGCCGATACACAGAATCTTTGTTTTCTCAGCGTTAATGGTCAGCTCGTTTGCAGATAGATATTCTTTCAAACGAGAGAGAAGGTGTTGAAGACCGATTTGTGTGTGGTCTACTAGTACTATGTCGTCGGCATATACCAGATGGTTGATGTGCTGCCCATTTAGTTTCGGGGGAAAGCAGTGGATAGATTTTAGCCAATCGGGTAGGTCGGCAATGAAGAGTTTAAAGAGGTCTGCTGCAAGCGGGCATCCTTGTTTAACGCCTCTACACGTTCTTATTGGTTCTGTAAGATCGCCTTGTGCGTTAATTCTAATTTGGATTGAAGTATTTGAATGCAAGGCGATGATAGGTTCGAGCAGATGATTCGGGCATTCCCACAGCTGTAATTTTGCCCACAGTTTGGTCCGATTGATAACATCAAAGGCTTGACGAAGGTCAATGAAAGCAAAAAAGATTTTTTTCTTCGCCTCCATTGCTGATAGTTTCAGGAACGATAAGAGTGTAAGATTTGCGTCAGTTCCCACATGCTTCGTGAAACCTGTTTGTCGAGAATCAAATTTACCAGATGAGATGGCCCAGTTTACCAATTGTTGACGCAAGAAGGTTCCGAAGATCTTACTAATTGTGTCCAGAAGGGCGATCGGGCGATAGTTCACAGGATCAGCCCGACAGCCCTTCTTATAGATCGGAACCACTATGGCTTTGGACCATGTTGATGGGATCATCTTGCGAAGTACAATCTGAGAAAATAGTTCGTGTATGAATACAGCCCAGACTCCTCGATGTTTTTTGAGCGTCAAGTTTGAAATTTGGTCAGGGCCGGCAGCTCTGGAGCTGTTAAGTTTTGAAATTGCATGCTCGATCTCATCACATGATGGTGTAGGACTCCAAGTAGAGCTTGACGCGATGGGAGATATAGAAATATCAGACTTCGAGTCAGCATATATTGAAGTGAAGTGGTCATGCCATTCTTTACTTGATATTTCGTTGAAGATCGATGGATTAGATTTCGAGCGACCTTTGTTTAAGATAGCCCAAATATCACGGGTGTTTCTGTGAGCTAATAGTTTTAGCATGGTTTCCGCTCGACCTTGATCAATTATTATGAGATGTGATCTTAACCAGTTACGATATACTTGCCTACGCCTCTTTATCTCCATTACCTTGTGGTTTTGAGCACATAGTGTTCTTTTAATCAACTTGATGTCCCTTCTCAGTAATTTTTTAGCCACTGCTATTTCCGGACTATATAGATGCTTCGGAGTTGATCCAACAACTCTTAAATTGAGATTTGTCTGAGTGAAATCTGACAAGAGTGGAATGTATTCTACGGTCTGAAGTATATGCAAGTTCCGGCTGGCGTGGGTGATCTTTGGGCCACTTACTCTCAGTCTGTTTCCTGCAGCAGTTGATTGAAGTGGAGCTGAGTAATTTCCTGGAGAAACACCAAGGTTCTCACACCAGACTAGTCGCAATAGGTCGTGGTCGCTCGATGTCGTTGGCAACACGTTTAAGGAGATTGCTCTTTCAAGCATATCAGACGAGACCCAGATATAATCCAACGTGTTTTTCCGAGTCAAGCTGTGCCAAGTGGGATTGGCGGGCGAGTCACCTCGGATTGTTCCATTTAGCATATGGCAATTGCGATCTAGAAGATCTTTCGCCCAGAGTTGTCCCCTCAAGATGACATCAGAGTCTGAGCGCCGAACATTTGATTTTGAAGAAGGATCAAATTTGAACCAGCTACAATTTAGGTCCCCACATATTATTACTGAGACATTTCCATGATTTAAAAAAGCATTATCAATTTCAGTCATAACAGATTGGATGAAGGCTGTGGATGAGATCATGGCGGGGTTCCAATAACCATTTATGATCAGAGTGTTAGAGACCATTGTGTTTGATGAAAATTTGATTAGAGTACTTTGTACAAATGGATTAGGGTTGGCAGAGTAAACCAATGTCCATTGATTCCCAATTTTTATTAAAGTTATTAGGCCGGCGAATGGTCTTCCTTTGGAGTTTTTTCCGGCAGGATTAATTAGAAGAGTGAATCCATCACAGATTGGTGGCTCGCGTAGCCACGTTTCTTGAAGACATATAATGAAGACTTTTTCCAGGGGTTCCTGGAATGTATTGAATAAATGTTTAAATCCTCTGGTGTTCCATGACAATAATATTATCTCCTGCTTGGTAGATTGTTGTCGTTGTTATTTGCGCGGACCTTGTGGATATCTTTTGAAATTGTTGGCTCTTCTTTCAAAGGATTGGTGTGTGGCAGCATCTAAGATATCTGGAGAAGAAATTAAGGACTTACGTAGGGCTGCACTCACGGCAGATCTGCGATTTGCCTCGTCAGCTAACTCAGAGGCAGATGACAAAGTTATTCCCAAAGTAGGTGGTTCCAGAGTGAGATCGAAACCATATACCAAGAGATCTTCATTTGCTTGGAGTAACATATTTTTTACGGATGCAGAGGCGATATGCAGTAGAACATGGTCAGAAGCGGATTCGGAAACGTATTCAACAATTTTAATGTCATCAGATGAGATGGCTCGTAACGGTGGAATACATGCGAGCAATTTCAAGATATTTCTTCGGTTTAGATTGACTTCATTACCATCTGAATGAACATTTTGGAGACGAAGTTTCCACTTATGTTTTCTAGCTTCCGGGTTTCCAAAACCTGACATTCTTTTGGTTGGAGGAGCATGTAGTTTTGATTGATTTGATGTTAGTTTAGGATTTAGCCTTGCACTTAGCAATTGTTGCTGTGCCTTATTTGGAGCAGAGTTCAGATGGTGTAGAACTGGGTTTACTCGGGGCGGCTTTGGGCCTTTATCTGTCTCTTTGATTCTCCTTACGGCATTATCGGGAGGTTTGGCAGGGTCAACTCCTAAAAATGTAGGAGTGGAGTTTCCAAGATCATCCGAGTAGGTTGATAAGTTGCATAAGTCGATTGCAGAAGCTGAAGAGCCAGGTACTGAGGGCGACATGCTTGTATCGATCCGCCTACGTTTGGCCGCTAACTTAGGTTGATTCGAATTTGTATGCGGTAAGGTTTGTTGCTTGTTACCATCAATATATTTGGCAGAATTGATGGGAGAAGATCTTGAGAATAAGCTTAGCTTCTTTGGTGTAGTAAGATTTCTTACAAACTTATTCGTCGTTTGTTGTAGTTGTTTCGGCAAAATATTTCTTGGTAAGCTAGGAGCTTGTACTTGTTTTTTACGTGACTTTTTCGGATTATTTGTTCTCGTAATAGGAAAGGATTTTGTTGAGCCCTTAAAAATATTAAATGAATTTACTTCCGTGGCAATTGGGAGGGCGTCCATTTTACCTGTTAAGATTGCATGTAGTTCGAGATTACTCGTGGGGAGGCCTATGTCCGGAATAGTCGACGCTGTTTTTTGAACATCACAGGTTGAAGAGGGCATGCTCGAAGCAGAGCCAGATTGTATAGATTCACAAGAGGTTGACACTGAGGCTTTAATTAGGAGAGAGTCGGCGGGTTCAGATGGAATGGCTCGATGCACCGGATGATTGAAAGCTTGGGAGGGGGCGTTCTTCCGCATCCACTTCACTGAGTCTAAGAGGCCCTCCATGAGAGCGTCATTTTGACAATGATGTCTTGCAGCAAGATCACTCAGCCTGTCCTGCCATCTCGTGGCGGTCTCGGCGTTGATTAACATTTGATCATGAAGAAAGCTCGAGAAGTGTTCTAACTTGTCAATTTTGGACATTAGGTTGGTTATTAAGGTGCTTTGGTCGCCAATTGATCCAATAAGTGATTCAAAGATTTTTGTAAATGGAGCCAGGGCAATGGCCGAGGCAGCCAGTACATTATTATGTATCTGAGTAAGGGCTTCAGATGAGATTCCAAGGGCTTGTGGTTCGTATTCATGAAAAGATGACGAGCAATTTGAGATGTCTGGATTATAAGGTGGTTTGGTTAATCCGTATTTTTCCGGAGGAATCGAGGAGTGAACTTCCTCACCAGAGTGAATGTTCGTGGTATGGGGAGTACTTATATTCTGGGTGGAATGACCCGGTAGAGGAAGTTTGGTGTAAGTGCTTTTTCTCTTAAGCTCAGCTACTCTTTGTAAGCGACTAGCGCGCGCAGCTGCACTCCGCTCCAGATGTTTAAATAGTGGGTTAAGAGACGATACTGTTGGTTGAGTAGTGATTTCAAAGTTATTACCATGTTGTTGGTCGCTGATAATTGACGTGGCAGAGAACCCAGCCTCTGGAGCTTGACAGGCTAAACCACTGTTATTCGCATAATCTAGAGATTCGGAAATGAAACCTGAAGATTTTGGGCAGGTTAAGTTGGTTTTTGAACTGCTGCAAACATGTTCCTGGTGACAAGGGGTTGTAACAAGTACTTCTGAGGTTTGTGCCTTCAAGGGTGTATATGATGGCTTATTGCTCACTAAATCGTTAAGAGACGAAATTTTTTCCATTGGGTGATCCAAGTCTGTATTAGGCATTTTTAACAATTCCTCATCAGAAACCAGATTTAAGGGGAGACCTTTGTCATTCCAGAGGTCATCCTTTTTCGTTAGTTTGCCCAGGTTGAGAGAGGAGCTCGCTGGAGACCGTGACATTGGATGAAAAGAAGATGTGAGACTTGTGATTGACGAAGAAACTGAGATGACGGATATAGTATGATCTAGTTGTGCTTGATCGGTTTTTGTTGTATTGGGTGCAAAGGAAACGTGAGAGCTGACATTCTCGTGAGCATGTGAAGCATCAATAGGAGGTGGACTGTAGATACAATTGGAAGTACGAGAGCACAACGGAACTGAGTTGATTTGTGGAGTTTGGGGGGCACCTCGTGGAGTAAGAGACTGTTCAGACAGAGTTTGTGGGTCTTCAGGTGTACATGGCTCATTAGAGCATGGAAGGTAGCGGCCCCCAGTCATTATTGGACTTGCTAGTATTGGAGAGGTGTTTGCAACCAGTAGCGCTCGTCCTGTGGATTTGCTTACCTTGATTCCAGCCGTACCCTTCATCATCGACCAAGGATTAGTCGGACGGCGTTGTAGCGTGGTTTTCTTTCTTGTTTGCGGGCCCTCTGCTCGTAGGGTCATTGTTGTCGGACACTTGAACAAGAACAGCAGTAAAGCAGCAAACAGCCAAACAGTGAACTTTAGCAGTCGCCCTTAACGCGGCCGGGCTTCACGCCGCAAGGGTTGCCGGGATTCTCTTTTGAATCCTTGTTGCCTGGAATGGGTGGCGCCAAAGGAAAAAAAAAAAAAAAAAAAAAAAAAGTGGGCGGGGCTTCAACCCGCGTCGCGGAGGTTCTCGCTCGCACTCGCAACCAGCCTCTCACCTCACTCAGGGCGGGGGGTGCGAGGGGGGAACTCACAGAGGAAGAGTCCAGGCTAGCTTAGTAGCGCAGCACAGCCAAACAGTGAACTTTAGCAGTCGCCCTTAACGCGGCCGGGCTTCACGCCGCAAGGGTTGCCGGGATTCTCTTTTGAATCCTTGTTGCCTGGAATGGGTGGCGCCAAAGAAAAAAAAAAAAAAAAAAAAAAAAAAAAAAAAAAAAAAAAAAAAAAAAAAAAAAAAAAAAGTGGGCGGGGCTTCAACCCGCGTCGCGGAGGTTCTCGCTCGCACTCGCAACCAGCCTCTCACCTCACTCAGGGCGGGGGGTGCGAGGGGGGAACTCACAGAGGAAGAGTCCAGGCTAGCTTAGTAGCGCAGCACAGCCAAACAGTGAACTTTAGCAGTCGCCCTTAACGCGGCCGGGCTTCACGCCGCAAGGGTTGCCGGGATTCTCTTTTGAATCCTTGTTGCCTGGAATGGGTGGCGCCAAAGGAAAAAAAAAAAAAAAAGTGGGCGGGGCTTCAACCCGCGTCGCGGAGGTTCTCGCTCGCACTCGCAACCAGCCTCTCACCTCACTCAGGGCGGGGGGTGCGAGGGGGGAACTCACAGAGGAAGAGTCCAGGCTAGCTTAGTAGCGCAGCACAGCCAAACAGTGAACTTTAGCAGTCGCCCTTAACGCGGCCGGGCTTCAGGTGTTTATATGGAGGCTTCCTTGGATGCAGGCGCACACGTGGATGCTATAGTAAAAAATACCCAATATCATCTACGAGTATTGAGGCAGGTCGCCCCTCTTATCTCTGAAAACAACCGAGCCAAACTGGTCAGAGCCGTTATCTTGCCACGACTTGACTATTGTAATGCTCTGTTGGGGGGGGCTAGTAGAGAAGACGTACAGCAATTGCAGAAAATCCAAAATGCCTCTGTACGTATAATATACGGTATGAAGAGGCATGAACCCACCTCTAACGCGAGAAGGGAGCTACATTGGCTCCCAGTATCAGCCAGGATTTCCTTTAAATTATTGACGTTAGGTCATAAATGCATCTATGGAACAGTCCCTAATTATTTGAAGGACAAAATCATGATATATCAACCGACAAGAAATCTGCGCTCTACAATGACTCTAAGTCTGCAGGTGCCAAGGACTAAGAAAGCGCGTGGAAATGGACGTTCTTTCCCGGTGCTCATGGCTAAGGCCTGGAATAATCTACCGTTAGGGCTCCGTACAGAGAGCAATCACCTGGCTTTCCGGAAACTCTTGAAGACAGAACTTTTCATCTAACCTACATCTTCGGTTGTCCTCACTGACCTCTCTGCTTGTGATGGAGCGCTTGGATGCCTCAGGGCTTGTAGCGCTATAGAAATTTAATAACATAACATAACATAACATAACATTACTCCTCTTGCTTGGACCATCATAATATCAAATTCACAATCAATGTTGAGGAACCACCCGTCCCCTTTTCACAACCACACATAACTATGAACCCCTGGAAGCTCACCCCAGATAACCTCATTTCATCACTTAATAAAGCTCTCAACACTACCTCAATCACCAGTGACAACCCCTGTCTTTTAGCAGATCCATGTCACAACTGCCTCTCCTCTACAGTCAATGCAGTAGCACCTCTAACCACCAAAACTCAAAGAACAGACAAACGCTTGTGCTCTTGGTTTAATGATGATATAGTAACTCTCAGAAGAACCAAACGTGCTCTAGAACACGCGCATAGGAAACACCCCACCACAGAATCTGGAACAGCCTTCCAGCTGGCCAATACTACTTATGAAAAAGCCATTATCACCCAGAAAGATACCATACTTGAATTAGCAATGCTGCTTCCGATTCCAAAGAACTCTTCTCAGTTTTAAGAGAATTGGAAAATCCCACACCCATCACAAATCCTACTAACTCTAGTAAAGAGTGGTGTATCACCATTAATGATGCACTAGCCGCCAAGATCTCTCTCCTTCAAAATAAAATCACTACCAAAAGACAACTATTAGCAGATAAACTGTTACCCACCAACCATAACCCAACATCCAAAGCTAACACCAAACCTACGTTCCACTTCTCACCGGTTTCTCAAGAGTTCGTGCTAAATACAATATCTAAACTCAAAACATCCAAATGCAAAGGAGACTCAGTCCTGGCACGAGTAGTCAAGTGATGTGCCTTATCCCTTATGCCCATTATAACCAACTTTGTTAATGCCTCTTTCAAAGCAAATTTGGTACCGGCCAGTATCAAAGAAGCCTGGGTCACACCTTTGCTAATAAAACACTCTTGAAGCCACTGTACCCACCAACTATCGTCCAATAACTACAGTAACATTCCTACTTAAAATCATTGATAAAATAACATACAATCAGGTCCAAGCACACCTCGACGATAACCAGTTCCTTGGAACTAGACAATCCGGTTTTAGACCTAATCACAGTATGGAAACGGCCCTCCTGGATTTAAAAATCCAGATGGATACCATTAGAGACACAGGTAAAGTATGCATTCTTCTCCTTTTGGACCTGTCTGCAGCTTTCGATCTTGTGGACCACAACAAACTCTGCTCTACACTTGAAAAAGACTTTAACTTCTCCACTGATGCCACTATGTGGACCAAATCCTTCCTGGCAGAACGAACATCTAGAGTGTCTATAGGGAAAGAATCAGCAGACCCTATTCCAGTCCCCATTGGAGTACCGCAAGACTCATGCCTCCCTCCTACACTAAACAATGCATATACCAAGCTCCTCTTCGCAGCTCTAGATGACATGGGTGTCATCTACACCGACTTTGCCAATGACACTCAGATCCTTATTCCACTCACAGGGAACTACGCCCAAGACACGCTGAATATTAACAATATCTATGCCATAATACAGAACTGGATGGCTCTAAACAGTCTGTGCCTGAACGATGAGAAGTCAGAGATTGTCATTGTGGGCTCCCAATTCAAATAGGCACCCTCCACTCAGACTACGCCGCCATCAACATCGACGGCAAAATGATTCCTGTCTTAAAGCAAGTAAAAACCCTTGCAGTTTCCTCCTCATCGTCCTACACTGCCAAACTAATACCCCTAAACCGCCAATTCTTGACCCCAACTAACTGCATCACATTGGCTAGAGCATTGACAAATTGGACTACTGTAATGTATTACTACTCAGGACCACCGCTAGCAATCACAACAAACTCCAATTAATCCAAAATAAGGCATTTCGGGCTGCACTAGGAATGAAAAGATCTGATCACATTTCCAAAACCAGAAGAGATGCCCACTGGCTTCTCATAAAAACCAGAATCCTCTTCCAAGCTCTATGCATCACATTCAAATGCCACCATAACAAAGCACCCATTTACTTCAACAAAGCCATCGCCAAAAAAGAAGCTACCAGATCTCTAAGATCCAATAACCAACTCCTACTAGAATTGTCCCGCTTCAAGAACACCAGAGCGGGAGGGAGTAGCTTCCAATATCTAGCACCCAAACATTGGAACAGTATCCGCTCAGTATCAAAAAAGAGGAAACCCTTACTATACAGTAGGATACCTACTGTACATAACTTCCTTGCCTAAGTTGCTGACTTTTTTTTTCTTTTCTTTTTGTAAATAACCTATGCCTTGTTGTAAAGTGTAACTATAAATGAAACTGTATGTGTCAATTTGCTTTTAACAATATTTCCTTTAACCTCTCTGTGATACCTCAGGGTCTGGGGGTGTAATAACTACATAAATAAATAAGTAAATAAATAAATAAATAAAATGTCCTTCCAGACGGTTTTCATTGGTAATAAACATTTATTGCAACCTGGTAAGAATTTCAAAGGATAAATTGTTTGATGACATAGGACACGATTAATAAAAAAAGCGCAAATACCCCACAAAGTACTTGCGTGTACAACAGCTTTGAGCACAACTGCAAGCAAAAAGTCACTTTGCACGCGTATTCATGGATTTCAACGCACAAAGGATCCCTACACGCAAAGAAAACTGAGCTGTGCCAGGAACACCCATAACTTGTCTCCACGCAAACCAAAACCATTGCCAAAGACCATCCTTTGCACAAAGATTCCCGTCTATCTCTGACCCACCATCCATCACCCTGGCGAAACTGCACATGGGACTCCCTAAGTCAAGGCTAGACCCCTGCAAAAATACACAAGGTCCCCCATAAGTAACGGCTACACCCCTGCTAAACTGAGTGAGGTCTGCAGCAACACTGCCCATAGGGAGCTGTGTGCTGCAATAGTAAAATACTGATGCCTTTAAGAGTTATGGAGTGAAATACACTCCATTGGACAGGTAAAATACAAAGAATAGAGTTCCAAAAGACAGAGCCCAGAAGAATGAATGAGTCAAAAAAAGCTTCACTCATTCAAGAGTTCAGAAAAAGGTCAAGCATAAAAATTATACATCTTCCTAACACTCGTCTCCCCCCGACTAGGGACAGGAGAAATTAATCCACGCCTGGGTGGCTCTCTTGATCCAGTCAGCCATACTTTCTGGAGAGACCATCAGCATTCCTATGTTGGGTACCTGACCTGTGCTCAATAGTGAAGTCAAAGCTTTGTAGGCCAATGGACCACCTGAGCAATTCTGGGGTTTCTCCTTTCATTTGCATCAGCCACCTTAATAGTTGGTGGTCAGTTTAAATCCTGAAAGTAGTTCCATGAAGGTATGGTCTGAATTTCTTCAAGGCCCACACAATAGAAAAACATTGTATTTAAATTGTGGCCCAAATGGTTTCCCTATCTTTTACTTTTAGTTTTCGACTAATACAGCAGATGGGTTGCTCCCTGCCTTTTCTATCAAATTGACTCAAGACTGCTCATATCCCTGTGTTGGAAGCATCAGTCTGGACTATGAAGCCTTGAATGTAATCTGGAGCTCTCAGCACTGGAGCGTTACAGAGGGCATCTTTCAACCCCCGGAGGGCTTTTGCTCAGTGCTCATTCCACTTGACCTGTGTAGGGTACTTGGGACAGGATACAGTATTCAGATGAGAGGCTATGGTCCCATAGTTCTCAATGAAGTTCCTGTAGTAACCAATAAGTCCTAAAAGGCTCTTCCTTGTGTTTGAGTAGTTGGAGTGGGCCATTCTTGTTGTCACAGGTTTTCCCCTTCTCACCTGTCTGTGTTGTTTGTTCGAGTTCTTCGATGAACTTTTCTTTCGCACCGTTCAGGTCTTGTACAACCCTGTGCGTGGGTCCTCGGGTTCCAGCGTGCGGTTAGAGTCCCGTCTCCAGGGAGTGTTCAGATGTCTGGGAAAAAAGTCCAGGAAATGGCGAGGAGCGCACTCGGAAGACGAGTGCAAAGGAATTCCAGGAATGCAAGGTGAGGACAACAAAGGGGAGGATGAAGGAGGAGGAAAATTAGGGGACCAGGAACCAGGAATCAGTGGAATTCGTTGTACGAACTACGGCAGCACACATCTGACTACTGCAAGCGGTAGCGTTGAGATGCGCAGGACCACGGGGGCGTGTCTGCTTTGTAGAATGCAGAGCGTACAATGCGGAGACCGGCAAACATCGTTTCACGTTCAGTGGCCATGTTGGGAGTACTGCTGAGTTCAGTCCCCTACGGTCAGGGACCATGAATTCCAGAAGGGACGCGTCCGGTGGTTCATGATAGCATACCTCCTCTGAAACCCAGTTCCTCCGGGTTTAATCGGTAGCATAAGGTGGTACCTTTGGAGCAGTCTGGGGGCATTTATGTTTGAGACTGGTTCCCAGGTGCGTTCACTGGGAGGGTACCCTTTCCACTCGACCAGATACTGCAGCTGACCACGTCTGTACCTGGAGTCACATATTCTGGACACTTTGTATTCTAATTGATCATTGACAACCACAGGGGTAGATCTTGGAGCAGTCCTGGAGGACTGGACGTATAGTTTCAACAGAGAAGTGTGAAAAACTGGGTGGATCCTATTCCAGGATTCTGGTAGTTTGATTCGGAAGGCCACAGGGTTAACGATTTCCTTTATGGAAAAAGGCCCATAGTACCGGGGAGCCAATTTATTTGGTCGTAAGTGTCGAGGCAGTAGTTTCGAGGATAGCCAGATCTTATCACCCACTGCGTATGAAGGCCCTAGTCTTCTTTTGGAATCTGCATAATGCTTAGTGTTTGTTTGGGCCTTTTCGAAGTGTTCTTTGGCTTCTCTGTGTACGTTGATGAGGGTTTCAATCCAGAAGTCAACTGTAGGAACTGGGGTAGGATGTGGGAGTATGGATGGTAGAACCGAAGGGTGGAATCCTTGGCTACAGAAAAAGGGGCTGGTTTTGACAGCCAAGTGGTCCAAATTATTGTATGCAAATTCAGCCACGGATATTAGAAGTGACCAATCGTCCTGGACCTTGGTGGCAAAACAGCGATGATATTGCTCCAGGGTTTGGTTCACGCGTTCAGTAGCTCCACTGGTCTGTGGATGATACCCTGAGGAGAGGGCACGTTGTATTCCTAGTATACAACATAAGTGTTTCCAGAACTGAGATATGTACTGAGGTCCTCTGTCAGATATGACCTTGGAGGGTAGTCCAAGAAGACAGGATATGTGTTCCAGGAAGATTCAAGTGAGTTCAGAGGAAGATGGTAGTTCATATAAGGGTGTGAAATGGGCCATGTGAGTGAATAAATCAATGGTAACCATGATAGTTGTGTATCCCCTGGAAGGTGGTTGTTCCACAATAAAGTCTGTAGCGATGAATTCCTAAGGTCTTGTTGGCAGCGCTGGTTGGAGCAGGAGACCGGCCGGTTTCTTGTTATCATGTTTATTTTGAGTGCAGTCTGCACAGGTTTGGATATAATGCTGGATGTCATCTTTCATTTTCAGCCACCAAAACTGTCTTTGTATTAAACGAAGGGTGTTGGTGATGTCACGGTGTCCTGATTGAAGGGTGTCATGACATAGGCTTGTGATCCTTTGTCGCAGTCTCTGTGTGGGGATGACCAGACCATTATCCTTGAACAAATATCTGTCCTTTGTTTTGAGATTCCATCGATTCTTCCCAGTAAACTCCTTCCAGATCCCAGAGGACTGGGTTTGAATCCGAATGTCTTCCAGGAGACTGATTGCTTGGGCAACAAATATTGTGTGGGGAAACATCTTTGGGAAGGATTGGCCTTCAAGAATTTCGTAGTCGGGACGTCGGGATAAGGCGTCAGCAATTAAATTGTGTGTTCCAGGAACATGATGGATTTGAAACTGGTACTGGGCAAAGAATAAGGCCCAATGGGCTTGACGAATGTTCCTGCATTCCAGGGATTGCAGAACTTGAAGATTCTGATGGTCCGTGTGGACCTGAACAGGATGTTTCGCTCCCAGGTTAGATGACGCCAATCTGTGAAGACTTGACTGATGGCTAATAGTCCCTTTTCCAGAACAAAATAGTGGGTTTCGCTAGGAGTCAGGGTGCGCGAAATATAGGCGATGGGGTGTTCTAATTTGTCATCAAATTCCTGTTTTAGGACTGCCCCGATAGCGTAGTTAGAGGAATCCGTTTCCACTAGGAAGGGTCGATCAATGTCAGGTTGAGCCAAGATGGGGGCTTGTGTAAACTCCGACTTCAACCGTTGAAAAGCCTCATCTTGGACTGCTGTCCAGTGAAAGGGAGTATCCTTCTTCAACAATGTAATGATCGGTTGTACTATCTCCGAAAAGGAAGGTATGAATTTTCGGTAGAAGTTGGCAAGCCCCAGGAAGGATTGAATCTGTTTCACAGTAGTTGGAACAGGCCAGGATAGAATGGAGTTTACTTTCAAGCTGTTCATTCCAATTCCTTCTGGGCTAAGAACAAATCCGAGATAGTGAACAGTAGACACATGGAAAAGGCATTTCTCAGGTTTAGCAAGGAGCTTATGTTCACGTAGACGCTGTAAGACTGCCTTAACATGTTCTTCATGCTTCTGATGGTCCTTGGAGTATATCAGTATATCATCCAGGTAAACTATGATGAATAGGAACAGCATATCGGAGAACACCCGGTCCATAAAACGTTGAGAGAGCGCTGGGGCATTGGCGAGTCCAAAGGGCATAAACAAGTATTCAAAATGACCAAAGGGTGTTCTAAAGGCTGTTTTCCATTCGTCACCCTCCTTTGTACGGATCAGATGGTAGGCACCTCTAAGATCTAGTTTCGTGAACACTACAGCTCCTCTCACCGCTTCCAGGATATCCGAGATCAAGGGCAAAGGGAAGAGGTCCTTGAGGGTGCATTGATTCAGACCACGATAATCAAGGCAAGGCCTAAGTTCCTTGGTATCTTTCTTGGGAACAAAAAACAACAAAGCTCCCGCCGGGGATTTGGATGGTCGTATAGTGCCATTTTCCAGGTTGGAATCCAAGTATTCTCGGAGGGCTCTTTTCTCTGGTTCTGATAGAATGAACGTCCTTCCGAAGGGAATCACTACTGAGGGTTCAGTATCAATAGCACCGTCTTCAGGCCTGTGAGGGGGTAGGGACTGAACTATGGCAGTTGAGAACACATCAGTGTAATCGTGATAGGCCCTGGGAACCTGGATGATATTTGAGACCGTGAATGGACCTTGTTGGTCTGTTCGCTCCTATCTCTGGTCTGGAAAAATAGTAATTCAGGCGGTTGGTATGAAATACCCTAGGGTTCTCTTTGGGGTTTCCCAAGTCTACCAAATAACTGACCTCTCCAGGTTTTCCACAACTTTGAAGTGTCTTGTCCACATGTCCTGTAAGACCCTCTGTCTTACTGGAACCATGATGAGAACTTGTTAGTCTGGAGTAAGCTCCATGATGTTTGTCTTCTGGCCATGCCAATGCTTGACCTGCTTTCAAATTCTCAGACGCCTCTGTCATCATCTGTGCCATCCTCTGTCTGCGGCCTAGCACATAGTCAGTACTCTTTAATGGTTTAAGGAAAGGAGCACGCTCCGGACCCTCCTAGATCTGGGACAAAGGGCCTCTGACGGGATGACCATAAAGTAACTCAAAGGGAGCAACGCCCACTGCAGCTTGAGGAACTTATCTATAGGCAAAAAGAAGGCATGGCAGAAGAAGGTGTCATTTTCTTCCATGTGGTTCTTCCAAAGCTCCAATCGTTCTCTTCATTGTTCTAGTAAACCTCTCTACCAACTAATTTGTCTGAGAGTAATAGGAAGTTGAGAACATGTTGGTGACCCCTCAGGTTTTCCATATGGCTTACATGTAGTGGGACATAACATTTGACCCCCTGTCAGATACAATCTCCTTAGGAAATCCTACTCAGGAGGGCCTTAGCCAGCCATTGCTTCAGCAGTAACAGTTCTCATTGGATTAGCTTCTGGGTACCTGGTGGCACTGTCCACCGCAACCAACACAAATCAGTTGCCTGAAGAAGTTGCAGGGTCTAGGGGACCAACAATGGCAATCCCCACCCTCTCAAAAGGAACTCCCACAACTGAAAGAGACACTAAAGGTGCCACATTCTTGGCTCCTATATTACCAGTTAACTGGCAAGTGTGTCAACTCCTACAATGTTTCTCAACCTCTCCACCCATCTTGGGCCAGTAAAAATACCATGTTATCCTTAACCTGGTCCTCTTAAAACTTAAGTGGCCATCCTGGGGGACTTCATGTGCAAATTTGGATCTCAATTTCTGGGGTCCTGGAATAGACTCAATAGGCTGTAGAGAAGTCCATCCTCCCAGTATAGCCTATGCTTCCCAGGGTCTTCACTGTGGAAAGCTGCCTGCTGACGCAGACCTTCTAGAGAGAGATCCTCTCTTTGTCCCCTTAGAGAGAGATCCTCTCTTTGTCCCCTACTGAAGTCTGTTCTTGAGGGTCCACCTTCTGCAAGCAAAGTCTGCAGCTTAGCAGGGTCTCTTAGATCCAGATCTTCTGGACAGGGTTGAATCTCCTCCTCCTCTGATTCATCCAAAGAGGATTCTTCAGAGGATTCTTTGGGCACCAACTCAGCCTTCACTGATGGTGGGGCCAGAGGGGTGAACTCTAGGTTATATATGGGAACCTTTTTCCTTGAGGATGTTTTGGGCTTGGGGCCTGGGGCCCTTTTTTCCTTTGGAGACTCTGGGTTATCCCTTGTTCTCAGTTGGAAGGTTTCTTAGGGTTGCCTCCATTGCTTCCCTGGTTAGCTCTCTTCTTTTTTAGAAGTGGGCTTTAGGGTGCTGGAAACTACACAGAGGGCCTTCAAGTCATTGCCCAAGAAGACCCTACCTGGCTCTTCAGACTGAACATTCACAGTGATCCTAACAGTCATGTAATTACATTTAATGATAGCTGGCAGTATGGGACACATTTGGACTGGACCTACTGCTAACTTGGTATGCCTTTTGGGAGCCTTAGCAAATTCCTCAGGTTGAAATAAACTTTCATCTACCACAGTTATACTGACCGCAGTGTCTCTAATGGCAGGGGTGTCCTGTCCATTTACAAGTACAATGTCTTCATATATATACAATTTTTATTTATTTAAAGTGCATTAGTTAATTATAAACTCTTAGCCCCAAAGCCAATACAGTTTGTAAGACATAATGATAAGGAAATCATTACACATTATAAGATATGTGCATTACATTTCATAAAAACAACATTATTATAAACATAATTAACAATAAAATTCTTTTGCTTTTAGATTTTCAACCAAGCAACTACTTGTCTACAACCTGATTGTAAATGTTTTCAACTAAAAAAATGACATAGGGCCCCATTACACGGTAGGCGGTGGACCAAGGTGCTATTAGCTCCTTGGTCCATGCCGGTAAAATACCGGCACCGCCTTGGTGGAAAGGGGAATTACCGCCCTATTCCAAGGTTGGTGGGGCGGTAATTCCCCTTTCCCCCATTGCCCTTCCCCATTCCCATTTTTGCCCCATAGGGCTCTATGGGAATGGGGAAGGCGCTAATTACGGTGCCGCAAATTGCGGTACCGTAATTAGCTCCCTGGTCCCTTTGCGGGTTGGTTTTTAACGCCTGCAAAGGAACCTCATAGTAAGGCCGTGTAATGAGGCCCATAGTCTACATACTGAACACCATTTCAAGTCATTTTAGGTACAATGTAGTTCACTATTTCTTTCCATATCATAAAAGCTGCAGATGTAACAATCATGCATTCAGCCCCATAAATAGTTGGCCAGAATTGGTCCTTAGCGATGTTATCAGTATTTGATGCATAGCCTGAATATCCCTTAATATATCGCTCTTATAATGCTGGTCAAGATGTAAGCAAGTGGCAACTTTGTTATTTTGACACATGCATCATACATCAGTGTTAATTTCACCTTTATTTCATTTATTTGAATATTCCCTAGTAGGGAGGGTGTTAAAATGTAAATAAAGAGTAAAACGTTTAAGTTCAGGTGAACTCAGTTTCAGCAGGTAACTGCACGGTTTATTAGTGTTAAAGGTCTGATGGGCATATTACAAGTATCTTCCCCAAGTATGAAGAGCATCAACATTACATGACCTATCCCATTGTTTTTTATTTTGCTTTCGTAATTCGGATCATTCTGTGATATATCATCCCCCAAGACCCTAATTATAAATGTAGCACTATGTATGAGTTCAATAAGGAATTGATTATTTTCGTGCTCATTAGACTTAGCACCCAAGTGTTGCAGCATGGCATTTGAGATCAGATTATTTTGCAGAATCTTTGCACATAGTACTAGCCATGAAGTCCTAAGGGAGCTCTGACCAAACTCTAAACGGAGAGACACAACAGGCACAGATTGCAGTGTATTAATCACTGTCCGTAATATCATTGCCTCGACATAGTTGAGCCAAGTTACCTGAGCCTCCGAAAGAACCACCATGGCGTAAAGTATACCCGGAATTATGGCGGTAAGGTATATTTCAAGTAATCCTTGTATGTTATAACACCCATTATGAATAATGTACTTTCTGCCACCAGTCGTTTATTCCAAATTTTACTTGATACACAGTCACCATTATATGATCTTGGTGGGTTAATACTAATTGGAAATCCCAGGTAAACATACTCATTAACATTTTCTACTGCCTGTCCATTTAGTTTCAAAATAGTTGAGGTGTTTCGCATGCCCTTTTCCCCCAAACACATAGGGCCTCATTCCGAGTACGGCGCTAACCAATGGCGCTATTAACGCCTTGGTTGACGCCGTACCCGGACCGGCAGCGCCTTGGTGGATGGCGCAATTACCGCCCCATTCCAAGGTTGGCGGGGCAGTAATTCCCCATTCACCAAGGCTCTTCCCCATAGGGCTCAATGGAAATGGGGAAGATGCAAATAACGGTGACCGTTCATTACGGTCACCGTTATTGGCTTCAGGCCCCTTTGCGCCCTCGACTTTAACACCTGCTCAAAGCAGGCGTTAAGGGCGAGGGCGCAAAGGGAACTCGGAGTATGGCGGTAAGGGATCACCGCCACCGGTCTCGTTACCGGTGGCCGCTACCCCTTAACGCCATACTCGGAATGAGGCCCATAGTTTTGCTTGTATTAATTACCCTATCATTTTTCATAGCATGCCATCAACGCCTCAATTGAACGCTGAAGTCCAATCTCTGTTTGATCAAAAAGGGTGATAGTTTAGGGAAACCACAATAAAGGAAGCCAATTGATTTTGGGTTGACATATTTTCAGAAACTCTAATTTAATGCCCTCCGTATATAAATTATACAGTAAGGGAGCAAGTACACAGCCCTCTTTGAAGCCCCTATTTGTTTGTTAATCTTTAGAAAATACTCCTGGTACATTTAAAGGTATTGTGATAGATGTGTGTGAGTATAATTGTTGAATAAAATATGATACACACTTCTCAATATCCATGGCTGCCAGCTTTTCCCAAAGTTTAGGTCTTAAGACCGGGTCAAAGGCTTTACTAAAATCTATATAGCAGCAGTAAAGTTTCAACCTCAGTTCTTGCTTACTTAGAGCAATTAGATACTACAACACTGAAATGTTAGTAATGGAGTAATGGTGTTCCTAAATCCCACCTGTAAAGGGCTCAATAGGTTATTTTCATTGACCCAAGTAGTTCGTTTTTTCAGTCTAACGCCCACAAAGATTTATTGGGTACAATCGTTCATAGCTAGCAGTCGATAATTATTCGGGTTAAACCTTTCACCCTTTTAAAAATAGGGACCAAAACTGATCTACACCAGCTAGCCGGGAGTCTACCTGAATTCAAGATTTCATTAAATACATTATTAAGAATATTTGCCCAAAGCTGTGGGTCAGCTTTCAGTACCACATTCTGGTCGCCATCATGAACTGGCACTCAAGAGCTCTTAAGTTTAGATAGCATGCCAATCAAGCTGTGCACATCTATGTCCCAATTACATATATTTATTTCATCCTGAAATTGAGTGCACGTTCTTCACTTTCTGTAGACGCAATAAAATTACACCAATCAGACTCCATAATTGGATTAATTTCAGTCGGGAGTAGGATCATTTTGTGAGCATTAAAATGTGACCAAACCTTTTTGGAATTATTAGCCGAAAGCCATTGCAATAACCAAATCCAGTTTATAGTGTGCATCGATCTTTTGTGACACTTTATCAAATTTTTACACTTCGTGTTTGCCCTTTTTCTATTAACCACTTTTTGTGCCATATCTACTTTCATCTTTTCTTTCATTTACCACAGTTATACTGGGCCCAATATCACTAATGGCAGGGGGGTCCTGTCCATTTACAAGTACAATGGGCCTCATTATGACTACGGCATCATGAATTTTTCAGCACCCAGCAATGGGCAATTATCGGGGAAATACAGCCCCGGTGGACCTGGTAATTGCCCATTGCTGAGTGCCGCAAAATATTACCCCTTATTCCCATTTGAGTCCCATTGGACTCGATGGGAATGGGGAGGCCGGATGCAGCGGCACCGTTCATAAATGGTGCCGGTGCATCAGTCGATGTCTACTCGCAAGTGCCGGTACGCCCCCCAGGTCAGACCTGGAGGAGCGGGAAGCCACCCGCGACCAGAAATTGTAGTTTTCCGGTCCGGTAACAACGGTACCGGCAAGCTTACCGGTACCGTTATTACCTGACTGGCAAACTTGTAATAAGGCCCAATGTCTTTATCAGGAATGGAATTACTGACCTCAATATTCTGTCGTTCCCACAGTCCCAGAGATACTAAAGAAACTGTAGCCTGAACACCAATGGGTTTTTCAGCTTGAGGGTCAAAGCCCCTGTCATTGGGACATCCACACCATGTGTGAATGCTAAGCTGACAGGGGGGATCCCTGAAGGTTAACCCCTACATCTGGGATCTACGTTCACATGGCCACCAGACCCACAAACCACACATTTCCCAAATGTCTTTTGGAATGGGGTTTCTGATAGTCACTCTCTGGTTTGGGCCCAGAGGTTTCACTAGCCCTATAAGGTTATTTAGGGGGATATTTACCCTTGCTACGTATGTGGCCCTCTTTGGGTTGGGGATTTTTGGAATGATCCTTCTCATCCTTTTTATGCTTTTTCCTATGCTCTTTCTTGTGAGGAGCCCCAGAATCCTTGTGAGTAGCCCTGTTGGCCAGCCACATGTCAGCCGCCACAGCTAGCTTCTTGGGGTTCAGTTCCTTAGAGTCAGCAAGGTGCTGTCTCAGCTGTGGGGAACAGGCATAACAAATACTTTTCAGTATTAAGAGACACCTCATGCCTTCATAAGAGCTCAGCCTGTAGCCCTTAATCCACCCATCTACGTTTTTCAGGCTTTCACAAACCCAAATGGCCCTCAAGTTACCATCTCTCTTATTGCGATCCCTAAACCTTTTTAGGTATTGCGAAGGGGCCTTCCCAAACCTGGCTATGAGAGCAGTTATTACCAACTGGTAATCTTGTCTATCAACATCATTCAACTCCATCATAGCCATTCTGGGGGAGCCTAGAGATTACCCATGGAACAAACACACGTTCACATAAACCCTGCACTTTACATGTAAACTCAAATGTACCATCCAATCAAGAATATAAGTTTTTGCATTATACACACTCACCAAATCTTTGGCGAGACAAGGCTTCCTGCTCCTGGAGTGGTCTGGCAAAGAGGACTCTGAAACAGAAGTGAAATCAAGGGACAGCCTTTTCATATCTAGCTCATGCTGCATCTCTTTTTCCCTGAGTTGCAGTTTCTTTATCATTTCTTTGTCTCTCATCTCAGACTGAATCTCCAGTTTCCTGAATTCAAACGGTATTTTCGTTTTTTTAAAAATTTGTTTTGGTTTTCCACAAACAGAAAACCTTTACAAAACAGATACAGTTACAAAGTTTTAAATCATAGTATCATATCATACAATGGTATACAATACAAGTAAGTCAAAAATGAAAAAACATAGAAACTGACAAGAAAATACTAAACAAATGAAATAAACAATCCTTTCCAACAATTCTATGATTAAAAAGAATCAAAATGGTTTAAACATCTTGATATTCGTACTAGCCTAATGGATGGAGTTAAAAACAATTTACCCTGATAATTTACAATATCTGTCCATAACATCAGAATAGCCACAGGATAGTTTTCAGTAATTCATGGATAAAATATCATTTCCTTGGCCCAGTCGCTGACCCACATATTTCAGCTAGGAATTTAACAGTAGCCAATTTTAATGATACTGATTTTCCATGTAACATACCCCACCAAACAACATCAATATTGACACACTCTAGATTAGAAACCAATTTGCCAAAGGCAGTCAGACGTTGAAGCTTAATAGCGTCACATTCCAGCAAAATATATCTCAGAGTTTCTGTTACAGAGAGGCTATTGCAAAAAAGACAAGGAATGTGTTTGCCTTTCCCCCTTCTCTGATTTCTAATATTTCCCCAGTCAACAAGTCATTAAAGCGAAATCTCAAATAGGCAGCGCGTCAATTATGGTCGGGAAATTTGAGAAGATATGATTCGGGGATGCCGATAAATTTCCCATAAGGGACTACAATGTGATAAATCCTGGAGGCTTGTAGGCTCTCCATTGTTTTCTCCGTCTTTAAACTGTAGAAATTGGTTTACTCTCATTGGATTGGACATCAGAGTGGCATGCGATAAATCAATATTGTCTAATGCTTTTACACAGTCTAATTGTAAGGTCAATAGCCAGCGTGACTCAGATTAACCTAATTTCATGTTGTCCCCTATTTCAGCATCAAGACAATTCTGCCTTAGCATTAATAAGATTTCTATATAGTGCCATTCTTCTCCATTGGACCATGGAGTCTAATGATAAAAGACCTAGTTCATAGCGCAAGGCATTTATCGGAACACATTTTGGTAGATAGAAAATCACCTTTCGCCATATTTTGGATTCAAGCTTCTGTATTGACAAGGGAGAATGAGAGAGTAGTATCTCCAAACAATATATTATTTTGGAAAAACTTTTAACTTATAAATCCTGAGTAAAGGAATCAGTGAATATTTACAGTACTTATGCAACTTCTTTCTTCATCTGGGGTATCATATTGATGGTTCTTTCTAAGATGCAGTTCCATTACAAATAATATTTACAAGTTTCTTACACGGGGAAACCAAGGTAGCGCATTGATCTTGTTTTTGTAAGAGTGTGATTGTTTAAGGTCCATCTGAAAGAAGGAGTTTTTTTACGATTCGTATGATACGTTATGACTGATTTTTTTTAATTTATTGTTAGGCCAATTTTTTTGGTGTAAGCTGAAAATGTCGTGAGTTTACGCTGGAGGCCTATTGGAGTTCCATCAACCAATAAAAAGTCGTCAGCATACGCGCACCAATTTATTTTGTTTCCCTCGATTTTAGAGGAAATTAAGCAGTCTACATCTAAAATCTTCACCGCATCCGACACATATAAGTTAAAAAGTGTCAGGGCAAATATGCAACTTGCCTCGGTCCATTATTGGTTTCTATCGGACGATATAGAGTGCCCTCTACATTTAATCGTACCTGGATTAAAGAACCCTCATGAAGGTGAATTAGAATGGTTCAGATTCCCGGAGGCATCCCAAAGTGCAAAAGCTTAGACCACAATAGTACTCTAACCACCTTATCAAAGGCAAGAGAGAGATCAATCGGGGTGGCTGACTTCTTGCACGCTTTTTCTAGGAGTAAAGTGAATAGCAGGCCCCTAATTTCCGTCGCCATGCCTTGGTGACAGCTGAACTGTCTGTTAGATAAGATATTATTCGTATCTGCCCATTCTATTATATGCTTCAGAACAAGACTTGTGAAAATCTTTGATTCTGCATCCATGATTGCAATAGGCCGATAATTTGAGGGCATCCGTCTGTCACCTTTCTTGTATATAGGAATGATATAGGAACCATGCTGTCAAAATCGTGAAGGGAGGGAAGGGTGTCAACCCCCTCTCCCGAACCACAGAAGTCAAACAGATTCAACCCTCCCACTGTGGTTGGCACGGGCGCCTGGATAGTGAAAACACAGGTAGCCACAAGGCAGCCAATGGGGGGAAGACAGAGTTAGGGAAAGGGGGTGGACAAATAAAGGAAAGGTGGGGAAGAAATAACATACATATCCATAACAAGCAATTCCTCCTGAAAACCTATACTCCTGACTGACCTTTAATTGCTTGGTAACCCTACCTATACCACTCCTGACTCTCTGCTAACATGTGTACCTTCAGCATGTCCTTAATGAACCCAAAAACAACATAAATGCACATAGCAACAAGTGTTAGCTAACATAACCACAAACATAGCACTGAGGACATCAACAATGCAAGGCATGTTTTTGGATGTGCAAGCGATATGGCACAAACAAAGGGGTTTCCCTTTGGATGAAAAAACATAAGACTCATGGCCCATTGGGCAAGTGAAAGCAATAAACAGATATCACATTTAGCAGTGCTCCTCACACGTGTCTAAAGGAGCAACTCCTATCTGTCATGTAATACCCCAATGATTGTGTTCTGATTGCTCACTAATAGTGCTATTGGAGTGCAGTAACCTCGTGAGCGTTTGCACCAGTAATAACTAAATATAAACGTGTCCGTAACATTACTTGTGCACCACGTAAACTTGTTTTGTCCATTAATAGATTGGCGTGCAGCGAATGCCAAAATAACGCATAATCTGCAGGAGCCCTAGACTTTTACTTCCCTAGATTGGCTCTGTTCATGTGGCCAACAAACATTTTACTTTCCGCACTGATACATCTCTCCACAAAGAAAATATCATATGCTGCCACTTATCTGAGCGTCCGGGTGCCTATCGAGCACACCCGGACCATGAAGAATGTAGAGAAGTTGCCACCGGGCTGTCCTTGCTCACTGCTGTGGCCCGAGTTCCTCAATACAGATGATTCCTCCGGCGTTCCAGTATTGTTCAGTTCTGCTCCCCTCTGTGGCGCTGCCCCTTGAAGGGACACAACACGGCGGCATGACGTTGCACGCCGCTGCGTGCAGTATAAATACAAGGGATGTTCCCGGCAGCGGCAGTGTGACCGGGAAGCCCGAGCAGTACAGACGTGTGTTGTGTCAGTCTGTGCTTGCTGGGGGCTTACGGGCATTGCGAGGGGGTTTAGGACCAACCCCCAACAGTGGCGACGAAGTGGGGATGATGCCTGGGCCCGGCGGTGTTTGAAGGATCAATTTGTTTCCCTGAAGCAGAATTTTGATTACATTTTGTTTCATGCCGTAGTCCGTGCATCGACGACGCGGCTGGTGGCCATTTTGAATTTCAGCCGTGGAACTTCACCGAGCTCCGGTTTGGGCGGTGAGTGGCATCCAGGCCTAATTTTTGGACACACTGTTAGCAGGCAGTTATACCTGCATGCCAATGCCCGATTTTTAAGTTTTTCTTGATTTTTGAGCCTCCTACGTCGAGTACAAGCGAGGAGGAGGGTTATAATGGCTGGGCCTTCTTAGCCCAAATTCTCCTTGACTCAATTTTTGGAACTCCTGTGCCTACAAAGTGCTGCAGCAGCTGAGGAGTGGACTCTTCATCATCCTCTTCATCATCAGGTTGGGGATTTCATTCTTCATCCTCTGCATCATCAGTGAGGACTGCTGCAGCTGTAGATCTTCCATTTTCTTCATCCTGTTCATCATCACATCTAGCTGCTGTGGCTGTGTATGAGGCTGTCTGTGAAGGGGGACACTCCAGGTTGGACATTTCATTTGCCTGGGTGTGTGTGTCTGGACTGTGCTGTGGTGGCGGGAGTTGAGTTGAGGCCCCCAAATTCCATGCTGGGGTTGCCTGTGCGCTCAAGCCCATGAGTGGGGCTGGTGATCAAGACGGTGGACTGCCAGCAGTTCAACAGCAGCCACCTCACAACGGTGGGCAAGCAGCCGCTGAAAAGCAACCTCCCCAGGACAGCAGACAACCAGGTGCTCTACAGCAGCCGCCTCAGGACGGTGGGCAGGCAGCAGCTCAACAGCAGCCTCTCCAGGACGGCAGACAACCAGCAGCTCTACAGCAGCCTCCTCAGGCTCAAGCAGGAGGTCAGGCTCCATTGCCTCAGGCGCCGCCAGTGGTGCAACCGGTTGCTCAGCCAGTGCATCCCGTCATGGCCCAGGCACGAGTCCATGCAGCTCTTCAGCCCATCCCTGAATTTGACGTCTCGGGACCGCCATCCAGCTTGGGGCCCAGGTGGAGTAGGTGGGTTGACCGCCTCAACATGTACTTTAGGGCCGCACAGGTGACAGATGATGACAGCATGCTGGCAACCATGTTATACTCGGCGGGACCTTCGGTCCAGGAAATATTTGAGTCGCTTCCACCAGGGGAGGACTCCTACGCGGCGGCAAAAGCAGCACTCCAGGCTCATTTTCTGCCCCTTGCCAACTCGGACAAAAGATTTGTAATGCTATCCGCAAGGCAAAAAGAGGATGAAACTTTGGTCACCTTTAATGGACGCCTAAGGCGCCTGTCGCTAACTTGTGCATGGGAGCGATGCAGAGGACATGATAAGAACAATGCTCATCCCGGCATGCTCCTTGGGCAAGCTCAGAAGACAGGTCCTAAGAGACAGCACCACGTTGCCCCGCATCCTTGAGCTGGGGCAGTGCCATGAGGTGTCTGAGGCTCGGGCAGCTAGGATGGAGGCTGGGTCGCGCGCCGTCAAGACAGAGGAAGTGTGTGTCATGTGGCGAGGTGGAAGAGACATCAGAAGACCTGGTTCTGGACCCCGTGATGGAGCTGGAAGAGCTGGTGAGCCCTGCCAGAAGTGTGGGTACGACCTTCCCCACCCAACGGAGTGCCCACCTGCGGGAAAGACGTGTGGAAGGTGCAGGCTGCCTGATGACTTCTCCCGGGTGTGCAAGGCGGCCCTGCAAGTGATGGTGCCTAGAGGCCCGGCCTGGGTTCCTTTGCCAGAATCGCCCGCCGAATGTTGCCCAGGTGGTCCAGAGTGAGGAAGATGCCTTGGTGGAGGAGGTAGACGAAGAGAAGGAAGAAAACATTTTCTTCGTCTCCAGTGTGGGGGCCCTAAAAGGGAAGAACAGGAGACAGCCGAGGTGTGTGGTGGAGGTCAACAAGTTGCCAGTCCCGGTCCTGCTGGACACAGGAGCGTCAGTCAACGTGATGTCCCGTGGGCATTACGACGCCATGGACACGCCTCCCAAACTGGTTACACCGAAAGCTCGCATTTTTGCATTCGGGGGTCTCAAACCTATCCCGTTGGATGGTGCCTTCATGGCGAAGGTGGAGCATG
The DNA here is from genome assembly GCF_040938575.1 of Ambystoma mexicanum. Lineage (NCBI taxonomy): Eukaryota > Metazoa > Chordata > Amphibia > Caudata > Ambystomatidae > Ambystoma > Ambystoma mexicanum. Next base: position 91,074,445 of record NC_090927.1, read on the forward strand.
ATGGCTCTCAGATCACCGCACGATTCGATGTAACGCCGGTAAGCACAAACACCTTGTTGAGCTGTGCAGCGGGCCGAGGCCCTCGGCATTGTCAGCTTTGCTTACTCGGTGTACCTGGTGGACATTAACAACCTGCTTCACAAGTATGCCGCCCAATTCAATGGAATCGGACAGATGTTCGGTAACCCAGTGAGGCTACATATTGATGAGTCCGAGCAGCCCATTGCCCTAAAACATCGCAGGGTATCTTTTCACCTTCGTGAGCAGGTGGACAAGGAGCTGGACAATCTTGTTAACCTTGACATAATTGAGAAGGTGGAGGGTCCGACTCCATGGGTGTCCCCGATTATTGTGGCCAGGAAACCCAAGCAACCTGACTCTGTCCGCATCTTTGTCGATATGAGGTTGCCGAACAAAGCCATCAAAAGGGAGAGGCACCTTACCCCAACGATCGATGACATCATTGCAGAGGTGCAGGGTGCACGCTTCTTTTCCAAGCTGGACCTCCAGGCGGGCTACCATCAGGTGGTCCTACACCCGGAATCGAGGTACATGACCACATTCACGACTCACCGGGGACTCTACCGCTACAAAAGACTTAGCTTTGGTATGTCCTTGGCAGCAGAGGTTTTTCAAAATATCATCCGAGGTGCCCTCACTGACCTAGATGGTGTCCTGAACATCAGTGATGATATCCTGGTGTTTGCTAGGACAGAGGTGGACCACCTGCGGAGGCTGGCAAAGACTTTTGAGAGACTGCAGTCGCTGGGTCTCACCCTTCAAAGGGAAAAATGTGATTTCCTGTGCCCGTCCATTGAGTTCTTTGGCTTCGTTTTCAAAGAGGGGGTGTGTCACCGGATCCCAAGAAAGTCCAGGACATCAAAAAGTCACAGCCACCCTAGCCGGTGTCCGATGTGAAGAGCTTCCTGGCATGGTCACTTACTGTGGACGGTTTATTCAAAATCTTGCCTCGAGATCTGAAACCCTCAGGGCCCTGACGAAGAAAGAATCCACCTGACACTGGGGCCCGCTGGAGCAGGCGGTGTTCGAGGACATCAAGGGTGCACTGGCGGCTGAAGACACCATGGCGTTCTTTGACCCTGCTTTGCCATCGGAAGTCATCGTGGACGCCAGCCCATTTGGTCTGGGCGCCGTGCTGACTCAGATTGGTCGTGACGGAGGTGACCGCCTAATGGCCTACGCCAGCAAGACAGAGCAGAGGTATTTGCAGATTGATCGTGAGGCGCTGGCGGTGCTCTGGGGCTGTAGACACTTCAGACTGTATGTCCTGGGACATCCGGTAACGGTCGTGACGGACCATAAGCCTCTGCTTCTCATTCTGGCATGGTCGTCTTCCAAGCCACTGCGAGGATTGAGCGTTGGATGCTCGCTCTCCTGTAGTACGGGGTCCCTTTGGTGTATCGGCCGGGGGTGAACCATGCGGCAGACTACCTGTCCCGACACCTGAGTGCACATGGGGGACAGGAGTATGACACATGTGCTGAAGAGGCCGATGACCACGTCCGCATGGTGGTGGAGGCGGCCACGCCGAATGCGATACCCCTGGAGGAACTCGAGGCCTCAGCAGCAGGAGACGAGTGTTTCCAAATCCTCCATGCAGCAGGGCTCCTAGAAATTGGTGCTGGAGTCCCTGGCGGGACAAACTCAAGAGGCCAAGACGGGACTAGAGCAGCTGTGTAAGGTCAGGGAAGAGCTATCATTCTCAGCATCTAGCCTGCTGCTCAGAGGTGACCGGATAGTCGTCCCCAGCCCAAGGTGAAGGACGTGAGCACCCTTGCTCACCAGGGGCACCAGGACGTAGCAAAGACCAAGGCCAGACTACGGCTGAAGGTATGGTTCCCTGAACTGGAGCGAAAGGTGGACAATTTTGTGGCAGCCTGCATTTGGTGTCAGGCGGCGTCTCCTCTGCAACGAGAGCTGGCCATAGAGGCGATGCCTTGAGGGACGCGACCCTGGGAGTTGGTCCATGCGGACTTTGGATCTACAACGATAGGTGCTCACTTCCTAGTGATCGTCGATGAATACTCAAGATACCCCGAGGTGGAATTTGTGGAGTCTGTGGCCTTCGAGCACGTGGTGGTGGCAGTGGAGAAGGTGTTTGCGGCCCATGGGTTCCCCTACATTTTGTGCTCTGTCAACAGGGCGCCATTCTAGAGCGAGCAGTTCTCAGAACTGATGGAGAGCTGTGGGGTACAACACCGGACGATCACCCCCCTGTGGCCACAGGCAAACGGAGAAGCCGAAAGTCTAATGAGGACACTGAACAAGACCTTCAGAATTGCCCAGGGCCAGGGACAGTCCCTCCAGAGAGCCCTCTATCAGTTTCTGCGGGTGTACCCCACCACCCTGCATGCTTTCACGGGGGTGACCCAGGCCGAGGAGCTGTTCAAGCATTGTCCTCTGAGGTTGCTGCCCGAGTTGGGAGAGAAGGAACTGGGGGTGATTGATAACCAACAGGTAGAGGTGGATCGGTGAGTGAGGATTGAGCAGGAAAACATGAGAAGAGGGCTCCGCCCGCAGCGTTTGGACCCAGGCGACGAGGTCCTCATTTGAAACCGACACCCACATGGAAAGCTCTCCCTTCCATACGAACCGGAGCCGCTGGACGTTGTGGCTGTCAAGGGGTCCATGGTGACCACCTCGGACGGAAGGTCGGCAGTCACCCGTAACGTGAGCTTCTTCAAGAAGCTAGGAGACCTGAGGACTGACCCTCTGCATGAACCAGACTCACCCGAGTCCCCTGCCAGGGGGATGCCTGTGGATGGACTACCCGTGCCGGAGGTAGGCGGGAGGTAACCCCACAGGGCTGGGCGAGGGAAACCCACTTACCTCAGCGACTATGTGTTGGGACGTTTATCTGATCGCCCTGAGTCCTTGGACTGATAAGTAAGGGGACCCGGGTGGATGCTAATAAAGGGGTGTGTGGGGAAACTGTTTTCAAGTGTTGTGTTATTGTAGTTGTTTAGTTTGGAGTGCGTAGCATTAAAGCATTTGTTGTTGTCCTCCCGAAAAAGGAGGAGTGTGGCACTGCCCCTTGAAGGGATGCGCAGGCGGCGGCATGACGTTGCAAGCCGCTGCGTGCAGTATAAATAAAAGGAGCGTTGCCGGCCGCGGCAGTGCGACTGGGAAGCCCGAGCAGTACAGACGTGTGTTGTGTGAGTCTGTGCTCGCCGGGGGCTTACGGGCATCACGAGGGGGTTTAGGACCAACACCTAACACCTTCCAACACCGTTAATTATCTGCAACAGCGCATGGGCCCGGGGTTAAGAACACACCTAACTGCATTCACCTGCATTCAGCTGCTCCCACACACGTGCTCACTGAACTACACAGTGGCCCACTTGCTTCTGGGAAATGTAGTTCACAACCTATTTTCGACAATTTAGGCCCCTTCTCTTGCCTCATACCCAATTCCTGACACATTCCATGAGGCTGGAATATTTCGATTTAACTTTGTCAGAAAATAGCAAAATAAGTGTTTTTTTTACCCAAACTTCCGGGGCCTCCAAGGCCATTGGGGCCACATGCCCTAGATGAACTGAAAGATTTAATGTGTTTTTCAATGTCTGAGATCTTACAATTACATTCTGAGGAGTGATTTCTGGAAACCCTCAATTCGTCGGACATTGCACATTTTCCTGCATATAAGGATTTGAAATGGGTGAACCAGTTGTCCTACGAGATGCAATTTGATTGGAGTGACACCTGCAAAGATTCCAGATGATTTAATAAGCACCAGAATTGCCGTCCCAAACTCTCTCTTAGTGCCTTTAGCATAGCTTCATTATCAGTTTGGAGCATTAATGCCTTATGGATCTTCATCTAGTTTTTCATAGCCTATTTTGCTAAGTGGACTCTTTTGGATTTTAGTTCCCAATCCATTGAGCTGTTTAGAATATTTCTAATGTTTCGATTGGACCCATTTTTTTGTATCTGACTAGGGGATCAAATACATGGAGACGTGGAGCAATACCAATAGCCCTTCCAATGTCTTTAATCAGGAATTTTAAATATTCAGAAAGGAGGTCACGGGGAACAAGTGTTGCCTGATATTCCAGGAATTCGATTGGTGTTTGTGAACAATAATGACATGTAACTTACTTACATTTCCCTCATGCCATTTAATACGATTTCCCGAAGGGTTTACTTTCACTCCAGTATTCATTTTATCATGGACTAGTGGGTTAGATGCCCAGGTCAACGTCACCACCAAGATTTTATGATCGTTAAGATTAGAATAAACTGCAGAGAACTCGACACAAACGTCAAACAGTTTTTTGGCTAGAAAGACGTGGTCAATACATGACTTTTCAGATCCACTAGACCACGTATGCATGTTAGTGGAGGTATTAAATAGAACATTCACATGAAACAGACCCCAATTTTCAAATCAGTTATGCCAGATCTGGTCTTGAATTAATTTCCTGAAGGTTCCGCGAGGGGCTCCTCCAATGATCTGGTTATTTACACTATTACGTGTCGTAAGTGAGCCCATTTTTTCTTCAGGCCAAGTTCATATTTGATCTCTGCATTGAGGTCACCCACAACTATAACATGCAGCCCAGTATCTTTCAGCATCATGTTGGTCATGCAGACGTTTAATCATGTTATTAAATGTGCTAACTCACAAATCGGATTCCAGTATATATTTATGGCCAGAACCTTTGAAGGCAGGAAATCAAGGGAGATCTCCAGAACCACTGCCATGGCTCCAATTGCAATATCCAAGGATTCCAGAATGTTTGTAACTGCATCGTTTTTTATTGGAATAAGTAGTCCCCATGAGGGTCTACCACGAATACCTCTCTTTGCTAATTGATGTCTACATTCAAACCCGTCTAATTGGAGATCCAAGGTCAACCAGGATTCCTGGATGCAAATTATCTCAAATAATTTAAACTTAGCACATAGTTCTTTGGAAACCAGGAAATTGGAATGACCTCTGGAGTTCCAAGAGAGAATGTTCCATTGCATAATGAGTCAGGAGGGTTAAAGCTTTTGATGTAGAGATTTTATTTGGGATATAGACTCCCTAACAGAAAGAGCAAGCCATCTCCATCCTTGCTCTTCCTTGCCCTGAAGGTGGAATTCCACATTATTCTCATCATTATTTTCTTGTTCAAAAGTTTGGGGTCTATTAATACACTTGTCTCCTGCCCTTGTGTGTCCAGATCCATTGTTAAAAATCAAGATGTTGTATCCCATACGGTTACATTTTTCAATTTCCAGAAGAATGGTATAAATATCGAGTATAAGACGATCCTCACATGTTCATATCTGGTAGGATGTACAAAGTCTACAAACTTTATATCAGCTGAGGAGATTAGTCTCAGACCTGGGATTTTATTCAAAAGAATTAGGACGCATGAGCGATGGAGAGATGGGGGACCCCCCAAATCACAGAGATTGTATAAAAAAAATACTGGGTAGCTCGGGATAGGTTGTTTGGCGCCATTCGACATTTCATAGATCGCTGTCATTAATGGGTTTGGGCAGGTTGCCCCTGCATTCTGCACAGTCCATCTCAGCCCCAAATACACTCCATGCAATTCTGGGGGAGGGTTTAAGCGCACCCAAATTGGTGATCCCTTCTCCCTTTTCCTGCTCTCCCCGAGGATTTGTGTTAAATGGCATTGTAATCTCTAAGAGGTTTTTAAGCCCTCCAACTTTTGGTGCCAGACATGGGATATTCTCAGTCGGACGCAGGGGGCCCCTTTCATCCAGGTTAGGTAGGCCTGGGAGCAGCTCCATCACAGTTGTCTTTATAAGGTTTACCAGAGCGTGATTATGCTCCTCTTTACCTTCAGAGTCGGAAGTATTCAGATTGGGTTTGAAATGGGCCCCAACAAACTTCTGGTTTTTTTGTTTTTTTCCTTTGGTATTTTCATAGGAGAGGACTTCTGAGGCAATGGATCATTACTGGGGTCTGCAGGCTCCGATATGGCAATAATTGCCTTATTCAGCTATGTAGCAACAGATTGTGTGCCACTCTTGGATTTATTTATTTGAGCAGACGTACTAGGAGTGACAAACTCTACTCCATGTGTTCCTAAGGGGCCTGTCCACCCATGCCTAGAAGTAGATTTTTCAACCACATGGCAGAAGGCAGATAGCTGAGATTGCTGTTTGTCATCAGCTAGTTCTTTAGAATTATTGGAGCACATGGTTGCCTTTCCGGGCATAGTTAATTCATCCTGTGCTATTTTATCTGTTACATTGTTTATTTTTGTACCTTTTTTTATTTTTTTTGTTTTTATCAAAGGATTCAAAGTTAGTGTCTTGGAGTTGAAGAGCCACGCGGCTTTCTTCGTTTAGCTGATCTAGGTCAGAGACAGCAACTTCAACTGATGTTGCATTTTCATTTTTTTTTTATGGAACTGTTTACCTTTTGAGTTTTATGAGCCATTCTTTTTCTGGCCTTTTGATCCAAATGTTTCTGGCGCCTAGAAAGATAGCATCCTTTTTAATACATGTTATTAAGATATTAAGATATGTCGGGTCCACGCTAGCTGTTTCTGCTATCTCCATAGTTCCATTTTCGTTTTCTATTAGATTAGTCAATGCCGTAGGGCTGTCCGGAGAGTCATTCGATAAGCGTTCCTCTCCAGGGACAAGCCTGCTCCCCTCAGAATCAGAGAAGAGAGATATGGTAGTAGCAAGTTTGGAAAATCCCTGTTCCTGATTCGACATTTTATCTGACATGTCCACCATATATTCCATTATTTTAGCAAACTGAGAATCTTTAGTAAGCTGACCGCTTGTTGGAAATGAATTTAGAGCGTCAGCATAGGAACATTTAGGTGACGGGTTCTGATTAGCCCCCAAATGTGTTCATGAATGAATAGGGCTCTCCACCTTGTTATTTGTTTGCGAGCCTTGGGATCTCACTGAGCTTTGAATAGGTGAGCAATCCTTTGGCTTGCGCATTTCCAGACCAGTGGCCCTTCCAAACAAGAAGCCTTCTAGAGTGTTTACCTTAATTAGCGTATCTGAAGAAATTCGTTTGAGCTCTCTAATTTCCAAGTGTGTAAGCCATAAATGGAGAACTATTTATCGAGGCAATGGGTGAGGCTTCTTGGATAGTGAAAGGAGGCTGTTCTTCTGATACGGAGCTCAATAGGACATCAGACGGTTGCACTGGTGCACTATCTTTGAGTGAGTTGTGCTGAGGGTCCAGATGGGGGAATTTAAGGGAGGGCAAGGGTATGTACCACTCAACCAAAACATCCTATGAGAAGGAAATCAACGTTCTAATGGTTGGGTGTGGAAGAGATGTACATTATCAAAGCCGTCTCTGGAGGCATTTACTGGGGTGGGAAGGCCAAGAGAAAGTCTACTATGTTTACACAGCTCTAGTTTATAGCTGGGGCCATCATAGCAAAATCTACTATGGAATTGGTAGCAATTGCAAGGCTAATGGCAATCATAGAAGAATGTGGAATGTCTTCACGAAGACTGAGAAAACTATTATGAATTGGGCGAGCACAATCATGAGCAGTTTTGGAAGGGGGGACATAGCCTCATCATCATCATGCTTGGGGAGAGAATTTGTAATTGATTTTGAGCGTGAATATGAGAGAACTCTACCCCTTGAACCATCTCCTCTTCCCATAAATTATTTGATGACAAACTTGTAACCTGGTTTCCTGGAGATGCTGGTAACTGTGGCTTCAGGAGACTCAAAGTGGTTCCGATATCAGTGTTTAATGTGATATGGTGATTCTCTAAAGCAGTGTTGGTCCCTATGCTGCTTGGTACGTTTACCATCGGCTCACATATTTTACCACTTCTCAAATGAGTTACCATGATAACGCGTGATAGACAATATGCTAATAGTCTGGTATGGCTTGGCCCAGATGAATTAGCTAAGCATAAGCGGGGTCTTTCAAATAGTATGTAAGGAATCTCTAGTCAAGGGAGAGTGTAATGATGTGTTACGTCACTAGGAAAAGAGGCAAAGGGAAGACTAACATGGTATGTCTTACCTGTTTTTAGATTTGAAGAAAGATAAAGTGAAATATATGATCACAACTTAATTTACAGAAGAGGGCCGCTCCCCCACTCAACCTGTCAGCCTAAGGGCCCAACAGCACAGACACTTAGAAAACACTTCGAATGTGCGCATTATATGTGCCTGCCCCTCACACTATGGAGGGTTTCTGGGTAGCCAGGGGGCAGAGCCTCAGCACGCAAAGAATCTACAATGTAAGATGGAAAATGAAACACGTAAGTAACGCAAGCTATGCTCGCTATGGATAGAAATGCAAATAAAATTGCATCCCAGCCCACACCCTGCCCAGGCCAGCCTAGCCCCACCGACACCCCACCCTAAACACTGCTAAGTAGTATTTACTTTGGGTAGAGAAGTCTTTATAAGTCTGAATGGCGTTTCGCCTCAGTGAAGGGAGTAAACCTTCCTATTGTCCATACAGCGTCTCGGGAGAGTAGAAACAGGTCCAACAGCAGTCTGCAGCACAACAGCCCAACAGCACAGACACTTAGAAAACACTTCTATCTATCACTAGAACCAGCTCATCAGACATATTATATACAGGTAGGGATGAGGTCAGAGTATTGGGAGGTGGATTAAAGATCACATTTTCTTCCATAGCATCATCTGCCTCACTTTCTGGAAGTTGAGGGCCAAGGGTTAAACTTTTTCCAGATCAGTTCCGGGAGTAGGGGTTTCAGGCCTACTCACAGTTTGGTAATCCATCACGTTTTGTATTAACTCAGTTTTCTTTCCATTTTTCAACAGTAATAGATACAAGATCTTCTGCCTTATATTTTTCCACATTGGACATGGTTTAGTACTTCACAGTATAGTAGCCTTGAGGATGGATTCGCTAAAGGGAAAAAAGCAGCTTGTGCCTGAGGTAAGAGGGGGTTTCCCTGGACACCTCTGTGTGCACTCTAATGCTCTGGAACCACTTTCTGGAATAAGGTAAGCAATACCTTTTCCCCCACAGTACCTTAGGTTTCAGAAAAACTGTTGTGGTGGATGTTGTGCGAAGTTGCAGGTCTGGGCCCAAACTCTGGATTCCTTGGTCTGATGACGATGGAGGACCTCTGGCATGGCTTTCATGAACTTCTTTGGTCACTCTGCGATTTTGGCACCTTTACTGCAGCACCAACAAAGGATGCTATCCGCCCAGTCAATCTTCTTTGCTTCCTGCAGTCCCACACTGTGATGAGGGGGTCTGGGCAAGTTGAATAAGATCGCTGGAGTTTCCTTGAGGGCTCAGCAAAGATTTGGATGAATTCAGCCATTCCACAAGGATGCACTCGAAATGAGCAGCAGGCCTCATGGTATTGGGGTTGCATAGCTCTGGAAACTGACAGGACCTCTGTGGATGGCTCAAATCAAAGTTAGTATTGGGACTTGTTGTTCCCACCAGTTCCTCTGTCGCACAGAAAGCGGGGTCAGGACAACAGTGGTCACTTCGTGGTGTTGCAAAGGATCTGCAGGCCTCTCGGGTTGTCTTCTTCTTTGGTTACTTCTGCTGCCAGTGGTCAACTTGCTTTTCACTCCAGGAGCCTCACCTTTCATATTGTTTCAGCACACACTCCTCTGCAATATCTCTCAGCAATTTACAGAAATTGGTGTTTGGCTGTCCAATCAGGACAGCCAGCACCCTAGTAGGAGCCAGCACCCTAGTAGGAGCTGGTCCTGTTCAGGCACTTTGGCATACAAAGGACAGGAGGGTGGAAAACTTCTCCCCTACTTCCTGCCTGCCATGACACTCTGGAGTCTAGGAGGAGACACCCAAGGGTTCCCGCCAAAGGCAAAACCCACACACAGGCCTAGAAGAAGGGCTAACTAAGAACAACTGCGCTAGTAATGGCAAAAAAACAAGGGAGGCGCAAGTTAGCACTTGGGTGCACCTATTGTGCACTACCAAGGACATGGACTTAGTCTGCTGTAGAAAATTACACAATAGTTGGTAGAACACATCCACTGCCACCAGCCATAAGACCCCACAAAGTACTCTGCGTGTAAAACAAACTTGCATGCAACTGCGTGAAAAAGTCACTTTGCCCGTTCCAAGTATTCATGGATTTCTAAGTGTGAAGGAACCCGACACACAAAGAAAACAGAGCTGCGTTAGGCATGCCCACAACATGCCCGCACACAAACCAAAACAATTGCCAAAGACCTACCTTTGCGCCAACCTTCGCATCCACCTCTGACCCACCACCCAAGAGCCCTGCAAAACCGCAACCGCTCACCTGTAAATCAAGGCTGCACCTCAGCAAAACTGTGAGATCCCATGTAAGTAAGGGGTGCACGCCTGAGAAACTGCACAAGGTCCACCATAAGTAACAGCTGCACCCCTGCGAAAGTACGTGTGGCATCCCATAAACAACAGCTACACCCTGCGAAACAGCGCAAGGTGCCCCATAAGTAGCTGCTGCACCCCTGCGAAACTGCGGACCGTCCCCCTACTCCCAAGGTTTCCAAATTGCTGGCAGGTACCCCTAAATCATAGTAGCCCCCACACCACCCACCAGACCCCCTTACCTCCACCACCACCCCTGGCAAACGCCTGACAGTACACCACCCTCCCCATATCTCACTCGCCTCTGCCACTACCCTAGGCAGCCCTCTCAAGTACTGACACCACACACCAGCCCCCCTCACCTTTGCCAATATCCCCAAACAGCCAACACAAGTCCTTACACCACCCATCAGCCCCCCTCACCTCCACCACCTTCCCAGGAAGCCCTGTGACAGTACACCTCTCTCCTCACCCCCCACTCACCTCCGCCACTAACCCCAGGCTGCCCCTTCAAGGCCTGCAACCACCCACAAGCCCCCCTCAACTCGACCACTACCCTCAGGCAGCAACCTCAACTCTTGACACCACCCACCACCCCACCTCACCTCTGTCACCACCCGAGTCAGCCCCCTGACAGTACACCCCCTCCCCACGTCCCCTTTCCCCTGCCACTACCGCTACACAGCCCCCCAAGTCCTGACACCACCCACCAGCACCCCTCACCTCCACCACTACCCCAGTCAGCCCCCTAACTGTACACCACCCTCCCCACATCCCCCTCATCTCCACCACTGCCCACAGGCAGCCGCCTCAAGTCCTGATACCACCCACAAGCCCCCCTCACTCCTGTCACTGCCCCAGTCAGCCCCCTGACAGTACAACTCCCTCCCCTCACCCAAGGAGATCTGCTAGTACCCCCAGTTACACCTACCAGTCCAATGTTGAAGAACAACTCACCTCAACGACACCGGCCTGAAGCAAACATGAAGATACCTAGTGTAAGGAAGGCATGGTATCAAACCGTAAGACAAACACAAGTGATCACAGTTCAAGGGTGTTTATTGAACTTCAATTGGATTTGAAAAACACCTATCTAAACCTAAATCTAAAGATGGGAGCAAGCTACGACCATCAAATAATAATAATGCAGTCCTAGTGGTGGCTTGTCAAAATACAAGGGCCTATACTAAAAAACTATTGCCAATCTTTACCTCTTGCCGGTCAGATAGCACAGTGAGTAGAGTGCTCGCTTTAACAACTGTGCAGAGCCTGCTGACACAGGTTCGAATCCCGGCAGGGCCAAACTCAGCCTTTCATCCTTCCAGGTCGATAAATGAGCACCACACACCGTGGGAAATGAGCAGCGCTCAGATACCTGAGGGTTCGTAGCGCTATATAAATGCACAAAAACAAACAAAAGGAGCCATTTTAAGAGAAGTCCTCTCTGCTAGTTGAAACTGGCTACAGCTCTCAGGAGAGTGCGGGCCGCTGTTGACATCCTGTGACGGAGGAGTTTGGGTGAGCACGCACATGTGAGTAGACTCATGTAAGTGATAGCAAGTAGGGGACAGATGCATGGGAATGGGTGAGCATGTGGAGAGTGAGGTTGTTGATGTGACGTGGGTGAACTTGGTGTTTGTACTGCGAAGAGGATTATTTCGGTAAGGCAAAAGGTAAGGCAGGGAGCCCCTCCTCAGAAGGGGATGGAAGGTGGTACCACAATAAAGTATATTTATTAAAGGAGGAATACAGAAATAAAGGTAGTGGTCTCATAATATGCCTGGAATACGTAGTGGTGGTTGTTATTTTAGTGTATTTTATTTGTGTTCTATTGGATAAGGAACAGGCTGTGGGGGGGGGCAGTAATTGTGTGTGTTACAATGTTGTATGGCATTGGATGTTTTTGTGTTGTAGTGTGTGTGCACAAGGAAGGGGAACAGAAAAGGGTGGGGGTTAATTTTCTTTTTTTTCACAAGCAAACAGCAGTGTGCACCGCACATTAGCGGGACTTTGAGGGATCAGTAAGAACTAGACATCCCTAGCATGGGGGGAGGTACACCAATAGAGTACATAAACAATGCCCTGCCACTGTATTGTGACAGGGTGGAGAAATACCACAAGCAGTGGTTCACAGAGACAGGATGAGGGGGGGTGCCCTGCCCGTGGCCAGAGCAGGGCTCACACTATAATAGCGTCTTCGAACACATGTCCACATTTTCTAGTAGCTAAGTTTAAGGGGAAGCAGCTGCAGAAGAGAAGAGACATCTTAGACCTTTGGCACATGTTTGAAGACACAGAAGACCAAGGGGACTGAGTGCGGGCACAGAGACAGAAAGATGGAAAGTGCAAGAAGGGAGGAGAGGGTGGGACGCCAGCAGAGCACTTGGGATTATATCCCTTGACAGCAGGTTCCGTAGAAGGATACACAAATCCAACTTATATAACCGTTGTGACAGGGACCCCTTTTGCTGTGGTAGGGACCCCTTCCGCACCAGTACCATCACAGACTACTGCTCCCCCACCCCCATACACTAATCCACCTGAAGTATCGGCATCCATCGATGTCAGGTCAAGAGAGTATGAAGACAGGTTGTTAGCAGAAATGAACAGGATACATGCATCCTCAAGAGGGTATACACGCATTTCATCGCCGGATTTTTCATCGTGGGACTTTTCATCGCCGATTTTTTCATCGCCAAAAACCCTTTTTTTAAAAAAAACATTTTTGAGGGGGGTTTTATAGGGATTGGAATATGATTATATAAGTAGAGGGGGGGTTTGGAGGGAAACCCCCCAAAAATAAAAAATAAAAAAAAACAGGGTTTTTGGTGATGAAAAAATCGGCGATGAAAAGTTCCACGATGAAAAATCTGGCGATGAAATAACAGAACCCTCAAGAGAGGTGGGGGATGTATTGGCACCAGAGGACAGATCAGGAGAATGAAGATCAGGAGATGTTTTGCTTTGAATGAATAAGAGAGGAATAGGAAACATATGTGTCGAAAAGGAAGGAGACAGGGTTAAGTGGACACTCTTTGGATTAGATACGGTGGTGGGAGATGTCGAAAGGGAGGACGATAGTGACTCATTCGCTGAGGAACAGGGTGAAGAAGAAGGAAGGGGTAAAGAGGTGGCTGAGAGTACCCCCCAAGTAGCAGGCATGTGTGGAAGGGGCAGGTTAAGGAGTAGGATTGGCTGGATAGCGTTATTAAGAAAAAGGGGACGTGTAAAGAAGGGTACGGGAAGTCGGGTAAAGATGCAGATGCCCCTGATACATAAGGGGGCAGAGAGAACACAGTATGTGCCCTGGTCCCAGATGGAAAAGAATAATTTAATTAAGGCCCTCCCACAGCTCACAGCAGTGGCAATCAAGTGGATGTATGAGTTTGAAAAGCAAACAGCAGGAGTACCCCTGGCAATAGGGGATATGAGGAGATTGATGGTTGCTATAATTGGGGACATGTGGGTTAATGCTGCGTCCGGAAATTGCCCTGGGGGACGATGACCAGGATGGAGCATTGTTTAATGTAATCAGAGCACAAGTGTGGGATGCGTTACGAAAGGCTCTCCCAGATACCCCCGATTTATAGTCCCTGATGCAGTATACAATGGTTGATGATGAGGATCAAGCAAAATTAATTCTCAAATTACAAGAGATGTGGAGAGCTGAAATGAGAGGGCTGTGGGATTGTTCAATATAATTCTTCTATTTTATTGTAAAGAGAGGGTTGCCAAAGGAAGTGCAGAAAGCATTAGACAAGATTGTAGGTATTGAAGCAAAGGGGTGGCTAGAGATACAGAGTATAATAGTGCATCATTGCAAGAGGATCAAGGAGCGGGAGAGGGAAAAAGCACAAAGGTGTCAGGCAGAGGTAGTGAAGTTGGTTGAAATAAAATTGGCAAATGGTGTTGTTCAGACACCTGCGTTGACACCCATACAGGTGGAGGGGACAGAGAGCACCCAACAGGTCATGAGCATCACTATTGCTGCGCTCTGGATTGAATGAGGACAAGGACAGTAGAGTGGGGACAACAGTATCCCAGCCCACAGTGGGAAGAAGGAGTACCACAGCGAGGAAGAGGGGGATGGTTTTGGACATAGAAGGGGTGGGTTTGAAACATCGCAATGTTGGAATTGCTTAAGGTGAGGGCATTTTGCAACAGAATGCAGGAGCAGGTCTGGTCTGGGATATAATTATGGGTCACAGCAGCAGGGCCAAGAGCCCCAAGGACTAGGGTATCGGCAGTAGGGTCAAGGATATCAGAACCAAGGGTATCCGCAGGGGCAACACCAAACATATAATCAGCAGCCTCAAGCAGCTGACATGCAAGTGCGGCATCCGTAACAGCAGCAGCAGGATGGTGCTGCCCCGGTGAGCAGGGTATTGAGTGGGGCTACAGCTCCCTTCGGAGGAGTTGCAGTGATGGGGGCTAACCCCATTTTTGTTCCCTGGAATGAACACATATCCTGATTAGGACAACCCACAGAGAGAACTCATGTGTCCAGTCCTGTAAATGAGCATCCACCCTGAAGAGGAACCTTTGGTGGGGGTAGAGATAGAAGATAGACAGTTCATATTATGGTGGACTCAGGTGCAACTAAATCATCTATCATGGAGGGAAATGTTCCCTTATCAGGATAATATCTTGATGCGCAGGGATTCTCTGGGGCTATTTCCAAGGTTCCATACACTGAGGAGCTGGACGTAAAGGTGGGAGGGATGGTAGTACGGACACTGCTACTATATTTTAAAAGTTCCTCTTTCATTTGCTGGGCAGGGATCTGCTAAGCAAATTAAACATTACAATATTATTTATGGATCGCGGAATTGTTTGCTCCATGCCTGGTATGTGCTCTCTAAGAGCGATCTTGATAATACACACATGACAAGGGAGGTGGTGGTCACCGGGACTCCTGTGGACCCCGACATGTTCATTTACGGTTTTACTGTATTTGTGGAGGTAGTGTCTCAGATCGCTAAATAGTGTAGGCGAGTGCCCATAGATTTCATCTTTCGTCCAGCAGTGTCACCTGAGGTGGTGGCGGGAACGATATTATCACTGGATTTATGTATGTGATGTAAGTGACTTCAATCTAGCAATCCAACTAAGTCAATGCCTAGTCTGGAATGCCCAATGGAAGCCCTTATTTATATATTTGTATGTCAAGTTCTTAAATCTGGATGATGTACCCTTATATAACGCCCCTCTCTTTGAATCCCCCTGACCTCACTGAGCCAAGAAGTAGGTTTGTTTTGCAAATTAAAAGATTTATTGGAAGAATTAAACAATACATATATATCACACTTTTATGAATAAATTAATATTTGATAGCACACTTATGAATATGAACAGTGATCAGTATTGGGTAATATTACAATAGCGACAAGTCTTTAATCAATGAGGAGTTGGTATAGAAAGGATAGGTAGCAGAGAATACTTTTATGGTTCAAGGAAATGCAATAATGGTAAAGAATGCAACACAGAAATAAACTTGATATGAATTCAATCAGAAAATAATATAATCACTTTTTCCCCTGTGACTACTCACTCCCCCCCTATGCAATATGGAGAGATGGAACGGAGGGCACACAGATTTTCAGGAATACATTCAAAGTGCAGTTCAAATTCCAGTTCCCCCAAGCAAGCTTAGAGAAAACCGGTATGCTTTTAAACAGGCAAAAATACTTTGAAGGTGATTGCAATGAAGTGAAATATGCTAAAATTGATTTTAATTCCCTAGAGGAGGTTCATGGTAGGTGATAGTGACTTTGTATTGGGACAGGTCAACACTAGCAATGATTCATGAGTGATTATCAGGTTGAAAACGAAATTCAACAGTTGCAAGCACGAAGCAGCTATTTTTACAAGTGGTGAAATTGAGCCAAATTGCAATTCGCGGCACGTTTTCCGAGTGCGTAAAGCGCGATTACGGAAAAACTATAAGGGTTTGTGAGGATCCTAGCTTTAAAATGAAAGTTAAATCTCGCTTCTAGGACGTACGGTTCAAAAGATAAGTACGTTTATGTGGAGGTAGATTTTCAGAAATGAAATCAAGATTTCAGAATGGCAGATGACACTTTTGCAGCTTTGAAATCACAGAATGGACACACGATTTCTATGCAGTTCTGGACAGGTTGAAATAGTTTGAATAAGATTACTTTAAACTAAGAGATGGGTTCTGGACAGTTCTAGATACTCACTCCTAGTTTTGGACTGGAATGCACCTCGTCACAGATCTGGTCAGGTTCGGACTGCACTCTCACCACTGGACGGTCTCTGGCACTGGTTCTGCTAACAGCGTGGCCTCTGGTCTTCTACCGGCACTGCACAGCGGTCTGGTCTGGGTCTGCCGGGTTCTGGGTACAGCTCTGCTTTCTGGGTCTGCATATGGTTCTGGCACAGGGTTCTAGCCAGAATCAAACAGCTTGCCCAGCTGTTGAATAGTTTGGTTAGTTTGCTGGATTCTGGGGCCTCTGAAAAGAGTTCAGCTTTTGGGTTAGGCCCCTTTTCTCCAAGGTTCTAGAGTTAGTTCTAGAGTTTAGTTCTGGACTCTATCTGGAGTCTAAGTTCTGGATATGGTCGGGCAGCGTGCTGCGCAGGAATCTATGAGTAGTGGAAAAATGCGGGTATCCATCTGGGTCCCAGCAGTCTCTTGTTATGTCTTTTGAAAGTGGGTGGGAAGGCTGACTTTCTATGCCCAACCCACTAAGGATTTGATAGGTTAAAGGATTGGCTGTGACCTGACTGGAGAAGGGAATTGCGAGCCAGAATGAGTCATCAGGGGTCATGTTTATGGCTCCAGAAAAGGACACTCCCCTTTGTGTCCATACAGCATATCCTCTTTTTCATAAAACACTTAATTACAATATACACACTTGTTAATATTACCTAAATTGCATGACAGATTGCTTAAGGTACAGTTCGGTTCAAGTCACATTTTTCTACGAGCTTGGGTTCAGAAATGACAACATTTTGCGCTTTTAGTGGGTTTTGCCATATTGGTTTTTCACAAAATCTTACACGGAGGTACACCCCCTCTCTGCGCATATTACCGTAAGTTCTTAGGTTTCTAGCATAAACATAGCAGTGACAATATTAATAATTATGGGGTTTGGCCTCGGAACATCCCACAGCGTCCAGCTTAGTCTCAAATTGTGGGTGAATTTTTCATATTAAGAATCTCCAAACTGTACATTTCTGTCAGCTTGATACAATATTTTATAAGCAATTTAATAAAACATATATTTGCCTCCACTGCAGTACACCCATTGGTTTGTCCCCGCCTCCAAAAGTTTGTCTCTGACTCAGAGATCAGATTTCTTGCCTTCCCCCAGAGCAGTTGTTCAGGCACACCCAAATCAGCATATTCTATTCATATGAAAGAGTCTATTTTCTTGACTGAGGTCAGCAGCCCAGGGTGCCACTATGCATCTGGTTAACATGACCATGTGATTTCCTGTGCTGTTGCTGGGAAGGCTAGGTGTGAAGGCTTCCCGGGGACTGCCAGCCTTTGAAGTATCGGCTAACTCAGGTTACTGTTTAGCTCCTGACATACAGGTCTCCTGTCGGAATTTAGATCACCAGCGCCGGTCAGTGGCAAGCACCAGTATTGCACCCATTTTTAACAGCTGCTTTACCAGTAAGCAATCATCAAAATATACTTTGTTCAAATATAGATGCACTTCTGTGGACCTCAGATTCATGTAGATTCTTGCGGGAGAATGATGTTGACCCCCCAACAAGGAGGTGGGATCTTTTTAGTGGTTTTGGTGAGCCATGATTTTAGCAATTTTGACGACCAAGAAAATGAATTCCCAAACAGCTCTGGGTTGCTTTTGGCAATCAATATTGCTATTTCAAAGTGGTTTCAGGCTACTGTGTGGGTATCCCAACGGTGGTTCTAGGCAGTGATCTCCTGTGTTCACTGACATGGCAAAAGTGGGTGGCAGCCTATTTTTCAGATTTTTACTGTGCATTTTGGATGATTCTGGCAAGCAGCATGCTTTCCGGTGGCCACTCTAATGTTTCTGCTGCCAGCGATGTTGTAGGGCTTGGATGTGTGGGTGAAAACATCCTACAGTGAGTGCCACACAGTGCTCTGTACAGATCCAACATCACAGCAAAAAGAAGTGATGGATGGCGAGTTGTTTCAGAATAATGACAACGATGGGGAGATAATATTAGAGACTTGTGTCCCCTGTGACATAATGATGCAGTGCCCCCTGATGGCAATATTAACCCCACCTCTATTTCTTGATGAAGGCTTACAACACATGCCTTCACAGTTGGGGACTGCAAATCCACATGATGTCGGCCTACTGAAAGACGTAACATCTGTGCATATAACACTGAAATAAGGTGTGGTGCTGCCCAGGGTAAAGAAATATCCATTATCGAGGGAGGCAGAGGAGGGTATTAGAAAGACAATACAAGCCCTATTGGCCCAGGGGATCATTGAGCTTTCAATGTCTCCGTGTAACACAGCATTATACCCTGTCAAGAAATCAACAGGGGGACATTTAAGAATGAGGCAGGACTTACGCCCTCTTAATGATGGGGTACAGAAAGAATGTCCAGTCATCCCGAATCCTGCAACAATGTTATGCAGCATTCCCAAAGAAGCCACATACTTAACTGTAGTGGACTTGAAAAATGCGTTCTTCTCGGTTCCACTCCATCCTGAGTTGAGGTACCTCACGGCATTTACACAGTGCCACATGCGGTTCGAACATACTAACTTACCTCAGGGGTATTGTGAAATCCTGAGCATATTTAACAGAATACTGCACGCTGATTTAGGGAATGTTCAGGTGCCTAGCACGATTATTCAGTACATAGACGATCTGCTAGTGTGCAGTAATAGTGAACAGCACTGCCAAAGGGATTCTATTGCACTCTTACAATTGCTGGCCTATAAAGGGTACAAGGTTGGCAAGGCTAAGTTGTAATACTGCCATCAGGAGGTTCTCTATCTTGGACAGTTCATATCAGCAAATGGTAAAAGGATACTATCAGATAGGGCAGCATTAGTACATACCACCCCCAGACCCGCCACAGTTACAGAAATGCAGAAGTGTCTAGGTCTGTGCAATTACTGTAAGGCATAGATCTTAGATTGTGCGGCATACACAAGGCCCCTTTTAAAAGCCCTTAGGGAAGCATAAAAAACAAAGCATAATAACTTACAGTGGACGGCAGACATGATCAAACAGTTTGACAATTTGAAAGAAGTCATTAGTTTGGCACCTGTATTGGCCACCCCAGACTACATGCAGGAATTTTACTTATTCTCACATTCAGATGGCCAGTTTATGGCAGTGGTACTGACACAGTAGAGCACTATGGGCCATAAGCCTTTGGCCTATTATAGCGGCAATCTGGATGCAGTGATGCAAGGGCAGTCTGCGTGTGACCAAGCTCTAGCAGCTGCCGCTTTCACAATAGAGAAAATGTGTTCAATTGTAATGGGGTGCTCAGTTATGTTGTGTGAGGAACACTCTTTGTTTGCCATTCTAGAAAGGTCAAAAGCTTCCCTGACTACACAAAGATCTTCAGCGTATGAGATTAGCATTTCTATGCCCCATATTCATGTGGTTAGATGTAAAACAGTGAATCATGCCACATTCCTAACAGACATGCCTACTGCAGAAGACTTAACGATGCACGACGGGGCCACATTCGATGGTGAGGAAGACGACATCCCCAAAGCAAGGGTCTGCGCATTGTCAAAGGGTGATATACTTTTTGTTGAGAGGTCTTCCACAATTGACCAGGAGGGTGGGCAAAGGCATACAGGGGCAGTGGTGGTACGACCTGAGGAAGTGCAGTACAAGACGGTGGTCATGAAAAGGTTGCCCATGCATTATTCTGCACAGGCGGCAGAATTCATAGCGCTCATCAAAGCATTGAGATCATCTAAAGGGTGCCATGTCACAATATATTCTGACTCAGCGTACGTCACAACAACTGTGTATGCTGGTTGATCCCGCTTGAAAAGGAGGAGGTTTCGGAGGGTGGATGGATCCCCAGTGCAGCATGCAGCATTGCTAGAAATACTGAGAGAAGCATTATTGCACTCATCTGCTGTGACGGTTGTCAAGTACATCGCCCACAACAACGGGACCCAAGAAATATCAATGGGTAACGCAGCTGCTGATGCAGCAGCCAAAAAGGTGGTGCATCTGCCAAATGAAATGCCTGCTGAATACGTTGTGACTGCCCCACCAGAAAGCAAACATTCAGCACCTTACACAGCATTGCCCATCTCCCAGATTATTGAATTACAAGGAAGGGCACCGGAAAGGGATAAAGAGTTGTCGTTACAGAGAGGTTGCAAGCAATCCCCGACAGATCTGTTATGGAGGCAAGAGAGCTCTGGGAAGACAGTATTGCCCCAGGAGCTCCTTACATTAATTCTTGTACAGTTACATTATCCATCCCACAGTTCAAAGCAGCACAAAGCAGCAGATATACAGGAAGATTGGTTTATACCAAATATTCAGGTCACAAAAACGTTTGTACATTGCAGCACATGCCAAGGTTTCAGCACAGGGATGACACTATGAACGTTACAGGATACTTTGCCCCACCCTACTGGGCCGCTCCGTGAACTACACATAGATTACACTGACATGGGTCAGCGCTGTAATGGATCCAGGTACCTCATAGTAGTGGTTTGCCCTTTCTCAAGGTGGGTGGAGGTGGGGTCGTGCACACATCCGGATGCCAAATGTGCTGCTAGATTTTTGGTACAAGAGGTTTTCCCTTGCTGTGGTGTATGCGAGGTTTTAAGGTCAGACAACGGCACACATTTTTTCAATGCACTGTTCCAGCATGTCACGCCACTAATCAGCATTAAGCACCGGATGTGTTCAATTTACCACCCACAGGCCAACGGCATTGTGGAGAGGATCAATGAGCTCCTCAAAAGAAAATTGTCCAAACTGTGTACCATGTTGAAAATGAACTGGGTACACTGTTTGCCCCTGGCCCTCTTCAGTTTACGTACACAGCCAAACAAAGATTACCATCTGTCACCTCACAAAGTGCTCACTGGCCGGCATATCCATACCCCGGTATCCCCTGTAAGAAGGGCTTCAGGTGCACATAGGGCAGCAGCAGTGCTAGGCGAGGAGTTCAAACATAATTTGACCAGGCTAACTAGGGCAAGTAAATGTGTCTCGAGACAGATTGCACCTCACAGAATTGAGACAACAAAGACACCAGACGTAGCAACAATGACAGCATCAGATCCTGAGCACATGACCTCAAAACCACTGCTGGCTGGTGATTTAATATACATTTGTAATTTTGTGCGCAGGTGGAACAATCCTCAGTTCCATGGGCCCTACAAGATGGTGTTTTGCACTCTATTGGGTCCACCTCTCTGACAGTACATTGGCACACCAATTATCTTAAAAAGGAGGGGTAGCAATGCCTGTACCCCATCTACCTCACGGGCCTGACCAGGTGTGATAAGTGAATGGTGGCACACTCCATTGCAGGCCGAAATCTCAGCTGCTAGCTCCATATCTTCTTTTTTCAGGAGATATTTCTTTCTCTCTTTTTCTCTCCTTCTATCTCTTTCTTTTTCTTTTCCTGTGTAAAAAGTATGTCTTGCACGCCTCTCCTTTTTGTTGTCTTGTATATCTGTGTTTTCTTTTCAGGAGAGTAGAAGATGGACCTGACTAATGTAACTCATTTCTTAAGTAAGGACCCAAGGTGTAGAATGAGAAAATATTAACCTATGTTTATTATTGTGGGTTGGCCATTATCGCAGGTCTCTTTGTGACATTGATGTACTATTGAGACTGTATTGGGGGAGGCTATTATAAGGGGAGGTCCTATAAAGTGGGGGAATGTAATTGTATTTTATCCAAATGGCTCAGTACATATAAATGTTAATAATATTAGCAGAGTTACATATATTATTAATAGTGTGAATACTAACAATAATGATGGAAATTAATATAGGAGTAGCAATAGTGCTGATACAGGTGTTAGTGATGATATTAACAGTTACAACACGACAATGAGGGAAACAGTGAAAAGGCTCTTTTCTGCAAGCAGGAGATTGTCTTCCAATTCAAAACAATAAAATGTTATTTTTGATAGCACTATTAAAGCTGCCATACCTGAGAGCGTGTATAGAAGAATAAAAAGAGAAGAACGAAGAAAGTATGATACGTATCATGGGCTGGGTTTGGATGTGATGGAGGATATCCGTCATTTCCAGTTTACCAACTCATGGTATTCCGACATGAGTGGTGTGGGAAGAAACAAAATGAATGTAAGCGGTTATGTGTGGTCACTCATTCCGCACGTGTCAGGGGCTCTGAAGGTCTTTGTACTGCAAGCAGTACCAATTATAGAGGCACAATGTCTACTTTATCTTGCGCTATGCATCATAAAAGGAAGTTCCAGGCACATAGTATGCAGCTGCAAATGGTGGGTCCAGATCTTGTACAGTACAGCAGCGATCCAAAACACATCAAGTGTGTGAAGCTGTCTTATCTGATGGTGAAAGGGTGTAAATATGTCAATAACAACTCACAGAACAGCAAACTACCTTGCTTGGCAGAAGGACTGGTAACATACATCAAGGAAAGGATATCATGGGTGGACAATTTCTGTGCACAAATCTGGACAGGGCACATCACACAACTGGCGCGGATTGCAACAATGTTAAAGCCTGTGCGAGTGCCCAAGGAAGAAGAATATAGACTTTGTTTCTGCAGCAAGCGTGCAGTCGTTGTAGGCTAGAACGAACATTACATTAAGAGACTCATGATCACAAGCATGAAGAAGGGAACAGCGGCGATGATGGACTACTACTGTGTCTGCGGCCATCAAACTTACATGCACCTCCCACCATCATGGAGGGGCTTTTGCTTGCTGGCCACATTGCACTCAGCGCTATTAATAATCCCAGAACAACACTTGAAGGGGGGAGCACTACCTGCCATGCGGCAACTAGTCTCCCCAGTCAAAAACAAAGATAAGGACCTGCTACCCACACAAGAGCTCCACATCCTGCAGGCAAAAGGACAGTTCCAGCAACAGAAAAGGACAAAAAGAAAGAATTACATATCCAAAGATTCTTCTGCATTACTTGCTGAAGTACCAGAAGAATACAGGCTCCTCAGCTCAGCCGAGTCCATTTTTGCATCTTTACTTTTGCAGGTCGTGCAGGCTGCAGCAAATGCCAAATGGTTGCAGAGTGTGAAATGGTAGCTGGTACAGCTTGCGAACGAAACAGAGAATGGGTTCAATTTGATCAAGGTTGAGTTGTGCATAGGAGGTGCCAACTCCCCCACCTCAACTGAATATAGATAACATGATAGGCAGATCAAATAAGTTCACTCTCCCATCCATCATTGCAGAAATCAGGATTAGAGTGCATTTACTAAAAGTAAAAAGAGCACATGGCACTCCGTATATTTCGGTTGGGATGGCCCAGGAAATGAAGGATACGTTTAATATTACACACACTCCACAAGTGCACAAGTATAAAAAGTGAGAGATGCTTAGTTACATAATTACACATTAATAAAAGCTCCCTGAAGGAAAATACATTGTCAGACAAAAATATATTTTAAAATGAATACTCAAGCATAAAACGGTTTCCAGGCCTAAGCCAGGTGTGGAGGACTATGACTCATGGCAAGCAACCGAGGATGGTACAATGAAGTCTTTGGCAGCATCTCGCAGTGAGGTTATTAGCTTTAAAAGTGGAAATTGGCTGAAAAAGCAGACAGGATTGTGATGAGGCCAGATAAGTAAGGAAAGCTTAGATACATTTATTTGGTATCAGGTAATAATACCCCTTGATATAAACTCACTGTGCACAATATTGCCGTTATTAACACTCCCCTCACACTCTGAAACATATCACCCCACACATCCGAGCTGACACAAGAAAAGTAAGAAATGTGTTTCAGAACATGTTTATTTTTATCTTTCTCGCGCGCGCTTGAGTCTTTTTTTCCATCTTTTTTGAAAACGGTATGTTTATTTCTGGGCATTTGGCAACTGCGACTCGGCCAGAAACATGAATGAAACCTACGGCAATGTGATCTGTGGAAATACAATGGTAAATTAACTTTCTTTTAAACCTGAACCTTTGCTGACTGAACGGCTGCATTCTGTGGGACAGGCTAATGGCCACAAGGGGAAACTTCTCTTCACTGGTGTATTACAGTGTTTTTATTTGGCTCTTTCTTTTCAATCGGTCACAAGGATGTTCTGTAAACGGCATAGTTCTATTCATTTTCAACTACATACAATCACACTTTATTTTGTTCTCGTACTGGTTCGAAAGGAAAGGATCTGTGAGAAAAGTTCATTGCGGGATTGAGACGAACATCACAAATTGGAATCCTTGGTTTAGGTGAGTTGGTTCATTTATTACTTCATGGTTCTTCTATTTGACTTATAATGTTAAACTGTCTGCCAGCCCTTGTTAGTACTGCATTTCTGTTATCTGCCCAAGCTAACACACTATTTCTTGTAGTCTTGCTGTCGTATCTCTGTAGGTTTTCTGCTTTTTTGTTCATGTTCCCCAGATACTGTTTGCGCAATCTTTGTTTCCTGATATGCCTGCTCTTTTAAAATTGTTTTAATGAATCTCCATAGATTAGGGTGGCAAATGCCCATAGAAAGCTGGAAAGAATTGTGCCACCCCTCCACTGAATTGTTTGTTTTTGCCTCATTATTCAGCACTGCTTCATAGTAGTTCCAGTATTTATGGTTAATTCTGGCTGGACTTCGTTGTCCTCCTCTGTTTAAAACGCCAATCCATGTCAATTCAAAATAATCCAGTATTTCATTCATATTTTCTTCATTTGTTTTCTAGAAATCACAAAATTGGTAATTATTTCGTAGTATGCACACACGGTCTGTTGGCACAAAAGCGAGAGCACACAGTATTTTTATATTAAAGGCGAACTCTGAATCTGTTGAGTATCTTGTTTGGCAACCACTTTTTTAAATCTCTTTCCATATGCATTGTTTGAAGTGGAAGAGACACCCCTGGATGTCGATGTTGTGAACGCATTCTTTGACTGCTTTTATCGCCTGTAATTCAAAGACCATGACTGCAGTTTCGTGATTATTCCCGCCTATTTCATGTTTAATTATTGGAAATAATTCTCTGTAGCTTTTCAATGTTTTATCTGGTAGCAGGCAAAAGAGTTAAGAACAGATTGTGTTTTTGATGTACCCATGTATAGTATACACTTGCTTGAAAGGTTTAGGACATCTCTTCAATGTACCGTCGGCATGCCAGGTTTTGATTAATTGTATTAATGTTTTCCTTAGTGTTCAGCCTTCATCTTTCCATTGTCATAAATCAGGAAATATTGTCCATTCATGCTTTCTTTTTAAATTCTTCAAAAATAATTATTTCACTGAATTTTTTCGGTGGCTTGGGCAGCCTGTCTCTTTCGTATCGTCAGATGCATATTCTCCTCTTTAGCAGTCCTACAGACCAGCTACATGGAAAGGAATTTGGGGGGGGGGCTGTTGAGTGCTTGCATGATGACTGCTTGATCAAGTAGCTCCATAGCCTAGTGGAACATTGCGGTGGTCCACTTCCCTTGGAGGGCATGATACAGTTTGGAAGCAAGGGTGTGTGCTGCTGGTGGGACGTGACAACTGTGTGCCAAGTTTTGGGTCACTCTGCTACCCCGGTGCAGAGCGGTCTGTGCCCGTGCCCGACATCCAGAACTCCACCGTTGTGACAGCTCTTATTCCAAGAAGCCCTCCAGAGGGACGCTAGGAAGCCCGGGCCCAGGGGCTGCCGCTACATGGCCCTCGCAGAGGGGCTTGCTGCTGCTTTTTACCGACGATCTGGGCTGGATGGATGGCCGCCTGGTGCCGTGTCGGGGGTGCCAGTGTCATGGGCGCTGAAGTGGCTGGATTTCATCTGATCCTGCTCCAGACGTGGCTGCTGTCCCCCGGTGCTGCTCTAGGGCCTGGAAAATACTAAACGCTTACCTGCCATGGAATCATTGTGGCTGGACCTGCGGAGAAGGTTCTTCACTGTCCTGGGGGTGGGGGGGGCTGAACTGCGCCGGGGACTGGGCTGAGCTCCGTGCCACGGTAACAGTTGTCACTGTCACTGCACGATACTTTGGACATCCCCGCAGAGTGTATAATCTTGTTGCCCGGCCTGCCCTGAACCTCTCTACTGGTGCGGCGAGGGGCACCCGAGGACTGACACCATAGGGTGCAACACTGAACCCGACTCTCCTGCTAGTGCTACCAATCGGACGTTCTGGGCGGTCGGCTGGAGGAGTGGTGTCCACATGTTCTGGGCGGTTGGCTGGAGGAGTGGTGTCTGTCTGGACTGCGGCCACCCTGAAGGCCCTGTGAGGGAGCTCTGCGGCTGATTCCTCCCCCTGCACCGGCGGGGACCTATTTGGGGTTGGGCCGCAGCTGCATGGATGCGCATAAGTTGCCTTCAGTTTGGGACCAGAAATAAAGTGTCTTCCCCCATCCCCGTGTGTGGGTGCGTGGTGCTGGCCACTGGGGAATCCCATGAGCACACCATGAAGAGGGGTATTTCTGCGCACTATGGCCGGTGCTAGCCTATGATGCAATTGGTCCGGAATCCTGCAGAGTTGCCTCGTGGACTTGAACCAGCGACTCTGCCCCTTGCACCATCCTCAACCAGTGCCAAACTGCAAATGTGAGTACAACGCTTTGCTTGGCCATTGAAGAGACTGGTTGAAATCCCCCTGTTCTGGCTATCTATGGATTGCATGCAATGGGTGACTGAGCCACTACCTTTTTCCTCCCAGCTACCACTCCCCATTGATGCACTACATGAGGTGTACTAACTGTCCTCCGAAGCAGCGTCTGGTCCTGGTGTCTTTACTGGGGGGGGCCATCTACAGAGGCGGCTGGCCTAGCTCAAACTCTAACTAGATCCATAGCACGTGGCACTGGAATAACTCCTATTGAGCTCTGGTAATAGGTGCCCTGAACACAATACCTGGGGAGGCCCGGGACCATGGCCTTGAATCTCTGGTGGGACTGTACCGCTCTGACCCAGAGCCCAGAATCTTTGTTTACACCTGGAGCCCCTCTCCCTATATTATAATACTTTGAGGTACCAATCTGTTTTGCCCTGTACCTTGTCCCCCCGGCAGTCCTCGGAGTTGCAGTTGTGTCATTGGGTGGTTGCAGCTCATTGCTACACAGTGATGTTATGCTGTGCGGACCCTGTGCGCGCCACATGCAGCAGGGGCCCTGTGGTACTCCCTTGCCTGACCTTGCTGATAGCTGCCAAAACCACATTGCTCCTACTGACATAGTTGGATAAATGTATCTCCTTCCGTCGCGGTTGATTGGGTGCCCTGCTGTGTGTTGCCTCTGTTTTCCCCTGTATCCAGCAATACAGAATTTACAGTCCTCTCTTGTGACACTTTTCTGTTTGGGCTAATTTGTCAATATGACTAAGGGCAGCGGCAGGAAACAAAGCTCAATGAGTATGTTTGTCAAGACCATGCCAAGAGTTTCCGGCGATCCTATTGAGTCGGTGGCGGCCTCACCGTCCTCTAGTAACACGGAACCGACTGAGGTGCAGAAGATGATGGACTTTATGAGTGTAACGCTCACCTGATTCTCGGAGAGGCGCCGGTCTTGACTGGGCGACTACCGTATCTCCAAAGGTGATGTGTAGCACCCGGTTGGCTCTTGGGCTGGACCTCTGTGCACTGTATGCCTGACGTGTAGAGTAAGATGTCTGCAGATAGAAAATATGGGGTTAATGAACTGGGGTTATTGGGGTGTCCCTATCTCTTTCCTCTTCTCCTCTCCTGTAGACCCCCAAAGGTTAACGCTCTCACCTTAGGTAAGTGAATGCCGAGCTCTCCATCTGCCTCGGGGCAGGGTGCTGTAACCAGTTTCTTCACTGGATAGGTAGCGCAGGCCTCTTGACTTCAGAGGACTGCTGTCCGTCGTTTACTGCACGAACGGTAAGTTTCGAGTCATTCAAATGTCTTTAAAGTCTTTAGTAATGATGTCTCTTGTTATGCAGGGTTCCGGCGATGGCGGATGACGGGCTGAAGTGAGTTGAAGATGGAGCCCGTGTGATGAATAGAAGCGCCTGGAAGCACGTAAGTAAGCGCTTGTTGCCTGCTTCACGATGCGCTCTAACTGTCTTTTTATTTTGCAGGTACGAGTTCGGAGCGGCTGCAGGGTGCCGGAATACCCACTGGATTAGATGTGGAAAGGAGTAATGTTTTGTTTGTTTGTTTGTTTTTATTATTTATAATGCGCGAACGTACCCAAGGGTATCAGGGCGCAGCCTTTACAAGAATTCTCAAAGCTTGGTTACAATACACAAGGAGCATACATAATACACAAATAGGTACATAAATGTTACATAAATGTTATATACAATATATACAAAACAACAGTAAGGCCGGCGGGCCGTAATGCAATATACAGGTAAGCAAGAGGCAAACGTGGTTACAATGTATGCGTGTGGCACTGGACACTGCCAGGTCTTAGTGGGTTTCCTGTTTCAGCCAGGAGACCAACTTGGAGCGGAAGGTCTGGTAGGGCAGGTCTACTCTGAGGTTTGGAGGCAGGGAATTCCAAAACTTGGCAGCTTTTACCGGGAAGCTGTTGCCTCCGATGGTGGCCCGTTTGTAGTAGGGGACAGATAAACAATCTTTGTATGCAGTTCTGATGGGTCTTGAGGAGGATTGTTTGTGGAACCTGTTGGTCAGGTAGGTTGGGGCTGCGTTGTTAAGGGATTTGTGGGTGAGAGATGCCGTTTTTAAGAGAATTTTGTCGCTGGTGGAGAGCCAATTATTCTGTTGGCTGGATTCTGTGATGTGTTCTCTTCTAGAGATGCCCAGAGCAGCTCTGAGAGCATTGTTCTGAAGGGTTTGCAGTTTATTAGTGGTAGCCTTAGTGGAACCTAGGTAGAGGGCATTACAATAGTCAAGGCGAGACAATATGAGGGCTCTGGCGAGTGTCAGGCAGCTCGTCTCCGACAGGAAAGGTTTGGCAGCACGGATTAATTTACATGTGTAAGCCGTGGAAGATGCAAGGGAGCTCACTTGTCTTTTAAAGGAGAGAATGGAGTCTAGATAGAAACCCAATGTTTTGACCTCCTGTCCAACTTTGATGTTATTCCCGTCAATCATGAAGGAGTTATAAGCCGGGTCAAGTTTCTTTAGGCTAATTGTAGTGCCTAAGATGATGAGTTCTGTTTTATCATCATTCAGGCATAGTCCGTGAGTAGCCATCCATGCCTGGATGATGATGTACACCCTATTTAGCAAGGCCAAATCCTTTCCATAATCTCCTGAAAGCGGAAGGAGGATCTGAGTATCATCTGCATAGTTAGTGTAGGTGATACCGAGATGGTCCAAATCATCGAAAAGGGGCTTGGTAAATATGTTGTATAATGTGGGGGAGACACAAGAGCCCTGGGGAACACCGCAAGTGATGGGTATAGGGTCTGCTGCCGCCGTGGGAGAGAAGACCCTCATGGTCCTACCGTTAAGGAAGGATGTGATCCAGGTGATGGCCATGCTGGAGAAATGAGCCGAAGTGTGGAGGTGTGAGCAAAGGACAGTGTGATCAACCAGATCGAAGGCTGCAGATAAGTCAAGGAGGAGGAGTAGGGCAGCTTGCCCATTGTCTCTAAGCGAGTCGATCTGCACTTTCAAGTCAATAAGGGCGGTTTCAGTCCCGTGTTGGGGACGGAATCCAGATTGTCTAGAGCCTAAGAGGTTGTGTTCTTCCAGGTGCTTCTGAATTTGTACATAGGCAACCTTGTCTAGAATTTTTAGTAGAAAGGGAACAGTAGTTATGGGACGGTAGTTAGTGGGTGTAGCTGGGTCAAGTGTGGGTTTTTTCAGTAGAGGTAGTACCCAGGATTGTTTTAAGTTAGTAGGGATGGAGCCAGTGGCAAAGGAAGCATTGATCAGTTTTGTAATGAAAGGGGAGAGGTCGCGGGCAGCATCTTTGATGAGCTGTGCAGGGCATAGATCACCCTGGTAATTGGATGGTTTCAGGGACAGGATAATTTTTTCGACTTCCAATATGTTGACTTTGGCAAATTGGAAGCGGGCTAGGTCAGTGGGCATGGGCTTGTCCGGAATTTTTGGGTTGAAGGTGTCATTAAGGGATGCTCTTTTGCTGGTGATTTTACTTTGAAGAGTCGCAATCTTGTTTGCTAGGGCACTTTGAATTTCTGAGCACCAGGTTTTATCTTTGGTGCACGTGTCAGGGGGTGCTATGGGGGTTTCTATTTCTTTAAGGATGGAGAAGAGTTCTTTCATGTTAGATTTGGCTTGGGATATACGAGAGTCAAAGGAGACTCGTTTGGCCAGGTAAATTTCTTTTTTGTAAAGTGCAGCTATTTTGGAGAGTTTTAGTTTGTTAGAGACTGAAGGGGATTTTTTCCATGTGGCCTCGCAGTTTCTTTTTTGCTGTCTTAGTTTTTTGAGGAATGGTGTGTACCATTTGTTAAGGTGCGTTTTCGGTTTACTGGATCTCAATTTGAGGGGGGCGATGCGGTCCAGTGAGGTGGCCATAATCTTGTTATATTCTTCAACCAGAGACTCAGGGTCCAGGTTATCAGGAAGTGAGTTGAGTGTAGGGAGTAGGTTAGGGATAAGTCTTTCAGCTGTCATGCTCTTCTTGTTTCTAGTGAGAGTGGGTGGGGCCTTAATGGTGGGCGGGGGTGGAGGTCTATTAGTAGAGAGCATGAATGATACCAAGTGGTGGTCAGTCCAGACTTGAGGTGAGATATTAGTGATGTTCACTAGGCAATTATGGTCGGCAACCCAGTCAAGTGTTCTGCCTTTCGTATGTGTGGGTGTTATACATCTTTGCGTGAAGCCTAATTCAGTGAGAGTATTAGCTATGGTACTAGCGGGATGGTCTTCTAGGTCATTGTAGCCTAAGTTGAAATCTCCTAAAGTGAGAACTTGAGTAGAGCTTTTGAGGTTGCTGGATAGGATGGAATTAAGGTCTTCATCGAAGGTGCCAATGGGGCCTGGCGGGCGGTAGATCAAGTAGATGTTGAGAGTTTGGGAGTTAGTAAGTGGTATTTTGACTGCTAGTGATTCGCAAGAGAGGACATCGGTTGAAGTAGCTAGTCTCATGGTAAGACTGCACTTATGGATGAAGGCGACACCACCTCCTCTAGAATTAGGGCGGTCTTGTCTCAGGATAGAGTAGTTGTCTGGGACTGCCAGCATAAGCATGGGGCCTGCAGCTGGGTGTAGCCAGGTCTCAGTGATGGCGAGGAAGTCAAGGTCTTCGGTAAGGATTAAGTCTGCAATTTCTGTAGCATGAGCTACTAACGATCTGGCATTGATCAAGGCTCCCTTGATATTAGGGCTACCTGTGTTTTGGCACGTGTAATGGCACGTGAGTATTAAAGTTCCCCAATGTCTTTAAACGCACCTTGTTTTGTCTTTCAGATGCGGGATGCAGCGCCGAAGGCCTCCGGAGCGTGCAAAGAGTTGGTAAGCTTTTGTCTTTCAGATGCCGGAATGCAGTGTGAAGACCTCCGGAGCGCACAAAGAGTAGGTAAGCCTTTGCCTTTCAGATGCCGGAATGCTAACCTGTTCTTTCTTGTCTTTATAGGTGTTGCTGAAGACTGGATTCAGGATGGTAAGCCTTTGCCTTTCAGATGCCGGAATGCTAACCTGTTCTTTCTTGTCTTTATAGGTGTTGCTGAAGACTGGATTCAGGATGGTAAGCCTTTTTCCTTAGGCCCAGGACCGGATGCAGAAGACACGATGAGCGTTCTGCTGCAGAGGTTGCAGAATAACGCAAAGCAAGATTCATCCACCGGGTGTGGTTTAAATAGCCTCCTGGGGGCGTGGCTACCGCGCAGCAAGATGGCCGCATAGCCGAGGAGCTCCACTCCGGCATGAATCCTTGTTAACTTTTTTATCCGGAACCAGAGTGCGCCGAACCCCCAGACTAGCTGAGCTGCTTCCCGCCACATCCAGACTCCGCTGGGGAAAATCCTGGCTGAAATCGGACATTGTAAGCCCACGGACGGGTGAGTCCCGTGGTCTCGCTCGCCTTGCCCGGCGCGCGGCTCCGCGGCCTATCGCGCAGGAACCGCGGCTTGGGACCGCCCAGACACTCCTACGCAGAGACCATTGTGGACGTGAACAGTCATCCGCTGAGCTGCGACTCGGTCTCCTAAACCAGATCCTTCGATACGAGGCGAGGAATCGATCCCTTGGCGCGGCCCTGGGACCGGAGAGAACGAGGGTGGACAAGCTCCTGAGTGCCGATCCAGGAACCCTAGTGGACTGTGGGCCCTGGCTCTGCGCCGCTGTGCGGGAAAGCGATAAAACAACACGCTGAGAGGTGCTTCTGTGCCGCCACCGTCGCCGGAGATCGCGGGTACCGACGGTCCTGGCGCTTGGCTTGGTGCAGGCCTGTCGCGGCGCCTGCCCTCCGCCCCGGGGTGGGGCTGGGGAGATTGGGCCTGCACACAACGGGCCATACCTGCATTGGAATCGGCCGACTGTGCCCCGCCGCGGCTCGGCTCCGGGGCGGTGCCGCCAGTCCCTCCAGCGGCACGCTGAGCCGTTAACATCAAACTCCTGTTTACCCCACAACATGCCTGGTAAGAACTCGAATAAGTGCAGAAGAACCGGCCCTATGGATTCGTTCACCAACTCGCAGACGCCTTCTGTTAGCTCTGACACACCACCCTCCACCACATCTCCGTTGTCGGAGGACTCTAAATTCGACCACCTGCTCACCACGGTCCAGAGCGGATTCCTGGCTATAAACGTCAAACTAGACGATATCGTATCCACAATAGGCTCACTGAAGGCCCGAGTGGACAAGGAAAGTGCCAGGATCACTGAAGCAGAGGGAAGAATTGGTTCGAACGAGGACTCTACCCGGCGAAACGCGCAGGACATTACCCTTCTGAAAAGGGAGATGGACACGCTTCGTAGTAAATGCGACGATTTGGAGTCTCGCTCCAGGCGGAACAACATCCGTATTGTCGGCCTCTCTGAATCGTTTTGTAAGGGGCCAATGGAACTTCGGATTGAAGACTTGCTGAAATCTCTCCTTGGGGAAGAGGCCTTCTCGTCTCAATTTATGGTGGAGAGGGCCCACCGCTCCCTCGTGCCGCCGCCTAGGCCTGGGGCCCCACCCCGCACTGTCATAGCGAAATTGTTAAACTACAGAGACAGGGATACCATCCTGCGGCTGGCCAGAGAGAAAGGCCCCCTAAAGATTGGAAATGATCGCATCTACGTCTACCCGGACTTCTCAGCAGGGGTCCAAACTCAAAGACGATCCTACGAAACAATTAAACGTCAACTGCGGCTGCGACAGGTCCCCTATGCACTCCTCTATCCAGCTAAACTTAGAATACAACATGGCGGAAGAGCACATTTCTTCGAATCCCCTGCGGCCGCCCTATCCTATATGGAGGCTTCGATTCCTCTACCGCCTGGAAGACAGGGCGCTGAACATGATGACTTGCAACAGCCGGTGTAACCTGAACATTCACCTCACATTGAGTACACAGTGAGTCTGGCGGACATGTGAACTTTGTATGGCAATGGACTGGGGTAGAGACGCACCTCTGCTCTTAATTCTGGTATGTAGCCGGTCTTGCTGCGGTACACGACCCCTACCTTTGGGTTCTCCCACAAGTTAGTACTGAGTAAAGGGATCATCATCAAGTTGGGTGCGATGGTGTGGGTGGGGGTGAGATATGGCGATATGGGTTGCCAATGGGTATTGTTGGCCATTGTTGAGGCCTCTGGATGCCCCTGTTGGGCACTTAATGCACAGCTTACATTAGTGGTTATGGGTTACGTTTGGTTAAAAGTGCACTCACTGGCTCACTCGCTGCCCCTCCTTACAGAACTATTCTCACTTTTACATGTTATCATCATGACCACAAATGGCACAAACCACTAAGACACCCCAGGAGCTCCGCCTGAAACTGCTCACGTGGAACATTCGGGGGTTAAATAACAGAGCAAAAGCTAGTAAGGTAGGCGCTTACATCAACAGGCACCATCCGCATATTGTAATGCTTCAGGAAACCCACGCGCTGAAGTCTACACACGAAAAAATACTTCGGCAATGGGGTGGTAATAGACATTATACGGAATATTCTTCACAGAGTAGAGGGGTCATCACACTGATACACCCCTCCTTGGGGTTCTCCACCGACAAATGCAAGACAGACCCACAGGGGAGATACGTAGTGGTCTGGGGTAGCCTGGCCGGGGTAAAACTCGTCCTGATTAACACGTATGGCCCGAATAATGACGACCCGCAGTTTTATGTACAACTCCTTGCTATGATAGGCCTCACAGCTAACGCCTGGATCCTCTAGGGAGGAGATCTAAACACCATTCTCGACACTACATTAGACAGGTCCTCCAGTAGACCTAGAACCCTCACCAAAGCGGCGAATGTTATACGACATGCCCTCGAAGAGTTCACCCTGTCTGATGCCTGGAGGGGTATTCACCCTACGGAGAGGAAATACTCATTTTACTCCTCAGTGCACGACACTGAATCTAGAATTGATTACTGGCTTATCTCGTCCCCTTTGGTTAACTACACGGAACAATGCGAAATCCTTCCCCGCACGCTTTCAGACCATTCCCCGATCACCTTGACCACGCTGCTCCCTGGCATAGACCGCCCAACACGACGATGGAGAATGTCCCCCAACTTATTAAAAGACCCGAATGTCGTGGAGACTCTCCACACTGATATAGAGGAATTCTTCTTTCTGAACCATGGCTCCGTAGACAGATGGGCGACTGTGTGGGAGGCGTTTAAGGTGTGGGTGAGAGGGGTATTGATGTCCAAAACGACTGGTCTCCTCAAAGCCGTGAGGAACGAACTAGACACTATAGAATCACACCTGCAAATACTCGAAACTGAATATAGCATGACACATGACAGACACACCCTAGCCGACATCAATGCACAGCTCCATACCTTCAATGATCTGGCGACTAAGGAACAGCAGTACATGGCCATTCCCATCAGAGCACGCAGATATGGGGAGGGCAACAGAGCAGGCCACCTCTTAGCCCGCATGCTCCGCAACGAACACTCCCATACCCCAATCGCGAGCATCTTGACAGAGGAAGATGTAGTTGTCAACGGCGACAAAGAAATAAATGATGTATTTCTGCGCTATTATACTGACTTATACTCCAATCGTGATAATAGTACACAAGAAGGAATTCGCAAATACCTGAGCAGGATTGACCTCCCTAAATTAAACCTGGCAGATCACCAGATCCTTGAGCAGCCAATTACCAGTGACGAAATAGCCGAAGCCATCAAAACACTAGCTTCAGGTAAAACCCCGGGACCTGATGGGCTAGGTGCCGAGCTATACAAATCCTTCTCAACGATCCTTGTCCCTGTCCTCGCCCGTGTATGGGAGGAAGCCATTAACACTGGCTCGCTCCCGGACTCGATGACAGAAGCTGTTATAACAGTACTCCCGAAGCCCAGACGTCCAGCATATGATCGCTCCTCTTATCGCCCCCTGTCGTTGATAAACACGGATGCTAAAGTCTACGCAAAAGTTCTTGCAAATAGACTGCTCCCCAAGATGCCCACACTGGTACACCCCGACCAATGTGGATTTATACCCACGAGATCCACTGCGCTAAACTTGCGCAGACTGTTCTGCATCCTAGCACAGATCAAACCTCAAGCACAGGCAGTAGCGATATCCCTGGACGCAGAAAAAGCGTTCGATTCAGTCTCCTGGATGTATATGTTTGAGGTTCTCCATAAATTTGGATTTGGCCCCTATTTAACCAGTTGTATTAGGCTCCTGTACTCGTCTCCTAAAGCCAGGGTACTGACTAATCAAACGCTCTCCAATCAATTCTCACTACACAGAGGGACTAGACAGGGATGCCCATTCTCTCCCATACTATTCGCTTTAACAATCGAACCAGTGGCGGCAGCAGTGAGGGCAGAACAGGAACATCGAGGCATATATATGTCAGGAGAATACCAGGCCATCTCGTTATATGCGGACGATGCTCTGCTATATGTTCGAGAACCTGAGAAAAATCTGGGTCCCATACTGGCCGTAATAAACGACTTCACCCTACATTCGGGGTACAAAGTCAACAACACCAAATCTGAAATCTTCCCGTTAACCGATACCACCAACTGTCCCACAAACACACATGGACTAGCATGGGCTCCTGCACACATTCGTTATCTGGGAATACAGGTCTCCCGTGACGGCGCCTCCCTGTATATAGATAATCACGAGACCATTTTACAAAACATACATTCAAAACTTCAGATCTGGGCTAAGCTCCCCATATCCCTGGCTGGCCGTATTGCAGTGCTCAAGATGACTGTTCTGCCCAAGCTCCTTTACATTTTCTGCAACGTCCCCATCTGGCCGGGCAGATCATTTTTTGATAACCTCAGATCCATGGTTATAACCTTTGTGTGGAACGGGGGGGCGAGCAGGATAAGCTGGGCCAAGTTGGTCGAACCTTATGATAAGGGGGGCTTCGCGGCCCCGGACTTCGAACTATATTGGCAAGTAGCACAAGCCCAATACGCGAAATTCTGGCAAAACCCCCTGGACACGACACCACATGTATCCATAGAACGCCGCTCAGTCCGCCCAACAGACTTGCGCTCAGTCATCTACTCGAAAAGACACAGAGATGACTGCAAATTTGACCCAACCACATGCACGATCACAGCATGGAAAGCTATCATCAAGCGACTGGACATAGATGTCCCGTATGACTCACAAGCTCCACTTTGGAACTTCCCAGACATCGCACCCACGTACGATACTGGCATTCAAAGAAGTTGGCTCCCAGAATATGAGTTCACAATGAAATCCATGTTCCCAAACGGTAAATTTGTAACTCCCGAAGACTTTGCAGAATCGGTCGGCGAGACTCCCCTAAAAACCTTGCAGTTCCACAGAATGAAAGCAGCGTTCAAGAAGCGCTGGCCCACATTTCCAGACGAACCTCCAGAGCACGCATGTTTTCAATCCTTACACTCCCAGTCTGGCATAGGGGTGTCCAAACTGTATACCTTGGTCCAGACCCACACAGACGCCTTGAGTACCATCAAGTCAGCATGAGAAAAAGATATGGGCACTGTCATCGAGGTGGGAAAATGGTCCAGATACTGTCTCCTGTCCCAAAAAGTATCGTTAAACGCGGGTTTAAGACTAATACAGTTCAAGATCCTGAACAGATTACACTTCACCCCGGCAAAAATGGCGAAGTGCTACACCAATGTGCCCGACACCTGCCCAAAGTGCCACACCCCCGGCGCAGACTCCTACCATATGTACTGGGAATGCCCTTTCATAGCAAAATTCTGGCGGGAAGTAGCAACCACCCTAGAAGGTATTACACAAATCCCTGCTAATCTTAACCCCCCGAAATACCTGTTTGGAGACATCGGAAAGGTGCCCGAAAAAATTAGGAGACTGTTCAATGTCGCCTGTGCAGTCGCTAAGAAATGCATCCTGCAGAAGTGGAAAAGTACACAGCCTCCGACATTGGAGCAGTTTCTCTCCACACTGATATATGTGAATGAATGTGAGGAAAAGTATGTGGGACTGTTACCTACCCCATGCAAACCAAAGGACATCTGGGCACCGCTCAGGAAGTACCTAACCGAAAATTCCTCGGATTCAGAAAGCTCTGATGATAACAGTGCGAACGAACTTTAAGGTGTCTCAACCCTGTATGGTGCCCTACTTCTTCCCATACATACTCTTATAGATGTACGCCCAGGCCATTAACTGTTAAAATTACGATGCCAATTGGTAACAATTGATACGGATTTGGATGAATATAACATGGTTGTAAAGTATATATGTAATTCATGATGTGACAGCTGTGATGTGCAACAAAAATAAAGTTTTTAAAAAAAAAAAATAGCCTCCTGTAGTGCTTCGGTGTCTCCTTCCACAGCCACGCCTAGGTAAGAAAAGAGTTCCTGCTTTCCAGAAGAGTTCCAGTGTTCTGAATCTAGGGAGTGGCTCCAGCCCCACCCAACAGGAAAAGTAGTTCCAAACAGAAGGGGATCAGAGGCTCAACTGGCAGGCAAGTAAGCAGCATGGTCTGCTGCAGGTAAGTCCACCCAAGCATTATGAGCCCGGCGCTTCCAGCGCTGGGACTGGGCATATTTATGAGCCTGGTGCCACTGGCGCCAGGACTGGGTCCAAAAGGTCCCAATTGGGACTGGTTGGCACTCGGAACCTGGGTTATGGATCTGCTTCCAAGGGAGTTGGGAAAACCCTGACCTTTTGGAAGCAGAGATCATGACAGTACCCCCCCTCAAGGCCCCTCCCAAACCGGGCTTCTCCGGGGGTTTTGGCTTGTCAGGAAATGTTCGGTGAAATCTTTTGATTAGGCGAGGAGCGTGGACATATTCAGCAGGTTCCCAGGATCTCTCTTGGGGGCCGTAGCCTTTCCAGTCAATTAGGTAGAATAGTTTAGATTTGGAGATCTTGGAGTCCAGAATGCTTTTAACTTCAAACTCGAGTTCTCCATCAACTAGGATAGGTTTTGGAGATTTGGTTAGTCGGGTTTGAGGTTGCACGGGTTTTAATAGAGAGACGTGGAAGACCGGATGTATCTTCATGTGCGGGGGCAAGTCCAACTTGACCGCTACTGGGTTTACTATGGTAGTGATGGAATAGGGACCAAGGTATCTTGGGTTGAATGTGCGTGGCCCTTTTAGAGATAGATATTTGGTGGATAACCAGACTTGATCCCCTACTTGATAGTGAGGGGCTTCCTTCCGATGTTGATCTGCTCCTTTCTTGTATTGTTCTTTAGCCCTTTGAAGGTGAGAAACAGCTTCCTTAAAGGCTTGGGTGATTGTAGAATGCAGGTAGTCTACTGCTGGTGTTTCAAGATCTTGGAGGGGATCCAACTCCGAGGTTCGAGGGTGACTGCCGTACAAAAGAAAAAACAGGGTTTTCCCAGTTCCCGAATGGACAGAGTTATTGTAGGCATATTCGGCTATCCAAAGGATATCTTTCCAAGTTTTTTCAGTTTGTTGCAGCATGCAGCGTAAATACTGTTCCAGAGTTTGATTGGTCCTCTCGGTTTGTCCGTCGGTCTGAGGGTGGTGACTGGTCGATAGTCTCACATCAATTTGAGCCGACCGACAGCAACTTCGCCAAAAATGAGAAATAAATTGACTACCTCGATCCGAAAATAGAACCGAAGGAAAACCGTGCAGTCGGACGATGTTTTCGAGAAATTCTCGGGCCAGAGTTGCTGCTGTTGGCAAGCCTTTGAGCGGAATGAAATGCGCGATCTTGGAGAATAAGTCCACGATTACTAGAATCGTATTGTATCCGGAGCATGGAGGTAGATCGGTGATGAAGTCCATAGAAAGCGGATGCCAAGGGCGAGGTGGGATGTCAATAGGGCGTAAGAGGCCTGCTGGTCTTTCCTTTTGACTCTTGTTTTGGGCGCATACTCCACAGGACATTATAAAGTCTCTGATATCTTTCTTCCAAGACGGCCACCAGAAGTAGCGCTTGATGTTTTCTGAGGTCTTGGCCATACCGGGATGACCTTCCATTAAAGAGTCGTGATAACAAGAGATTACTTTTTTCTGTAAATCTGTGCTGGGTAGGTATAATCGTTCTTGGAAATACAATAAGTTGTCCTTTACTGCAAAGTCCTTTCCCTGCAGATGCCAATTCTGTATGTCTGCTGGAGTTACAAGTTGCCTGGCTTTATCCTTAACTTCTTCTATGGATTCGGTGGCGATTACACCCAGAATTCTTTGTTCGGGAATGATTGGTACAGGTTTGGGGTTGATCAAGTGTTCTTCCACTCCCATCCGAGAAAGGGCATCAGCTTTACCGTTCTTTGTACCAGGTCGATAGGTAATTATGAAGTCAAACTCGGCAAAGAATAATGCCCAACGGAGTTGTCTAGAGGATTGGGCTTTTGCGGTTTTCAAATATTGCAGGTTTCGGTGATCCGTAATCACAGTAACGGTGTGTCGGGCC
This sequence comes from Ambystoma mexicanum, assembly GCF_040938575.1. Classification (NCBI taxonomy): domain Eukaryota; kingdom Metazoa; phylum Chordata; class Amphibia; order Caudata; family Ambystomatidae; genus Ambystoma; species Ambystoma mexicanum. The sequence continues at coordinate 91,114,795 of NC_090927.1, forward strand.
CCCAGCAGGTAATGCCGCCAAGCCTTAAAGGCAGACTTGATAGCCAGAAGTTCCTTGTCAGTAATCGTGTAATTGATTTCAGGAGGCGAGAATTTGCGGGACCAAAATGCCACGGGATGCATCTGATTGGTTACCGGGTCCTTTTGTGATAGAACTGCCCCCATGGCAAGGCTTGAAGCATCAGTTTCCACGATGTAGGGGAGTTCAGGGCGAGGGTGTTTTAAGATTGGTGCAGAGATAAATTTAGTCTTCAAATCCTAGAAAGCTTGTTCCGCCTCGGTAGACCATTCAAAACGTTTGTTTTTCTTTAACAAGGCAGTGATGGGCTGGACTATTCGAGAGAATTCGGGGATAAACCTGCGGTAAAAGTTAGCGAAGCCTAACATGCTTTGCACACCTTTTACGGAGGATGGTGATGGCCATTTGAGAACTGCATCGACCTTCTTCGAATCCATACGCACTCCGCCAGGTGATAATATGAATCCCAAGAATTCAACTTCAGTCACGTTGAAAACACATTTTTCCAACTTAGCGAAAAGTTTGTGTTGACGCAATCTTTCGAGGACCATTTTCACGTGTTTCCGATGTTCAGATTCCGATGAAGAATAAACGAGGATGTCGTCAATGTAAACAACAACACATACATCTATGAGCTCTCTGAGGACATCGTTCATAAAATATTGAAAGGCGGCCGGGGCATTGCAAAGTCCGAAGGGCATGACCTGATATTCAAATAGCCCATACTTGGTGCGGAAGGCCGTCTTCCATTCATCACCCTCTTTTACTCGTACCAAGTGGTAAGCTCCTCTAAGATCCAGCTTTGTATATATGCATGCTTTTCTGACTTGGTCCAGGAGTTCAGGGATCAAAGGTAACGGATATCTATTCTTAACGGTGATCTGGTTCAGGGAGCGATAATCGATACAAGTTCTAAGGTCTCCTTCCTTTTTTGGAACGAAGAACAAAGCTGAAGAAGCAGGGGACTTGGAAGGACGAATAAACCCATTTGCCAGGTATTGATCCAGGTATTGTCGAAGGTGAAGGTTCTCAGGCTCGGTGAGGGCATAAATTCTACTACAAGGAGGAGTAGATCCAGGTATCAGGTCTATCTGGCAGTCATAAGACCTATGAGGAGGTAGAGAGTTAGCCTGATCCTTCCGGAAAACATCTTGGTATTCTAGGTATTCGGGAGGTAACTGGGGAGTCTCTGAAGAAATTGCGGCCAGTGCAACACCAGGTGGAGGGTGACAAGTAGAGACACATTCTGGAAACTGGACCGTTCTTGCTCGCCAATCGATCAGAGGATTGTGTTTCTCTAACCAAGGTATTCCTAGAATAATCTGAAACTGAGGGGCCTTGATCACATCGAACATGATCTTCTCATGGTGTCCATCTTGACTTACTAGCGTCACCTCTTGAGTGGTATGCGTTACTGGCCCGGAGGCTATCTCCGTACCATCCACCGTAGTAATGACGTCCTTTACAGCCTTGGGACAAAGAGTTAGATTCATCCTCAAAACCATTTCATGATCCACATAATTGCCGATGGCACCGCTGTCGACGTAAGCTTCAATTGCATGTAATCGATCCGGGTTATCAGGGCTAATGAGGACCATAGGTATCACGAAATGCGAGGTCACGGAAATGGTTTTCACGCTCGGCAAGAGGACCTCTATTCTTGTCGGGCGAGGTCGTTTCCCTGCTCAGAGTTTGTAACTTTGGTAACTGCAGCTCCTACTGCCTTCTTGGCAGGTTTCACCGGACAGTCTCGAAGAAAGTGCCCTGAGTTTCCGCAATATAGGCATAATTGCAACTGTTTCCTCCTTTCCCGCTCCCTTTGTGTTAGAGGACCTTTCAGACCCCCTATTTGCATGGGTTTCCCAGAGTCTACTCCTTTGGAAGGGGTTGGCGGTTTGGAAAATACTCGAGCATCAAACTTGGAACGATCGGCCTTCCTGTTCTGCAGCCTGTGATCTATTTGAACGACCAAGTCTATATAATCCGAACAGTCTTGTGGGGGATTCACTACTTGGGCTAAAACGTCTTTGAGCTCTCCACGTAGACCTCTATAAAACAGCGTAATCCTTTTGTCCTCAGGCCATTGAGTTTCCACTATTAGTCTATTGAAAGATGCAATATAAGCCAAAAGGTCTTGATTACCCTGTCGCAACGAAAGAAACTCATTGTCCAAGGCCTGCCCCTGTGAATGTCTTGCGAACAGTTTTTCCATACTAAGCTGAAAGGCTTGAAAATCATGGAGAACCGGATCATCTTGATTAACTAGAGGGATCAACCAGTCTGCCGCATTGCCACTAAGGTACGAAAGTACAAAAGCTACTTTTGCTTGATCAGTTGGAAAGGCTGCTGGCCGGCATAAGAAGTGCAACCGGCACTGATTGATAAATACTGCAAACCTCTTTGGGTCACCAGAAAATTGTTCGGGCGGAGCCAGAGGTACATTCCCAGGTAGGTTGATCTGCACTGGATTCATAGAGGATGTTGAAGGAAGATTTGCCCCTGATGCGGGTAACGGGGTCTGTCCGGCTTGTGACTGTAGCACTTGTCTAGCAAGATTGTCTGTTCTCTCCTTGGAAATAATTAGTTCCCTTCTTAGAGCATTAGTTTCCTGACGAGCTGCATGCACTTCTGCCCTTAGTTCCCCAAGTAACCGGGCTAGGGGGTCAGTATCCGAGGTTTCCATAGCGCCTGGGCGAGAGTTTTGCGGTGGGCTTTGCGTTCTGTAACGCTCACCTGATTCTCGCAGAGGCGCCGGTCTTGACTGGGCGACTACCGTATCTTCAAAGGTGATGTGTAGCACCCGGTTGGCTCTTGGGCTGGACCTCTGTGCACTGTATGCCTGACGTGTAGAGTAAGATGTCTGCAGATAGAAAATATGGGGTTAATGAACTGGGGTTATTGGGGTGTCCCTATCTCTTTCCTCTTCTCCTCTCCTGTAGACCCCCAAAGGTTAACGCTCTCACCTTAGGTAAGTGAATGCCGAGCTCTCCATCTGCCTCGGGGCAGGGTGCTGTAACCAGTTTCTTCACTGGATAGGTAGCGCAGGCCTCTTGACTTCAGAGGACTGCTGTCCGTCGTTTACTGCACGAACGGTACGTTTCGAGTCATTCAAATGTCTTTAAAGTCTTTAGTAATGATGTCTCTTGTTATGCAGGGTTCCGGCGATGGCGGATGACGGGCTGAAGTGAGTTGAAGATGGAGCCCGTGTGATGAATAGAAGCGCCTGGAAGCACGTAAGTAAGCGCTTGTTGCCTGCTTCACGATGCGCTCTAACTGTCTTTTTATTTTGCAGGTACGAGTTCGGAGCGGCTGCAGGGTGCCGGAATACCCACTGGATTAGATGTGGAAAGGAGTAATGGCACGTGAGTATTAAAGTTCCCCAATGTCTTTAAACGCACCTTGTTTTGTCTTTCAGATGCGGGATGCAGCGCCGAAGGCCTCCGGAGCGTGCAAAGAGTTGGTAAGCTTTTGTCTTTCAGATGCCGGAATGCAGTGTGAAGACCTCCGGAGCGCACGAAGAGTAGGTAAGCCTTTGCCTTTCAGATGCCGGAATGCTAACCTGTTCTTTCTTGTCTTTATAGGTGTTGCTGAAGACTGGATTCAGGATGGTAAGCCTTTGCCTTTCAGATGCCGGAATGCTAACCTGTTCTTTCTTGTCTTTATAGGTGTTGCTGAAGACTGGATTCAGGATGGTAAGCCTTTTTCCTTAGGCCCAGGACCGGATGCAGAAGACACGATGAGCGTTCTGCTGCAGAGGTTGCAGAATAACGCAAAGCAAGATTCATCCACCGGGTGTGGTTTAAATAGCCTCCTGTAGTGCTTCGGTGTCTCCTTCCACAGCCACGCCTAGGTAAGAAAAGAGTTCCTGCTTTCCAGAAGAGTTCCAGTGTTCTGAATCTAGGGAGTGGCTCCAGCCCCACCCAACAGGAAAAGTAGTTCCAAACAGAAGGGGATCAGAGGCTCAACTGGCAGGCAAGTAAGCAGCATGGTCTGCTGCAGGTAAGTCCACCCAAGCATTATGAGCCCGGCGCTTCCAGCGCTGGGACTGGGCATATTTATGAGCCTGGTGCCACTGGCGCCAGGACTGGGTCCAAAAGGTCCCAATTGGGACTGATTGGCACTCGGAACCTGGGTTATGGATCTGCTTCCAAGGGAGTTGGGAAAACCCTGACCTTTTGGAAGCAGAGATCATGACAATGAGGGAGGGGTTCACCACCTTCAATACAAAAATGGATGACATCAGTGGCACGAACAGTGCCATCAAAGCCTGAATGGAAAAGACTGATTCACACATGGCTGAGGTTGAGACCAGGGTTGGTGCGAAAGAGGATGAGGTTGCTACGCTCAGGTCTGACCTTACTGCGCTCACTAAACAAGTACGGAAGATAGGGTGAAAGAATGAGGATTTAGAGTCCAGGTCCAGGCGTAATAATATACGCATTATAGGTGTGCCCGAAGACAATATCCTTGGCTCAATGGAAGACTTTGTGGAACTGACTCTCCTTACATTACTTGACAGCCCAATGCGATCCCCTCAATTCACGATAGAACAGCCACACATCATGCCGCTGGTGAAACCTAAGCCTGGTGCCCCACCCAATAATTGCTAGAATCCTAAATTATCGGGACAGAGATGCTTTGCTGCAGGCCCCTAGAGCCAAAGGAGACCTAATGCTCGGCTTAAGTGAGATTCACCTGTACCCGGATTTCTCGGTTACGGTGCAACAAGAACGCAAGACATTTCTAGCGGTGAAGAAGAGCCTTCAAGACCTTGGTGTCAACTATGCAATGGTCTTCCCCACCAAACTCCGGATTGAACACACTGGCAAAGTCTATTTCTTTACAATACCAGAAGAAGCAATGAAGTTCCTTGAGCAACATTTCCCCGGCTAATACTCTTTTTGTATTTCTGGAGATATGCCGATTGCTATCCTGTTATCAGATAAACTTAAGTAAGCGGCAGTAAATGGACTGTTGCAGCCACTATCCTTTAATTGAGTTTAATATTCTCCTATTGGGTGCCCTGTACTGTTCTTGCAATATGTCAGCCGTGACGTAGGTGGGCTACATGGCGCAATCAGCTCCCCCATGCTAATTTGCAACGTTGTTTGTTTTAGTTGTTGTGGGCAATGTGCCCCCCTGATTGGCAGGGGGGTGGGGAGGGTTTGTGGGTCAGAGGGTTTGCATCATTCCCCTTGTTGGTGTGGGGATGGGGACAGAGGGTGGGTGGGGCAGGAATATGGTTCAGAAAATGCTTGGCATGGAGGGCTAAAGCATCAGAGGATTACAATGCTACATGACGCAATTATTAGGGCAACGCCATTCAGGCTATCATTGGTCTGAGCTCTGTCATCTAGTGGGTTTGGGCTATGGCTGGAACAATAACTTTTTAAAGTTAGAATGTAAGGGGTCTGGGCAACTATGCCAAGATGCGTAAACTGCAGCTAAATGCAGAGCGCACAAGGCACGTATCCTTTACTTGCAAGAGACGTACACGCTAGCATCAAGTTGCGAGAAATTTGCTAAAAGCTGGTGCCCTCAGTGGTTTTATACTAAATACTCTACCCAGTGCCAGGAGGTTTTGACCGTAATCCATAGATCACTTCAGTATGTCCCTATGGACACCCACATTGACCCAATGGGGCGATATGTACTGCTGTATGGAACGCTCACAGGTCGCAAGGTAATATTGCTTAACATATACAGGCCCAATACTGATGACCCCAAGTTTTATTCGCAGCTGATAGATATGTTGGGCAGGTACCACCTGGTCCCGATCCTATGGGGGGGATTTTAACACTATTCTTGATCTCCACTTAGATAGATCCGGTAGTAAGTCCCGACTTATGACAGGAGCGGCGCGCATGGTTCTGGATGGGCTAGCGGGTCTCGGAGCAGTGGATGCATGGCGACTGCTGCATCCGCAGGCCCGAGGCTATACATTTTAACTCTGCTGCACATGATTTCCACTCCAGGATTGTTAGGCAGAAACCTGTGCAGTTCCCTTAGGGACCACTGCAAAAGATTTAGGACTACAGGTGGTTGGCAGTAAACCCAATTGGTAGCAGTCTGTACCACCCAGATTTACCTGGTAGCTGTGGCTGAGCAGTCAGACCCCTCTCAAGATGAGGTAGGCAGTATATAGAGTATACACAATAGGTACAGAGACACAGTAGCACAAGCAAACACTGACCAGAGCTTTGGTTTAAAAGTATATAATTATTTATTTAAAGACACACTTGTAAATTACACTAGCACAAAAAGAGGTAAGTAAATTCAACACACAGTCACTATTATATATATACAACCATGATTACTTATTAGACTAGTCTTAGTGAGAAACACCACTTATTTTCAGACAGATGTGAGCGCTTAACCTAAGATGGCACTCTAATAAGTTATATAAAAAGGGAGGGAAAAGGTAGAGTTATGAAAGCACACACAATTTCAATACTTTTAAAAGAACCACAGTGAGGCAGGTTAGGCAAAGTCTGATGGAGAGCAAGGAAGTTCAAATGCCAGGCCCACTCTTAGAGAGAGCAAGCAAAAGGTGTCCAGGATCTCACAGTGGGGTTATGCCCAAAGAGTCTTTGTAGATAGTTCACAAAAGATTGAGATCAAGTCAGGAAAAGTTAGTTAACAGGCCCCAAGCTAACCAAGGTTAGAAAGTCAAGGATTTACTGTCACCCCGAACGATCAGTCACAAAGGAAGCTAGGCGGGTGTAACGCTCACCTGATTCCCACGGAGGCGCGGGTCTTGGCAGGAAGCTGTCTGTGACTCGAAAAGTGATGTGCAGGACTCGATTGGCTTCTGGGGTCGAACCTCTTCGCACTGTGTGTCGGAATCGAAGAGTGAGGTTTCTGCAGGTGAAAGAATATGAGGGTTAATGGTCTGGGTTGTTGAATGTCCCTCTCTCTCTCTCTCTTTTCCCAGCTTTTTCGTAGAGCCCCCAGGTCAACGTGCTCACCTTATATAGGTGAATGCTGGGCTCTCCATCTGCGTCTGGTGCAGGGTGCCGTTGCCAGTTCCTTCACTGGTGAAACACAGGCCTCTTGAATTCAGAGGATGGTTACCGTCGTTATCTGCACGAGCGGTGAGTTTCTGGACACCTTTTGTCTTTATAGTCTTTACATGCGTGGCACGTTTATGCAGACTCTGTATAATGCCTTTCCCTTATGTATTGCAGGGCTCTTGAGATGAAAGATGAAGTGAAGCGCCTGGAAGTTCGTAAGTATGGCAAGCGCTCTAACTGTCTCTTTCCTTGCAGCTTAGTTCGTGTTAAAGAGACGCCGGAGTATTCGCAGGCGTTTTATTGCGACGAGCGTGATGGACGTAAGTAAATACCTGCTTAATGTCTTTTCTTTTGCCTTTCAGATGTTGGGTTGTAAGGCCGGAGTCCGCGGAATACCAGTAAGTTGTTAACGATACTTTGTCTTCACAGGCGGCGATGCAGAACGAAGAAATCCGGAAATTCACAGCGTGCCGGTAAGTATGGCAATGCTTTTGTTCTTGCAGGTGGAGATGCAGCGTGAAGAAACGGCCGCCGCCGATGGATCAGGTAAGTAAGCACTGCGTGTAAAGTTCGCCTTGCTAACCTGTTGTTTCAGTTCTTTGCAGGTGCTGATGATGTCTGGATACTGAAATGGTAAGTAGGATTCTTGCAGGTCCAGGATCGGAAGAAGAAAGGCCGGAGCAGACTCGGTGAGCGTTCTGCTGCAGATGCAGAATAACGCGAAGCAAGCTTCATCTATCGGGTGTGGTTTAAATAGCCTTGGAGTGATGAGGCGTCTTCTTCCACGGCCCCGCCTAGGTAAGAAAAGAGTTCCAGTTTCCAGAAGAGTTCCAGTGCTGTATCCAGGGAGTGGAGCTGCCCCACCCAGGTAAGAAAGTAGTTCCTGTTCTCAGATGGCTTCTAAGTGGCTGGTAAGTAAGCAGCATGGTCTGCTGCAGGTAAGTCCACCCAAGCATCTTCACACCTATTATGAGCCCGGCGCTTCCAGTGCCGGGACCAATGGTTTTGATGAGCCTGGTGCCACCGGCGCCAGGACAAGGTCCAAAAGGTCCCAGTGGGGACCGGCTGGGGCTTAGGATTAGGGGCCTGCTTCCAAGGACGTTGGGCTGGTCCTGGCTACTTGGAAGCAGTGGAAGCAGTGATCATGACAGTACCCCCCCTCAAGGCCTCTCCTAAGCGTGTCTTCTCCGGGGGTTTTGGCTTGTCGGGGTGATTCAGATGGAATTTCTTGACCAGACGAGGTGCGTGGACATATTCTGAAGGTTCCCAAGACCTTTCCTGGGGGCCGTAACCTTTCCAATCAACCAGATAATATAACTTAGATTTGGAGATCTTGGAGTCTAGGATGTTCTTAACTTCGAATTCAAGTTCTCCATCTACTAAAACCGGTTCTGGGAATTCAGTCAATCGGGTTTCTGGTTGTACTGGTTTTAATAAGGAGACCTGGAATACTGGGTGTATTTTCATATGTGTAGGTAACTCCAATTTGACAGCCACCGGATTAATTATGGCAGATATGAGATAGGGTCCAAGGTATCTCGGGATGAAGGTGCGGGGTCCCTTTAGAGGCAGGTGCTTAGTGGATAGCCAGACCTGATCTCCTACAGCGTAGTGAGGAGCCTCTTTACGGTGTCGATCTGCTCCTCTTTTGAATTGAGCTTTAGCTCTTTGCAGATGGGCCGAGGCTTCCTTAAAAGCACGGGTGATCTCCGAGTGCAAGTGATCCACTGCAGGTGCTTCGAAATCTTGGGGAGGATCCAGGTTAGAGGTTCTAGGATGGTGCCCGTATAGTAGGAAGAAGGGAGTCTTCCCTGTTCCAGAATGAATCGAATTATTGTAAGCGTATGCAGCGATCCAAAGAATATCCTTCCAGGGGTTTTCAGTTTGTTGGAGCATGCAATGTAGATATTGCTCTAGAGTTTGATTTGTCCTTTCGGTTTGTCCATCAGTTTGGGGATGGTGACTAGTTGAAAGTCTTACATCAATTTGGACTAGACGACAGCAACTGCGCCAGAAGTGAGAGATGAATTGACTTCCCCTATCGGAGACTAAAACCGAGGGAAAACCGTGTAGCCGAACAATATTTTCTAAGAATTCTCGGGCCAATACTGAGGCTGATGGTAGACCCTTCAGGGGAATGAAGTGAGCCATCTTGGAGAATAGATCCACGACTACTAAAATGGTAGTATTCCCCGAGCATGGAGGTAAGTCCGTGATGAAATCCATGGACAGGGTATGCCATGGACAGGGAGGGATGTCTAGTGGCTGTAATAGGCTGGCTGGTTTCTCCTTCTGACTTTTATTCTGGGCACACACACCACAGGAGATTACAAAGTCTCTAATATCCTTTTTCCATGACGGCCACCAGAAATGTCTTTTAATCTTTTCCATGGTTTTGGTAATGCCAGGGTGACCCTCCATTAGAGAGTCGTGATAACAGGAGATTACTTGTTTTTGTATTTTCTCACAGGGTAAATGCATTCGTCCTCGGAAACATGGTAGGTCTTGATCCACTGAGAATTCTTTCCCCTTTAATTGCCAATCTTGCAAATCGCCCGGAGTTAGGAGTGATTTAACCATGGTCTTGAAGTCTTCAAAAGATTGAGCGCTGACCAAACCCAAAATTCTTTGTTCTGGGATTATGGGTATTGGTTCTGGATTGGTCAAATGTTCATTTATTTTGAAATTTGTTTATTGGCATTTAGTTAGGGTTACAAAACAACACCATCAGCGGGTGCATCTGTCAATATCAAATGAGCAAATTTCCACATAGTTCAGCAGCATATTAAACAGTAACTTACAAACAACAAATTAACATTAACCGTCTCCTGAGTCGTCTTGAACAATGTTTTACTGGTCTCCGACAGGGTGGATGTTTGGGTTATGGGGGGGGGGGCAAAACCAGTTCAGGAGCCTTCTTGGGCCATGATGGTTTAGTTCCAAGTGACTTAGTTGGCTGCATGGATCAGCGATTCGTCCTGGCGAGTTATTCAAGGGGGTTTGTCGTCTGGAGAGTGGAACAGTTTTACCATGGTGTCTTTCCATGCAGCTAGTGCCATGCTCGAGTCTTCGGAAGATCTGGCTACACTATCCTCCCAGGCCCTTGTTTCGGCGTTCGCCCATTTCTCAAGTTCTTTATGCCATACCGTGAAGATCGGACCTGTGGGCTTTTTCCATGACATGGCCATAGTTCTTTTAGCCAATATGCACACTAAGTCCATCAGTTTAACTGAGTGCTTGAATTTAGCTAGTCTGGGGTAGGTTCCCAAAAGGCATTCATGCGGAGTCCATGTGTACCTGGTCAGACCCGCCTTTTCACACGTTTGCTTTATTTTGGACCAGAGGGTCTGAGTTTTGGTGCAGTTCCAGAGCATATGGATCAGGTTTGCATTATCCGTCCCGCACCAGGTGCAGTTCGGTTGTGTAGAATTGTTGAATATAGCCAATTTGCTTGGGGTAAGGTAGGTGCGGTATAATACATTTATCTGGATCAGTCGAAATCTGTGGTTTCTAGAGACCTCCCTAGGGAACGCCAGTGCTCTATCCCACTCCTTATCTGACATCTCCAGTCCCATGTCCGTTTCCCACTTAGACCTAAGTACTGCACTCCGGGGGTTAGGAGTGTCGATTAGGTGACCGTATATTTGGGACACCACCCTCCCGCCTTCTCCGAGATTATATAGTAGTGTTATGAAGGGGTCCATTTCCGGTTCCTCTGGCCAGGTTGCCCATTCTATTCGTGCTATTTTTCGAATCTTCTGGTACCAAAGGTATTGGCCAGAGGGGATACCATCCTCCGCTTGCAACATGGGGAATTCCCGGAAGGTCCCCTCAGCATATAGATCTCCCCAAGTGTATACCCCTTTCCTTTCCCAGAGTCTGATATTATGCAGATCGGTGTCGGCCTTGCCCTGCCCCGATATTATTGGCATTTCCGGAGAGTATGGCTGTTTTAGTTGCCTGACCGACTTGGTTCTATGCCAAATTTTTCTACCCAGGGTCACCAAAAAGGGTGCATTGCGTAGCAGGTTTTGGGGGGCCCAAATCAGTTCTTTCAGTCTTACCGGAGATATCATGTCCTGTAGCAGGGGAGTTTCAGACGTGATCTCGTCTGCTAGCCATTTAGTTACAAAGCCCAGCTGGGCAGCAAGGTAATATTTCTCTAGATTCGGTAGTTGAATTCCACCTTGTTTGTATGGTAGAACCAATGTGGATAGGGCAACTCGGTGTCTACCACTTCCCCATAAAAAGTCCCGGATTATTGCATCAAGTAATAGAAAGAAGGGTTTAGTGATGTAGAAGTGCACATTTTGGAACCCGTATAAGAATCTGGGAAGAACAATCATTTTAACTATGGAGGCCCTACCCATCATTGATAGAGGTAGCTTAGCCCAGAATCCCATGGATTTACGCAGTCCCGGGAGTGCAGCCCTCGTGTTACATTCATGCATTAGCTCTGGGGTGTGCATTATCTGGATCCCAAGGTAACGGAATGAAGTGGTTTGCCAATTTATGCCCACCGAAGGAAGTTCTTCAGCAGGCCGACCCTTTAGTCCCGCTAGCGGAAACAAGCAGGACTTGGTTTTGCTGAATTGTATGCCCGAGACCTTCGCATAATTGTCAAGGACTTCCAGCATTGTTGGCACATTAAGAAGAGGGTTGTTGACATATATAAGCACATCATCGGCATATAAAGAAACAATGTGGTCTACCCCGCCTATCCTTATGCCCGCGTCAAAAAACTGCTTTCTAAAGTAAATAGCTATGGGCTCCAGACCTAAGATGTAAAGCATGGGTGAGAGAGGGCAGCCTTGCCTAGTTCCCCTACAGATGTCCCAGGCCTCTGACACATATCTCCCAGATTTTAGTCGTGCTCTTGGTTTATTATAAAGGATCTTAATCCACCTAATGAACCCCTGGCCAAAGCCAAATCCCTCCAGAACTGCCACCAGCCACTCCCAATAAATAGAATCGAATGCCTTAATGGCGTCTAAGGACAGTAGTGCATAGCATTCCTGGCTTGTATCGGTTTGAGCTATTATGTGCTGGAGCCTGCGCAGATTCATGGTCGTGTTACGACCAGGCACAAAGCCGTTCTGGTCCGTATGTATTATGTCTCCAATTACTCTGGATAGCCTCTTAGCTAGAATTGATGTAAGTATTTTAACGTCATAATTAAGCATGGCAAGGGGGCGGTAAGAGTCGCATCTATCTGCGGGTTTATTAGGCTTGAGCATTGGGACGACCAGAGTTTCCCTCATGCTATCCGGTAGGGTCCCCCTTTCATAAGATTCCAAGAAGACTTCATGTAATAGCGGTGTTAAGGAGGGTTCATATGCCTTGTAAAATTCCGGAGGCAGCCCATCGCTGCCCGGGGCTTTACATGTAGCCAGGGATCTAATTGCCTCAGTTATGTCCTCGGGTGTGATGTCCATGTCTAAGGTCTCAGTTTGTGTGGGAGTTAGTTTAGGCAGGCCAATCTCATCAAGAGTATCTAGTATTTGGTCTTGGGGGACTCGATCAGTGTGAGAGTATAATTGCATGTAGAAACTCGTAAAAGTATCATTAACACCCTGTTGAGTGTTGTGAGTTTCATCAAATTCATCCCGTAGTGTGGTGGTTATGTGTCTGGGGTGTTCTTTCTTGCAGAGCCAAGCTAGTAACCGGCCAGGTTTGTCTGCTTCTGCGTGTGCTTTGTTTGTTCTAGCGACAAAGTCAAATCTAGCTAATCTGCTCCATGCTTCAGCGCAATCCTCTCTAAGCGTACTAAGTTCTTCTTCCCTCTTCGGGGTGTCTATGGGGGCAGCTTCCAGTTTCACAATTTCCCGTTCCTTCCTGCTTAATTCGCTGCGCAATAGTTTCCTGATGCCACCCGCCTTAGCAATGACTTCTCCTCGCGTTACTACTTTTAGGGCATCCCATAGAGTACTGACGTGGTCTACGCTCCCAGTATTTTCTGATATGAAATTGTCTATGGACTCATGTAGCTCCTCTTTAAATGCCGGGTCTTTCAGGGCTTCCACCGGCATTCTCCACATGGGGATGGGAGGTTTTGGGCCAGTGTGATTCCATTCCATTAGGAGTGGAGAATGGTCTGAAATGGTTCTTCCCAGATATTGTGCATCCCCTATCTGAGGTAAGTGCTCTCTACCCACAAAGAAATAATCTAATCTAGTGTGAAGGGCATGTGGAGACGAGAAGTACGAATAACCTCTTTCCTCTGGGTGTATTTCCCGCCAAACATCTGCCAGATCTAGTTCATCGGTCATAGCTTTCAGGGACGTGGTGGCAGTGGAGGGCCCCCTTGTTGGAGGCCAGGACCTATCCAGCGTTGGGTTATGGACGCAATTGAAATCACCCCCCCATATAAAGAAGCCATTCCTATATTGTAGCATTTTAGTACTCAGCTCCCTCAAGTGTGTTGGGATATTGTGATTGGGGAAGTACGAATTCACAATACATACTTCCATCTGCTCAAAGGTCCCCCATATTACCACATATCTGCCTCCTGGGTCTTTTTCCATCTTGGTGAGTCGGAACGGTACCTGGGGGTTGATCCAGGTGTAAACCCCTCTTGCAAATCTGGAGTAGGAGGCCCCAAAGCCCTGTCCCACCCAGTGTTCCCTGATCTTCGCCTCTGACTCGGCAGTGCAGTGCGTCTCTTGTAGCAGAGCTATATCTACTTTTTTCCTATGCAGGTAGGATTTAATCCTATTTCTGCGGAGATAGGTACCCAGGCCCCGCACATTCCATGTCATTATCCTGAATTGACCAGCCATAATGGTTTCAGAAGGGGTCCGGGGTCAATCCACCTCTCATAGGGGCCATCTGTTAACTTGGCTGAGCCCCCACAAAGTTCCTTTAGCTGTAGGTTCAAACCCATCAAGTCCACTATTTCCACCCTCTCATCCCTTATCCTTATATTGACGTTCGGAGACTTACCAACTTTCTCAACTTTCATCTCGAAGGATGTGTTAACCAAAGGGAACAACAAGTAACTGCCCCCAGCAGTTGTTTCAAACTCACAACGCTCGGGGGCTCCCGAGCCTCCGGGGCCTCTCCAGGCCTTTCGGTACGGGTGGTGTGTAGGCATTCGGCCAACACTGTATTGGGTGGGGCGGGTCGCTGGTGTTCCTGCACTTGGGCCCTCGTGCTCCTGCCCAATTAAGACTTCTGTTAGTTGCAGCGTTAATTCAGGCTCCGCAGACAATGTCGTGATTGCTTAGTGTCGTGATCCTTTTCTCAGGCAGTTTCAATCGTTGCTTTATCGCTTGTTTCCTTTTTCGAGTTTTTCCGTGTCATCGGCGAGGTTGTTGTGTTCAAGCCACATATTTGCAGCCGCCGGAGTTTCAAGGAAGATTGCCTTCCCTTTGTACAGTATTTTGAGTCTGGCTGGGTACAGCAGCATATACTTCAGATTGAGTTCCCGTAGTTTAGCTTTTATCGGTACGAAGGAGTTCCGCGCTCTTTGCACCGTGGGGGTGTAATCAGGGTATATGACTATTAGAGAATCGTTCCTTCTGATCTCTCCGCCTTCTCTTGAGAACCGCAATATTACCTCTCTATCTCGGAAGTTTAAGATTTTAGCTATTATTGGGCGTGGGTATGAACCAGGTGGCGGCCTTTTCTGGAGAGACCTGTGGGCACGCTCCACAGAGAATCCCTGGGTGAGATTGCCTGCTCCAATTTCCTGAAGTAGCAGCGATTCGATGAACTCAGTGGGGTTCAGGCCCTCCGTGTCTTCCGGAATCCCAAGAATTCGAACATTGTTGCGGCGGGCACGTCCCTCCGCGTCCTCGGAGCGAGATTCCAGTCTAGCCACTATTGATTCCAGCTCTTGGACTTTTGCCTTCAGTTCACATGTGTCCTCACTGGTTTCTTGTAGGGAGGCTTCAGTTTTGGTCACCCTTTCCGTCAGGTTGCGGGCGTCTTGCCTCATTAGTTGAATGTCTGACCTGATTTCTCCTATCTTATCTTCCATGGAAGTTCGTAGGGCCGCAATAGCCTGCAGGATTTGAGTGTCTCGGGGGTCCGCCACCAGAGTGGGTGTCTCAGTCGGGGGATTGATCTCCTGCGTTGGTTGCTGCCTTTGCAAAGTCGTTGTGAAGGCGTCCATCGTTGCAGTTTTTGATCTGTTCTTTGGAGGTGACATGGCCCGGTTTGGGGTATCCAGACTTGTATTCTACGATATGAGCTTTAGCCTGTGACCAAAGGTTTGTTTCGGGTGGCCCTTATTCAGGCGGAATATGGTTACAGGTCCAGTGCGGATCCAGTATCTGACCCGCCGGGCTTTATGGGCTGTGTTTGGCCTCCAGTCTTCGCGTTTTGTACCTCCGGCAGGCGGGGTGGGAGCTCTACCTTTTGGGCACACGTGTGAGTATTCAATTCTCTCCAACCGTTAGATGCCTCCGGCGGTCCCGTCTGGTTAGCGGTGTCTTTTGCCCCGGTAAGATCTGTGGCACTGTGGGGTGGTATTTGGGTTAGTAGGGAGCAGTGCAACAGACTGTTGTGGGTTCCCGGATGGTGGTGGTGCGTCCGGTCCCAGCCGCCTAGTCCAGAGGCTCGCCTGGCGTATTACTTAGCCCGCCAAATTTCAGGCATAGAATTACCTTCTGTGGATCCTCCGTATTGTGGGTGCTTTGTGGTTCCTTCTACCGGTTAAGATAACCAGGTGCGTGTATGGGACTATTCCCAGCGTGCCTCAGTTGTTTCCAGCAATCGGGTTCACCTTCCGCCTCCAACCGATGGGACCGTGTTGCGAGGAGTTATCCGTTGATAGCACTCGCGGTCTCCCGACCAGACGATTCGGCGATCCTCTTAACGGGTGCCGGCAGGAGCGGGCACCGAACGGTCCCTGCTTCAGTGCACCGCTGGGATTCCCCGTTACCTCCTGTGCTCATCCGCCAACTAGGATCTCCTCTCGCGTTCAGTACGCCGTGAATGCACCGAGGCCACAACGCTCGTGCCGGTGTTAGTCGTGCTTCGTTTCGGCTGCTCGCAGATGGGCCCGAGACATCAGCCTCATCCAGCAAGCTCGCCGGCACTCTAGTCCGTCTCACTGTCGCGGCACTCCGTCAGCCTCCGTGCTGGAAGCCGCCATCTTGGGTGCCACCGGGGTGCCTTTTCCGATGCTCCGTTCACTGCGTTGTTGATGCCGATTTTTTCCAGCGACACGGTCAAGTGCGGCAAAAGGGTTCTCCTTCGAGCACGTTGATTTGTGTCTCGGATCTTTTAGTTCAGACGCCGTTATATCGGCCGTTGTAGGATCATGGGCAGGAGCACGGCGGGTTGCTGACTTCACTCCATGCGTGCAGGCCACGCCCCCGGTCAAATGTTCATATACTCCCATCCTGGAGAGAGCATCTGCTTTTCCGTTCTTACTGCCTGGTCGATAAGTAATTATAAAGTCAAATTCTGCTAGAAACAGAGCCCAGCGAAGCTGTCTGGAAGACTGAGCTTTGGCTGTCTTTAGATATTGTAAATTGCGGTGATCAGTCATTACGGTGACTGTGTGTCTGGCTCCTAGAAGATAATGCCGCCAGGCTTTAAAGGCCGATCTGATGGCCAAAAGTTCCTTGTCTGTAATTGAATAGTTGATCTCGGGAGGCGAAAACTTGCGGGACCAAAAGGCAACAGGATGTAGATGGTGTGTGACAGGATCTCTTTGTGATAAAACTGCCCCCATGGCAAGACTAGAAGCATCCGTTTCCACGATGTAGGGGAGTTCTGGGCGAGGATGTTTTAAAACAGGTGCAGAAATGAATTTAGCTTTTAAGCCCTGAAAAGCTTGTTCTACTTCAGAAGACCACTCAAAACGTTTGTTCTTTTTCAACAGAGCGGTGATGGGCTGGACTATCCGAGAAAATTCAGGAATGAATCTGCGGTAAAAGTTAGCGAACCCTAACATGCTTTGAACTCCTTTTACAGAGGTTGGTGATGGCCACTTGATGATTGAATCCACTTTCTTTGAATCCATATGGACTCCGTTAGGTGACAATATGAATCCCAGGAACTCGACTTCCGTTACGTTGAAAACGCATTTCTCAAGCTTAGCAAAAAGATTATGTTGACGCAATCTCTCGAGAACCTTTTTAACGTGTCTCTGATGTTCCTCTTCAGATGATGAATAGACGAGGATGTCATCAATGTAGACAACAACACACACGTCTATGAGTTCTCTAAGGACATCGTTCATAAAATACTGGAAAGCAGCAGGAGCATTACACAGTCCAAAGGGCATCACTTGATATTCGAATAGCCCGTACTTGGTGCGGAAGGCCGTTTTCCATTCATCGCCCTCTTTTATCCGTACCAAGTGGTAGGCTCCTCTGAGATCCAACTTTGTGTATATACATGCATCTTTGACTTGATCCAGTAGTTCAGGGATCAAAGGTAACGGGTATCTGTTTTTAACGGTGATCTGATTCAGGGCGCGGTAATCTATGCAAGTCCTAAGGTCTCCTTCCTTTTTCGGAACGAAGAACAAAGCCGATGAAGCTGGAGATTTTGAAGGACGGATAAACCCGTTAGCTAGGTATTGGTCTAGGTATTGTCTGAGGTGAAGGTTCTCTGGCTCGGTGAGGGCATAAATCCTGCTGCAAGGAGGAGTTGTTCCAGGTATCAGATCTATTTGACAGTCGTAAGACCTATGAGGAGGCAGGGAGTTGGCTTGATCCTTCCGGAAGACGTCTTGGAATTCCTGGTATTCGGAAGGTAATTTGGGCACCTCCTCAGAAGAGATTGCCGCCAGTGAAACATCAGGCCGAGGATAACAAGTGGTAAAACACTCTGGAAACTGAACCGTTTTTGCTCGCCAATCGATCTGAGGATTGTGCTTCTCTAACCAAAGGATTCCCAGAATGATCTGGAACTGAGGGGCCTTGATTACATCGAACACGATTCTCTCCCGGTGTCCATCTTGACTCACCAGCGTCACTTCTTGGGTGGCATGAGTTACTGGTCCGGAGGCTATCTCCGTGCCATCCACAGTAGTGATGACGTCTTTCACTGCCTTAGGGACAAGGGGTAGATTCATCCTTGATACCATTTCACGGTCCACATAGTTACTGATTGCTCCGCTGTCAATGTAAGCTTCAATTGCATGCAAACGATCCGGACGTTCCGGACTAATGAGGACCATGGGTATCACGAAGTGCGAGGTCACGGGACAGATCTTAACGCTCGGCAAGAGGGCCTCTACTCTTGTCGGGCGAGGTCGTTTCCCTGCTCAGAATTTGTGGTACAGGTACCCGCGGCTTCTACAGTCTTCTTAGCTGGTTTCACTGGACAGTCCCGAAGAAAGTGTCCTGTGTTTCCGCAATAGAGGCATAATTGGAGCTGCCTTCTTCTTTCCCGCTCTTTCTGGGTTAAAGGTCCTTTCATGTCCCCTATTTGCATGGGTTCCACAGTGTCAGCTCCCTTATTCGAGGTCTGTGGTTTAGAAAACACTCGGGTATCAAATCTGGAACGATCTGCCTTCCTGTTCTGTAGTCTATGGTCCAATTGGACAACTAAGTCAATTTAGTCAGAACATTCTTGTGGAGGATTCACAACTTGCGCTAACACATCTTTGAGCTCTCCACGCAGGCCTCTATAGAAAAGCGTTATTCTCTTGTCCTCGGGCCATTGTGTTTCCACTATGAGTCTATTGAAGGAGGCTATATAAGTCAAGAGGTCTTGATTACCCTGTCGTAATGAGAGAAGCTCATTTCCCAAGGCCTGCCCTTGTGCATGTCTTGCGAACAGTTTCTCCATGCTGGACTGGAAGGCCTGAAAGTCATGTAAAACCGGATCATCCTGGGTGACTAAAGGGATCGACCAATCTGCAGCGCTGCCACTGAGCACGAAAGCCACCTTGGTCTGTTGGGAATGCAGCTGGTCGACATAAGAAGTGTAGGCGGCACTGATTGATGAACACTGCGAATTTCTTTGGATCACCAGAAAAGCGTTCGGGCGGAGCCAAGGGAACATTACCGGGCAGATTGATTTGCACTGGATTTGAAGATGATGCAGAAGGATAACTTCCTCCTGGAACAGGCAAAGGTGTCTGTCCTGCCTGCGTTTGTAACAACTGCCTAGCAAGGTCCTCTGTTCGCTCCTTGGAAAGTACCAGTTCTCTTCTTAGAGAGTTCGTTTCCTGACGAGCTGCATGTACTTCTGCTCTTAATTCCCCGAGCAACTGGGCTAGTTGATCAGTGTCTGAGGTTTCCATTGCGCCTGGGTAGGAGTTTTGTGGTGGGCTTCACGTTCTGTAACGCTCACCTGATTCCCACGGAGGCGCGGGTCTTGGCAGGAAGCTGTCTGTGACTCGAAAAGTGATGTGCAGAACTCGATTGGCTTCTGGGGTCGAACCTCTTCGCACTGTGTGTCGGACTCGAAGAGTGAGGTTTCTGCAGGTGAAAGAATATGGGGGTTAATGGTCTGGGTTGTTGAATGTCCCTCTCTCTCTCTTTTCCCAGCTTTTTCGCAGAGCCCCCAGGTCAACGTGCTCACCTTATATAGGTGAATGCTGGGCTCTCCATCTGCGTCTGGTGCAGGGTGCCGTTGCCAGTTCCTTCACTGGTGAAACACAGGCCTCTTGAATTCAGAGGATGGTTACCATCGTTATCTGCACGAGCGGTGAGTTTCTGGACACCTTTTGTCTTTATAGTCTTTACATGCGTGGCACGTTTATGCAGACTCTGTATAATGCCTTTCCCTTATGTATTGCAGGGCTCTTGAGATGAAAGATGAAGTGAAGCGCCTGGAAGTTCGTAAGTATGGCAAGCGCTCTAACTGTCTCTTTCCTTGCAGCTTAGTTTGTGTTAAAGAGACGCCGAAGTATTTGCAGGCGTTTTATTGCGACGAGCGTGATGGACGTAAGTAAATACCTGCTTAATGTCTTTTCTTTTGCATTTCAGATGTTGGGTTGTAGGGCCGGAGTCCGCGGAATGCCAGTAAGTTGTTAACGATACTTTGTCTTCACAGGCGGCGATGCAGAACGAAGAAATCCGGAATTCACAGCGTGCCGGTAAGTATGGCAATGCTTTTGTTCTTGCAGGTGGAGATGCGGCGTGAAGAAACGGCCGCCGCCGATGGATCAGGTAAGTAAGCACTGCGTGTAAAGTTCGCCTTGCTAACCTGTTGTTTCAGTTCTTTGCAGGTGCTGATGATGTCTGGATACTGAAATGGTAAGTAGGATTCTTGCAGGTCCAGGATCGGAAGAAGAAAGGCCGGAGCAGACTCGGTGAGCGTTCTGCTGCAGATGCAGAATAACGCGAAGCACGCTTCATCTATCGGGTGTGGTTTAAATAGCCTTGGAGTGATGAGGCGTCTTCTTCCACGGCCCCGCCTAGGTAAGAAAAGAGTTCCAGTTTCCAGAAGAGTTCCAGTGCTGTATCCAGGGAGTGGAGCTGCCCCACCCAGGTAAGAAAGTAGTTCCTGTTCTCAGATGGCTTCTAAGTGGCTGGTAAGTAAGCAGCATGGTCTGCTGCAGGTAAGTCCACCCAAGCATCTTCACACCTATTATGAGCCCGGCGCTTCCAGTGCCGGGACCAATGGTTTTGATGAGCCTGGTGCCACCAGCGCCAGGACAAGGTCCAAAAGGTCCCAGTGGGGACCGGCTGGTGCTTAGGATTAGGAATAGGGGCCTGCTTCCAAGGACGTTGGGCTGGTCCTGGCTCCTTACAAGCAGTGGAAGCAGTGATCATGACAGCGGGACACAGTACCTGAAAATGGGAAGAACGCTCCAGCGGGGGCAGTTGTTCCTGGCAGCGGGTGCAAGTCGGTGATTCTTCCAGAGGAAGAGGAGGTCTCGCCGTGGAGGAAAGCTGAAGGTCGTTGCACTGCCAGGGAAGAAACCAGCCGCAGAGTTTCCCGGTTACAAGATACAACCCTTTTCTTTGCGGTAGTGGTAAATCGTGGTATTCCGGTTGCCGGGGTGCTTGGCACGGGCAAGGCAGCCACGAGATGGTCCAGGAAGGCAAAAAGACGGGCACACTGGTTATCCCCACCAGGCAAAGGAAGAAGACTCTCCGGGCTGGAGATCTCCTCTGTCGTCGGGAAAAGTGGTGAGACGGCTCAGCAGGGCTCCACTGGTGGTGTCGTCGCTGCAGGTCTGCTCGGCTTCTCCCTCCTCAGATTCTATAGGTCCTGTGGCGACTTCTGAAGTTCCAGTCCCCAAGGCCCTGCTTTTATGCAGAAAAACTCATTCATTCAGCCTAGCTGTCACTCAAACATGCTAAGTGGTGAGCTGGGCGGCTCACCACTTGGGCCAATCACACAAGAGTGCGACTTGAGTTGCCGAGGCAACTTAGTCCAGGGTGCCTAAACCCCCTCCCCCACCCCCTGTGGTACCCAAACAGAGTGGCACCACTTTTGGAAGTTTCTGTGGAGAAGCCTGCCAAAAAGTGGAACAAAGGGCTCGACTTGGGTTGGAGTCACAGAAGCGAACACAAACGCCATTTTGGAACCAAGTTTCGGCAAAAAATACCAGCCAGTGAATTTAAATTAATTTAATAAACCAGCGGTATGTTCGAGGCTATTTTTAAATAGTGGTATCCTCGAACAATGGGAAAATCCCATAGGAATATATTTGCGGTCGAATATAAAAAGTAGTAGCCTCGAACAATGGGAAAATCCCATAAGAATATATTCGCGGTCGAATATAAAAAGTAGTATCCACCGCCACCAGCCAAAACTCGGTCGGGGGAACTGGACAGTGCCCCCTCGAACAACCGACCCCGGGGCAATCGAATTGCCCCGACCAGTATGTCCACAATATGATGGTTTGTACTGGTTCTGTTCACAATTTGAGACTAGTAAAGCCAATGGTGACTTTACATGCCCTGGGAGACAGTAGTCAGTCCCAGGGTATGGAGTCTATGTTTGGGGGTCGCTACGACACCCCTGCGTTACTGCACGGAGGGTGCTGTGTAACCCATATATCAAAACACATGAAGCCCTATGGGGTAAAGGACCCCATAGCCCATAGAACACATACAAAGTCAAAGGAACACCTCAAATGATGTCTAAGAGTGGGAGAAAAAAAGAGTCTGACTCTTAGCAGGAGAAAAAATAAACCCCAAAAATCCAGCTGGGGGACTCACTAGGTTTGGGAAATTAGCCTTAACAGAGAATTCTCCCGAACAAGGATTGACCTGTGGCTCGTGTCTGGGCAGCTGGTTAATTGCATCACTGACGCTGCTATTCATCCGAGGACATACTCTGACCACTCCCCAGTCACTCTCTCCCTAGTGTGGATGGCGCGCCCGCCCATCGGCCGTTCTTGGAGATTAAAAGTAATACGTAGAAGCATCCAGGTGCACAAGAATTCTCTGAAGCAACTGGAGACACTAGATGCGCAAGATCCACAGATCACAACCCTCAGTGATATCAGGAATGCACTTGATAGTTATAGAGAAGCCTCGGAAAGGGAGCGTAAATTCCTTGAGAGGCCAACAATTGTTAGATAATACGGTGAAGGCGATAAGCCAAGGTCCTTGCTGGCCAAGTTGGTGTGTCAGGAGAGAGGCGGGTGTCATTTCCCCTTCATTGAGGACCCAGAGGGTAGGTTCTTCCACTTTATAAGAGATGTTAACGCAGCATTTCGTGCCATCTATGCTAAACTGGATGCTGGCTCTGATGATGCCTCAGCCGCAGATATTAAGATGTTCCTTGATGGGCTACTTCTTTCTGTCCTGTCGGATCAGAGTAGGGTTGCTCTGGACCATCACACGAAGGCTGAGGAGATTTCTCTGGCTATTGATGCCTTACCATCCAATAAACCCCTGGACCACATGAGTTTACCATCGATTTCTAAAAGAACTACAAGAGTCTCCATGTTACTCGTCTCGCCGCCCTCTGGGACGAGGCGTGCCTCAAAAAAGAACTGCCTCCCTCATTAGGAGAGGCAGTAATCATGGTATTGCTTAAGCCTGGGAAACCGGCTACACCATGTGGATCTTATCGCCCCTTATCGTTAATAAACAGTGATGTTAAAATATTTGCCCAGGTGTTAGCTCTCTGACTAGCCCCATACATGACACACTTAATACATCCCGAACAGTCGGGCCTCGTGCCTGTCTACTCTCACTGCCCTCAACTTGAGATGCTTGTTTAACATCCTCTCTCAGATTGACCCCAATGTTGGTGCTTTCTTTGGCCGGTACCGGAGAAGTGCAATTTTGGCTCACACTTTGTGTCCTGGATACAACTACTTTATACTAATTTCGTTGCAAGTGTCTGCATAAATGGGTTGTATCCCCCCCTTCGACATTGGCAGAGGAACCAGGCAGGGGTGCCACTTGTCCCCCCTTATTTTTGCTCTTGTTATGGAACCCTTTGCTGACCTGATGCGGCATATACATCCGCATAGGGGGATAAGGCTTGTGGATTCGGCCAAGATTATTTCCCTATACGCAGACGATGCCCTACTATATGTGAGGAATCCAGAGCGTAAAATCATGCAGGATATTGCCCACTTTGGATCTCTTTCCGGCCTCAAAGTCAATTGGGCTAAGTCCGAGCTTTTTCCCCTGACCGAAATGACTGCAGTCCCGGCGGATCTCATGGGATTTCTATGGGCACCAACGGAAATAAAGTTCCTGGGTATCATAGTCACAAGATGCCAAAACACTCTATATGAACGCAATTATGGGGACTAACTGCCATCTCTTAGCCCCAAGCTGCTTACTTAGGCCAAACTACCCATCACTCTCCTTGGTAAGGTTTTGTTTCTAAAAATGGTGGTGTTGCTCCAGTTACTCTACCGCTTGCTGAATGTTCCCATGTGGCCCGGACCAATGTTATTCACTAAACTAGTATCCAAAATCAATAGCTTTTTATGGCATTCGGGTGCAGTCTGGTTGAAATGGTCCACTCAGGTCAGACCGCAAGGATTAGGAGGTGTGGCTGCTCCTGACTTTGACCTTTATTTGCCCACAGCTCAGGCATATTTTGCGACATTCTGGTCGGCGGTGGACCGTCCTCTTCCACATGTTAAAATTGAATGACTGGCAGCCAGACCAAGGGAGCTGTGCATGCTCTTTCTGCCTCCCCTCGGGGGCGAGGCAGATGTTACTAGCCCAGCATACAGTACAGCTATGGCCTGGTACAAAATGAGGAAGCGAGTTAAGAGACCCCATCTATTCCATCAAGACTTACCATTATGGAACCATGTACCAGGCTTTCCACAGATCAGCAAGACAGCGGCTAATGCATGGGCGGAGAGGGGCATCTCTGCACTGAGGGATATTTATGAGCAGGGTATAATCAGCGGGTGGTCGGACAGTCGGGTGGCACTGGGTGGGCTTCCATTGGGATGGCTGCAATTGCTGGCCTGAGGAAGGCGGTTAAGAAGTGATGGCCGGAATTCCCCTTACAGCCCCCTGATGGCCCTCTGGTCGCAACTGTGATTGAAGTGGCTGGCCCATCCGGCAAGGTATCTATGTTGTACCGCATGGTCCAAGAACTATGTTATAAGCCCCTTAGAAAACTCTGCGAAGCTTGGGCAAAGACCTTGGTATTGAGCTGACTAAGGAGAGATGTAATACTATCTGGGGTCAGGCCCACACTGTGTCACTGAATGCCAAAAACAGTTTGATTCACTTTAAGGTGCTGCATAGGAATCACTATACACCCCATAGGCTGCACATTATGTCTAAGGATCACTCGCCTTGTTGCCCAAGATGTAATTCAGAAAATGCTGGATATCTTCACATGATCTGGGTGTGTTCTAAACTCGACGATTATTGGAATAATGTTTGCAAGGCTATCTCAGTAATGTTTGATCATGTGATTGTATCCTCCCCCTGACCTGCCTGTTTCATGAGTTCTTATCGGTCCAGGGCTCCGGACGCAAGTTGGCGAGGCTTTGCATGATAATGGCTGTCCGAAATATACTACTGTCATGCTCCGGCCCACTATACCCACTATTAAGCAGTGGCTTGCTGCAGTTACCTGGGCGGCGGACACGGAGGAGCGATGGATAGCCATGCTGCCGTTCTACGGCAGGCCACGAGACATTTGGTCCCCAATCTGGATATATCTTCAGACCTTATACGATACTGAGGAATCTCAAACTGCCACTTTAGTACCAACGCATCCTCGGTTGCCAGACATTTCGTCGAAAAAAATTGGTCGACCAGACAAATGGTCGAACCAATTTGGTCGAAAACCAAATGGTCGAAATTTTTTTTTTTTTTATTTTAACCCTTTTTTTTTTTTTTTGGGGGGGGGTCCCCCCAACCCCCTTTTTTTCTCTAAAAACCCCTTTTTTAACTAAACGAAAACCCGAAAAATAAATATATAAATAAAAAAAAAATTCGACCATTTGGTTTTCGACCAAATTGCGTCGACCAAATTGCAGTCGACCAGTTTTTTTTCGACGAGTTGACTGGACACCCGCATCCTCCTGTATCGCCCATGCAAGCTTGTTAAGTTTTGGTCACTATGTCAAAGTAATGACTTATGATGTGCTGAAGGTGGAGAATGCATGTTTTATGTAACTGTACAGATCCCCATGATTATAAGATGTGATGTTCTGGGTGTCTCTTTATCTATGTCAAGAACGTAGAAATAAAGGTAAAAAAATAAGGAAAGGAATTTTGGAACATGTATTTGCTATCATGTTGCTTGCACTGGCTTCTGTTGTTGAAGCCATTTTTTTTTTGTTAATTTATTTGCTCTTTTGCTTCTATTTTGACAACATCAAGCCCATCGGTGTGCTCTATTGATTTTACAATGTCATCTTCATAACTAAGGGCTCGTCCAGAGCATTATTTTCTAAAATACAAAACACATTTCCACATAAATTTGGCTCCTTTTTTGTTTTTCTTTTGAACATATGTAACCCTCATTTATTAACAGTGTATTTCCTTTCTGTGAGGCAATACATTCTGCCTTTTTATCCATTTGGGAAATACTGAAAAATTAAAGAAAAAAAAGTAACCATGGGTTTACGAAATAGTTCTAATTCTCTGCTTCCCCATATGAAAACATTTGAATTAGTATGTGTATATGACAGACTCGGCTTAATATGAAATTTCTTCTCGTCCTGTGCCAAGCCTGCTCCTTAGTTTCCTCCTTTTAATGCTTGTTGAGGTAATTAACTGAAACAGGAGCTGCTTTCTTTCACACTTGGCTGCTCATGCTCTGAAAGGTTTCTTTGTAATCGAGACCTGCCTTGTGTTAACATTGCACAGTAATTGACAAGCTTTTTCTTCACACGATTCTAATTGCAAAGTACATGTCTTAAAACACTTCCTTAGCACAATGCTAGATGTACATCGGTTAGTAAAAAGGTTCCTATTTTATTTACACAAAACAACATTAGCACTGCCAAATCACAGCGATATTTTGTAATGGAGTTATTATTTCAGGGATATTTTTACATGCAACCATTAATTTATGTTCTTATTGAAAAGGGCACAACATGTGTCATGCAGACTTTCTGAGAGACCAGCTGTATTATTTTGGCAGCCATAAAATCTGCTCTATGGGAGTACAAAGCACTAATTAACTTGGCAGGACCTCAGCAATCAGATAGAGAGTAGATATTGGTGCGTCAAAATGTTCTTGGTAGGAGTTGAGCACTGTCATAGTTGTGTCCAGCCTAGTCTAAAAAAAGCATATTAGTGCCCTATCAGAAGCATACCATGTACAAGGTAGTCATTTGCATAAACATGTTGCATCTTCCAAAAAGAGTATAAAAGCAGGTTAAGGAAAACATTTCTTTGTGTGTGTGTGTATTGTTATTTCAACAAATAAAGGCTGTGATGAAAGAACTCCCAGGCATCTGATTTTCTCTTGCCTCTCTCTGAGGAGTGTTCATAGATGTCTGGTGCTTGATAAAAGATGGGAATCAGGACTCCCGGGACAGTTGTGTGCACTGAGACTTATGATGACGCAAAACCTATATGTGTTGGACATGTTAAAAGCAAAGGAAGGAGGGGGTTGCAAAGAATTTGGCGATTCCTGCTGCACATTTGTGACTCCAGAGGATGTGCAGAACTCATCATTATCCCACATCATCACAGCTGTCCATGACCTGGGTGTTTGCATGAACAAGGAGGGAGGAGTACAGGACGGTGATTGGTTTACTTTGGCATTCAGTTGGGCCCCGTCGTGGCTCAGAGTGATCGTGAAGTTGTTGATGCCCATCATCATTTTCATCCTTATTTTTTGCATGTGTCAACTGGGCCTTAGATGTTGTGCCAATGTGGCACCTAATAGCGCAAGAATGATGGGGTGTCAAAAACAGCTTGTGAGACAAAAGATATTGATGTACAGATTGATATCCCACAAAGTGGTCCCATAGTATGAAATGTTCCCCATCCCATATGGAGACGAAGTTGACCGTTTATACCATACTATTATTAACCCACCCCGATCTAGAAAATTACACATAGGTTTGGGTGGACGTGGTGGGAGAAGGAGGATGCATTTAAATTGATTTGCTCACCTGAAGAGTACGCGCGCAAGGGGGAGAGTTTGTAGTCGGTGTGTAGGGCCTGCGAGCCAATAAAGGGAACTCAGCCATATGTGGAAGCAGAGAGGAGGGAGCGTAGAGGGATTACAGAGTGTGTTACTGCAGAAGTAACAAAAGTGAGGAATGTTGGGAAGGGGTTAGCCCCATCCCACCCCCATAAGCAATTTAGAGTGAGGTGAGATGAATTTGAAGCACTATGATGGGCCGTGGGGTGGGGGGAATGGTGAAAGGACCACCTCCCAATACAAAGAACCCCACTCCAATATAATCAAATATAAATCAACCCACATAGTGTAGCACAATCCATGAGCAGAATTGCTATTTTGCGTGGATATTAGTACTCTGAGGTGGAAGGGAAGGCCTGTGCAGTCAATACAGCATTTTATGCTCTACGCCCGAATTGGGAGATGAGGGAAATTGAGTTATGGTGCATATACCTGACTAGACCGTAAGATCCCTGAATTCCATGGCACCAGGTGTCCTTTGACCACCAACCCCAAAGTAACAAGTACTGAAATGCTCAAAGAGATGGACAGGGCACATTGTTGAGTGACAATCGTATGATTTGTATTGCAAGGTGCTTGGAGGGATACATTATAGTAAAAAACGAGGGTCGAGACCTTGGAGGCGGATGGCACAGAAGGGAGTGAGTGAAATGTGTGTGTATGAACATTAGAGTGTCCTGGAACCTCCTTTGTTCCAGTCTTAAGGACTGCCAGGTGCATAGTATAATGATAAAGTAGTATTATGTCAGGAGCATAGTTAATTTGTTCTTTGACCTTCAACATGAGAAGAAGACGATCACTGCAGCACCCACGTGATGGAAGAAGGATGGACTGGCCCGGAACCAATGACCTGGCATCTCGTATGGAGCAGGCAGATAATGAATAGGTGTACACCAACAAGCCAAGCAGGTTTTTACTGGCTGTATTGTGTAGTGGAGCAATTATTGACTAGAATGCATTTGCAGGCTCTTCCCCATGCATTCCTCAGAAAAAACAAAATCATAAGATCAGAAAGGACACATTTGAAACTGCACTTTTTTCCTGAAAATGCAGCTGGCACAATGAATATTTTTGTGCCACACAAGTAGGGAAAAAGCATTATCTCGTACAATTAGTGTTTTTTTTTTATTTATCAAGTTTATTGATTTTACAAAATGATGTTCTTCTTCTTCGTTGTAGTTGCTTTCGTATTTAAGATGTAGAATTTTCTTGCTTCAGGCAGTCTGCCAAAGCAGTTTCCAAGATCTTTATCGTGGCAATAGTCCAGCTTGTTTTCCTACCGCTTAACAGACGGTACCACCATGAGTCTTCTCTCAGCGAGAAGGGATCGAGCAGAGGTTTTAGGTACGCATTCCTCAGAGAAGAGGTTTCCGGGCACGTCCTCAGAAGGTGTTTTACTGACTCGATTTCGGAGGCGTTCTTGCATAGACTGCAGCTGTTGGAAGAGGATAGACCTTTAAGAGCTCTGATTTCATTGGTAAGCAGGAGGTTTAGCTTTGCCCTCAAGAAAGTTTGTCTCCTGCGTTTATCGGGGAAGCATCTGAAAACTTAATCAATTTCATTGAGCTTTTTAAATTGGCTTGGGAGGTGGACCAGAAGTGTGTTTGAGGTGGCCTTGTCTTGCATTTCTATCCAGTCCAAATCGCTTAGCTTTTTCTTGACTCGCATTGGGTTTTGGAGGAGGTCCTCCTCGTTGCAGCCAGAGTGCTCCAGTTGGAGTTTCTTCTTGAGTGCCCAGTTCGAGAGCATGTTGGAATTTCCCGCAGCTATTTCTTGTTTTATCAGTTTGTACTGCAGAGCTGTGTCCTGCAGGATCACTTTTCTGTAAAGTGCCATTTCATTCCAGTCGACTGTTGCTTTTAGGGAGAGCAGGCCCAGTTATCTCCTTATTGATGGTAATAATGTTGACTTTGGGAGGCGTAGCACTTCTCTCCAGAAGTGGGCTTCGAGTTTGGCCCAAAGTGATTACGGGATTGTCGGGAAAGCTTCTCCTCCATAAGTCAGGGACGGGATTACTTTTCCTTTGTAATACTTTATCACCGGCAAGAGTGAGAAGCGGCCAAATTTCCTATCCATTGCCTTCGCCTGGGAAGTGAGTTTCTCAGTTTTTTCCCAGAGGTTAACCTGCATGCTTGTCTCGTTGGAAGAGCTGTCAATCATGACCCCAAGGTATTTCAATTATTTTACTTGTTCAATTTTGGTTGTCTCAATCGTCCATTGGTTGGGTTTTCTTTTTGTTTTTTTTGTGGGTTTTGCGATCACCAGGATTTTAGTTTTTTCTTTGTGGATCTCCAGGTTGTTTTTTGATGTAAGATGCCAAGCTGTCGAGTTGGCGCTGGAGTCCTATCAGCGTCTGATCGATCAAGATGATGTTGTCCACGTAGAAGAGCCTTGGGACTCTGGTTCCCCCCTATTCTAGGTGGGAATGTTCTGAGGGCTTTGCATGTCTCTTTGTAGTCTAAAGGAATGCTGTAAAGAGTGCAGGCGCCAAAGGGCAGCCCTGCTTCACTCCTCTATTGGTCGGAATCTCTTCAGAGAGGGTAGCTTTTTGATTGAGCTTTACTCTTATCGTTGTTTTTATGTGTAGAGCGATGATGGGATCTAAGATCTGGTTGGGGCAGTTCCATGCATCCAGTTTGGACCATAGTACGTCACGGTCGATCTTATCGAAAGCGTGGATTAAATAGACAAAGGCCATGAATACCTTTTTTTGTTGTGTTCTTGAGATGCTTTATATTATGCTCAGTAGCATGATGTTGACTGTGGTCCCAACGGTCTTGGTGAATCCCGCTTGAAAATGATCGTCACACGGAGAGTGTTTGGCCCAGCGTTGAAAGCTTTCTAGAAGACAAGACCTGTAGATTTTCCCTATCGTGTGTAGCAAAGCTATTGGGTGGTAATTGGAGGGGTCAGATCTCTCGCCCTTTTTGAAGATGGCAACTACTGTTGCTGTGGTTCAAGAGCTGGGGATTGTCTTTGAAAGGCTTATCTCTTTGAAGACAATGCTGATGAAGGCGCCTTGATGATTTTTCAGGTCAATGTTCGTTATCCCGTTCGGGCCTGGAGCTCTTGACGGTTTTAGCTTCTGAATTGCTCTTTCCGCTTCGTTGGAGAAATCTTCCCAGGGTGTGGGGCCCGGATGGTGTGACGGCTGAGGCTTGTGGGATGGCTTCTGGAACAAGCTGTTGAAGTGCTTAGACAATCTTTCCTCACTCACAGCGTTAGTTGTTGAAGGACTTGTGGTTTTGTCTGTCCATTTTACGAAGTCCCAGAATTCTCTGGAGTTTTTGCCATTGACCTTTCTTAGCATTACCTCAGAGTTGTGTTGGTATAGTGTGGCACGGTAGAGTTTGATCCATCCTGCGTATCTCTTTTGCCTCCTCATGGTAGGCTTTCGTGGTTGCTGGTGAGTTTATCTTGTTCGCTTGACGTTTGAGTTTGCGGAGAGCGCAGCGTTTCTCTACTAAGAGTTTATCGTAGTGGTGCAGGCCTTGTTGTGATAGCCCATGCTTTTTTGGTGCGCCCGCTTGGTATGCGATCAGTAATGGTTGGTAGTTGATTTTGGAGATTTTATTGTGCTTTGAGTTTTTCCTTGTAGTTCCCTGATAGTTCCAGGATTCTTTCTTTTGTTAACCGGATATGGTTTCCTTGGTTAGTAGCCTCCACTGATTCTTTCATTGTCAGGTTTGGAGATCTTAGTGACCACCACAAGATTTCCAGGATGTTATGATCGCTTGCCTTGGCACGTATTATATTGAAGGATGATACTAAGTTGACCATTGCCTCTGAGGCAAATATATATTCGATGGTGGCGTTTTGGTTGTTTCTTTCCCATGTTCGAATTTGGGATGCTTGAGGTGAGATTTGGTCTGCGTTGAAAATGAGTCTGGAATCCATCAGTTTCACCCATTTTTGCCCTCTGGAGTTGCCCCACCACTTTCCAATGTTTGTTGTAAGAGGTTCTTTTGTGGTCGGGCAGTTTGCATTTAGGTCTCTGCACATGATGATCAGCGTGATTTCCGTGTTCGCTTGGATGTCGTCTATTTCGGCTTCTATTGTCCGTAGAAATCTCTCATCTGTGATGGCTTTGTGGTTCCAATAGGTGGTGATGATGGCCATTGAGGATTTCTGAATCTTCTTGCTGATTGGATCGGTCCTTGTCCACTTCACCTGTACCGAGAGGTGGCTTTGGGAGAAGAAGCGCTTTTTTTCAATTGCCAGACCGCATCCTGTTCGGACTGCAAATAGGAGGCCAGCTGATGGGCGGCCTATCAGGGTTTTTTTTGCTGGTGCTGTTTCAATTGCGTAGCCGTCCATTGCTGGAGCGGTTGTCAGCCAGGTCTGCTGGAGTGCTAAAATGTCATATTCCCAAGTTGGAGTCTCCCGTTGTCATCAGGTGTTTGAAACCCCTTGTGTTCCATGATCCCAATTTTAGTGAGGCTGGTGTATGATTCTTTCCTTCTGTCGGTCCAGGGGTTTCTTGGCTTTTTTGCCTCACTGGTGATTGCTATTTGCTGGCCCCGGAATTTGGGGGTTTCGGTAGCCACGCCCAAAGTTGTTTTATTGGAGCAAAGGAAAGTGTGGATCGTGTTGGTCTTATGTTAGGTATGGGATGGCTGCTTGTTCCAGGTTTCTTTGTTGGTGTGGATGGCTTTTCTTGCGGGAGAACTTCGCTGTCCGGTGTATTAGAGTTTCCTATTTGTTCTGGTCTTGTTGAGACCTGGGTCTTCATTTTGTGTCGTCGGTAAGGTGGCGTTCCTTGATTTGGTTCTGCCTGATGGTATTGTGCCGTTTTCGTCCTGAAGTGAGCCCTTTGGCTTCCTGGCATTTTGTTTTCTGTATCTTTGTCGAGGGGGGACTTTTTGTCTTGGTATTTAGTTAGGAGAAGCCCCTTTCTGAGTAGGGTTTCAACATCTTGCCTGGTCAGGATTGCTCTTGAAGCTTCAGTTATGTGTATGTAGGCCTTTGCCTTTCTGGCTTTGTGATAGGGTTCAATAAGAGTGATGTCGTCCGGTCTTAGCCGTTTGAGGTCTTTTGTGCTTTTCAGAATCTTCATGATTGTTCCTCTATTCAGAGTTATGGCTTCTGAATTTTTTTTTTCTGTTTGTTTTAATTTGAAAATGATGCTTCTTGGTGAAGTTTTAAAATGCCCTCTGGTAGGTCAAAATATGTTCTATGCATTCGCTTCCTCAGATGTAAGTACTACAGCAAGTCATGGATTCAAGGTGGCCAGATAAATGGCACACCACATCAGGAGAGAAAAAGCCTGGAAATAGAGAGATGTCATCCGGTTAAGTTCAGGACTGTAATTAATGTGTAGTAGTGGCGTGAGACAATGTGAACCAGTTAATTCCCGAGGTGGGGCTGCAAAGAGTGCGGACACAGTGTGGAGGTCTGGTCGGCTGGTGACTGGCCTTGGTAATGCACAAAGGACGGCTTAATAGTATATGGTGCCTGTGGGATCGGGCTCCCGTGCTGGGGACTGTGTGATCCTGCAGTACGAGACATTACTAAATCGCGTCTATGGTGATCTGTGGATTGGAACCACCATTTTATTGCGCGCTGCCCCTTTTGCTTTAAGCATGCTGGAAGATGAATTTGCGTCAATAGGGATTGCCTGTGATCCGTCTAACACTGCGGTATTAGTCTGAAAAGTGAAGAAGTTATCAGAGTGGCAACAGCTCTGCATTAGAGAAAGCAACTGTGAGATTAGAGCTGTGCCGTTTCCGAGGCGTGTGGTTGACTGAAACTAGGTCAGTAAGCGAGGTATCAGCCCGATCGAGGAGTCGAAATAATCTGTGGAGCAGAATTAGGTTATCCGCATAATGCAATAGTTTTAAATAAGGGTGCCAATGTATTTGTACGAACGGAATACCAGTGATCTCAGTGTTACCTCTTCGCTGTGATTCTGTCTTGCGGTGGGGATCAGTGTTGCGTCTCTGCGCATGCACCAGAGGGATGTTAGTTATATTGAGAAAGGCGCAACTTTATTGAAACTGCCTGACAAGGACGCAAAGATTGAGCTGTCTCAGGGTGATAGAAGCTTGTCAAGTCGAGGCACATTGATGTTGGATGAAATAATGTTTACAAAAAATATGTAGTAAGACCTGCATGAAGTGCCTAATATTAGCGAATGGTAGGAATGTGCCGTTCTTTAGATGTGAAGAGTTTAAAGGATTATTACTGGCTGGGTGTGCCTGGACTCATGGCAGACCTGCAGAATATACATATGGAGGCCAAATAATGGTGGCACAAATGCATGTGCAGATGCTTCATATTAAGCACGGAAGAGAGGCACAGAGAAGTAACTATTTAACAGATGTGTCATCTGGAAACATGTGCAATAGTTGTTTTCACAGGAAATACAGCATTTAACAAAACCTTTAACAACATTTCTTTAAAGACATGTATAGAGCATTCGCAGGAGAGCCAACTGTGTTATGCTCAACGTGCACCAGAGAACAAATCATTTGACAAATGTGTCTTTAAAAGACCACATGTAACAGGTGTTACAAGGTTGTTAAGTGTCCGCAGAGACAACATGGTGACATCTGAATTAGTTACTGTGTGCAACAGAGCAACAGAGCAAAAAATAATAATAAGACAATTGTCTAGTGATGGAACAAAAAGACAGAGAAGATTGGTAATGTCAGGTGGGTGGCGGGGTGAAAAAGAGGGTCTAATCTGGCTGTAGGATGTGCTGGCTTGGTGCTGATCGCAAGATGTAGTAATTACAATTTGGCCAGACTGGCAGTCCTTGGATGGAAATTGCACAAGGGAGAATGATGGCAGTATGCAGCAATCAGACCTATGTGTGCTAAGTAAAGAAGAGGTGCCATTCAATGCATACATTGAGGCCTTTTTTCACAGAGTGAAGGCAGTAGATCCATTGCTGTTCAAGTTTGCTAGCATCAGGTCACGATTCCCACTGTGGAATGGATTTTCTGTTGTTTGTAGGATAAACCAAAACATATCATTGTGGCTCTTTATTTTGCCTTAAAATGTGCCACCACGTGTTTGTCTTCTATTTGGTTTTTCATGCAGAATCTGTGGTCACATATTCGTTTTTTGATTTCGCATTTGTACTTGCCTACATATAGTAGGTCACATGGGCATTTGATGATGTATACTGACCACTTGGTCTTGCAATTGGTGAAGGTGTTGAAAATCCAAGTCTTGCCGTTGAGGTCGATGTTTTGTATGTTTTTTGTAAGCCTACATGCTGAGCAGCTCCCATATCTGTAATGTCCTCTTACGGGAGGAAGGTTCCACAGTGTTTTGCAGGAGCACAGCAGGAGTCAGCTTTGTATTCGAATCCTGCCTGGTCTTCCACCACCCGCTGGAAGCAACAGGTGGAGCTGGCAAACGGGGCCCCAATGCCCACAATCCACAAAGGACCACGGAAAAGTGAGCATGCTATATGCATGGTAACGTTTGGGGTTGGAAAATGTATTGTATGGTA
Source organism: Ambystoma mexicanum (assembly GCF_040938575.1). Classification (NCBI taxonomy): domain Eukaryota; kingdom Metazoa; phylum Chordata; class Amphibia; order Caudata; family Ambystomatidae; genus Ambystoma; species Ambystoma mexicanum. Next base: position 91,149,760 of record NC_090927.1, read on the forward strand.
TTTAAGAAACAGTGAAGTTGATAAAGTATATCCCTAGACAAGGTCTTGGAAGGCTGCGCAGTAGGGCCCCTGAGGGCCCAACCTTCTTTTGAGGGTAGAGTTAAAATGATGGAGAGATAAGGATACCCCGCGGCAAAAGAATAAAAACGGGAGACAGCTGTATTTTATTATGTTGTATTGTGTTTTTAATTGATTAAATTGTTGATCGCTGGCATTGTGTTGCGAGGCAGGTCCTGCAGAGGTAGTTTTTCTTTGTGTTTTTTTAGTGTAGCCAATGGTTTTGTTTGGTAGAGGTTGATCGGGTAAGTATGAACATTTAAATTGTGAACAGATTTTGTTGTGTCCCAGAGGTAGGATTTGGATTTTGGGGTGTGGCCCTAGACAATGAAAACTTTAATGGGTGGTTTATATATGAAGTGGGGAGGAGGTGTGAGTAAGGGACAAGTGTGAGAGAATTGTGAAGACTATTTCTGTTCTGATTATTAGTAAACTGCCCACTATTTGTATTGTTTATTCTGTGTAAGTGCCAAGCTGCGTGCTGCTTAAAAGTTGTCATCATGTCAGATACTCCACTAATTCATCTGGGCAAAGCGTTCCCTAGATATAGTACCAAAATCATGAAGTATCATGTTGAGTGGATGAAAGGGACTGCTGGAATGATGTAAATGTCATGGCTACAAGAGGGCACTCGCTGTAAAGATGTACTCCAACATACGTGCACATACTTACACACCATACAAAAAGACAGGAAGCTTATGAACAGGCTATGGGGGTCATTACGAGGCAGGAGGTAACCATGCTGCAATTTGTGGCATGGCTACCCCCTTACCAGGTACTGGGTCCGGGTTCCTTGTATGAGGAATTACCGACCATTCCGACCTCGGAGGGCCCGGTAATTCCTCATTCAAGGAACCCGGACCCGGTACTTCCCCATTCCCATTTCAGCCCACATAGGGCTCAATGGGAATGGGGAGGATGCTAACAACCGGCCCTTTAATAACAGGCCCATTGTTAGTATCCTCATCTGCTAGCGGGACCTGCTAAGGGCGTCTGATTTTACCAGGCGCCCTTAGTGGGTCCCGGGAGCAGACTCGTAATGTGGTGGTAAGGTGTTGATGGCTCCGGCACCTTTACCAGCACCGTTAACCCCTTACCGCCTACCTTGGAACGAGGCCCTATGTATATTAGAGTTCTGGAAGGCCTTTGAGGAAGAGGCAGAGGGGCCTAAGAAGGAATGGATGCTTAATATGTGTCAGGGGGAGTGTAAGCAACCCACAGTGCCACCGACTCCAACCTCTTAGGAGAGTGCTCGCCTCGCCATCACCAACTGAAGCAGGTGTCCACACACAATTCACAGTACCTCCTCCGTATGAGGAGCGCACACCAGCCCGACCATCCCAGGAATATACCCGGTACAAGCAGCAGCTCTAGGGTATATAATCTCAGGTATCAATCCCTTGATGAAGAAAGTGTTGATAGTAGGATATGGGTGAAATTGGTACAAGGAAAGGCGCCATTACTGCAAATGGAGAATGAAGCATGGCACAGCTCAGAGACACCATTAAGGGATGAAAAAGAGTATAGAGGGCTGCATAGCTTAGAAAATCAGCTAAGAGCAGCCAAGGAAGAGCTCCGGAGAGTGAGAAGCATGCAGATAGAGGAACACAGGGCGAGAAGCAAACCCATCGGTAATGGAGATAGTGGTGAGACAATGATGGAACCAGAGAAATGGGTAGGAGGAACAATATTGTTAAAAATCGATGGGAAAGGCACAGAAAATAATTATGTGAAGGTAGTGGAGTATGAAGAAATGAAGGAAGAAGCCAGTGAGGAAGTTGGAGGGAGACACAGGAAGAGAAAGAGCAAAATGCACAAAAGGAGAAAGAGAGGGAATGGAGAGAAGCAACAGAGAAGATGCAGGGAGAGCAACAGAGAAGAACAGGGGAATGGCAAGAGAAAAGGAAGTAATTGACAAAATGAGGAGATGAGCCAAAAGATGAGCAGAAATATGATGGCAGAGATGTGTGGAGAAGGTAGTGAGACAATAACCCCAGACAGCAGGGGCAGAGATGTGTTGCCAGAGATAATGAGTGGAACATATTTTAAGGGAGCCTGTTAAGGTAGTGAGTTTTGATCTCATACTGGAGGATGACAACAGTGGTGGAGAAAGTAACAGAGAGACAGATTGGATAGACATTGATGATGAGGGGGTACAGGAGGAAGTGAATCCCCACAAATGAATAACACAGGACCAGGCGTAAGAGGGATAGCAGATTTGCCTGGGCAAAACTTAAGCCTATGTCCACCCCTCACATCAGCACTCCCCATAAACGAAGATCATAAATCACCATATTTCTTAAGAAACTTACCAGAACGCCAGTGACACAGTGTAACAGAGACATTGAAAAGGAGAACATGTGCAGCATCACCTTTGCGCATTAAAGGGGTAACAATTCCCACTGCTCCACAACGGATTAGGGCAGTCCCACTATACTCCCCAGAATCAGACAGACACAAATAACTGGATGCATATGCTGCCATCACTGACAGCAGGGGCGTACAGGTGGATCTACAAGCTAGAGCGAGACAGCTGGTATAGCATTAGCTATAGGTGACATGAAAAGCCTATTTGCATTCATATTGGGTGACCAGGCAGAGAACGTGTGGAAGTGAGCATGCTATTTTGCAGTGACAGAACATAACATCACTAAATATGATGGGGTACCATTCAATAATTGTAGAGGTAACGTATGGGAGGCACTGAGGGTGCTGCCTATATTGAAGACAGTAAAGAACCTTGGCGTTTGGAAACTAAAGACCATTGGGATAAAAATATACCAGTGTTTCATCATATTTTATGTCAGGGCCTACCTAAAGACGTACAGAGACAGTTAAAAAAGATTGTGGGATTGAAATGAGACCAGGGCTAGAGATACAATTGACTATTGTCTATCACTGTAGGTTAAAGCAGGAGAAAGAGCAAAAGAAGATAGACGAAAGGCAAAACTGGTGCAGAAGAAATTATCCAAAAATGCGTTAGAACGAGCGGTATTGATAAATACAGGAGACGGGAATAATGGTCAGCGAGTAGTCATTCCACAGCAGGGCATGGGTGGCTATTTTGCAGGAAGAGGGGAGAGTAGTTTTTACCCCAGAGGAGGGAGAGGATTTGGGGTTGGTGGGGACAGCTCCACTTCAGAGGACCTGGGGGCACTGGAGCAGTATGTTGGACATGTGGGAAAGTAGAACACATTTTACGAGTGTGTAGAAAGAGAGGAGCAATGCAGCAAGGTGCAATGCAGTATGGGCCAAGAGAGAGCTGGCATATCCAGGACCATATGGTGCACCACAGCAAGACTCTGGGTATTATGACTACACACAATATTCCCATATCGGACACAAGCATATCAGATGCAGCAACCCCAACGGTTTACAGATACAGCCACAGATAGTGCCACAACAACCACAGCAGACATTGACACATCAAAAACAGAATACAGTGCAATCACAACAAGCAGTGACAAGTGGGATACAAACATTTTGCCATAGATTCCCCGGATGGGAGGAGTGACAGCAGTTGGGGGAACCCTTTTACAGGGACAGGAATGAACATATATCCCCAATAGGACAGCCCACAGAATAGCTTGATCTGTCCTATCCTATCAGTAACCACAGACCCTGAACAGGAACCGAGGCTGGAGGTATCTATAGGCGACCAGACTATTTCCTTCTTAGCTGAAACTGGGGAAACAAAATCCTGTGTCAGGGAGGGCAGAATTCCAATGTCTGGAATATTCACGGACACTTAAGGCTTTTCTAGGGCTACAAATACGGTTCCTTTCACTGACAGTTTGCCTGTGACGGTAGGAGATCAGACGGTAGCTATCCCATTCCTGTATTCCAGGAAGACACCTTATTGTGTATGATATAAGATCATATTGGGAAGAGATCTTATAGCCAAACTCAGTATGTCAATATCATTTAAGAGTTCAGCATAATATGCTCTACACCAGGCATATATTTCCAGACAGCAAAGGCATACATACAAGCCATTCATGGGCAGAAAGTACAAAGGTGAGTAACAGTCGATCCTGAAGTATTTTTCTATGGAGTAATGTCAGCATGGCTTCCCCACATTGAAGGACAGTTATTGAGACTACACACAAACCTTTTATTCAGAACAGAGATACCTATAGATGTAAATGCAGGGGAACTGGTTGCAATTGAGCTAGAGATGGCTGTATTGAGAGGATAGAGTGATTTTACACACCACTGATGAGGAAGGCATGAGTTGGCACACAGTAATAGCACTTGATGCATCACACAGACTGACCCAGTTGACAGATGACTTGTATGACTGCAGTGACTCTGATGATGAGGTGTTGCTTGAGATAAATACATCATGTCAATTGAGTATAGAGTGTACAGAGATGCCACAACAAATAATGCTAAATAAAAACATACCATCATTTATGGAAGATTTGGCAATGGTACCCGGCACACTATGGATGGCCAGTCCATATGATGTGGGGTTGTTAAAAGGCATTGCGGCAGTAAAAATAAAATTAAAGAAAGGGGCAATTTTACCTCGAGTGAAACAGTAACCAATTTCCAAGGAAGCAGATGAGGGTATTTGTGAAACAATAAATGCACTCATGAAGCAGGATGTGATAGTGCCATCAGAGTCTCCTTGCAACACTGCTGTATACAGAGTGAAAAAAACTCAGTGGGGTCCTGGAGATTCATACAAGATTTACGCCCCTTGAATAACATTGTTGAGCCTGAATTTCCAGTGGTGCCTAATCCTGCCACAGTATTGTGCAATATACCTCCTACAGCCACACATTTCACAGTGATTGATCAGAAAAAAGATTCAGTATACCGCTTCATGAAGTTTCGAGGTATTTAACCACATTCACCTAAAGGGAGTAAGACTAGAACATTGTCATCTCCCACAGGGCTACTGTGAATACCCTAGTGTGTTTAACAGGTGCTGCAGATGGATTTGGGAAACATACAAACTCCCAGTGCCATCATACAATATGTAGATGACTTGCTTGTATTCTGTGACTGTCAGGAACAGTGCAGAAATGACTCAGGTCAGCTACTGACATTGCTAGCTGAGAAAGGGTACACAGTTGACAAACATATAATTTAATATTGTCAGGAAGAAGTACTTTATTTGGGCAAATAATCTCCAAAGAAGGGAGGAGGGTTACACCTGAAAGAGCAGAGGTAATCAGTAATACACCTCGTCCAAACACAGCGAAGGAGTTTAAACAGTTCTTGAGATTATGCAATTATTGCAGAGTATGGGTATTTTACCACAGCTCACATGTCCGACCACTGTTAGAGGGGTAGACGGGAGCACAGAAAAACTAGGATTCCACACAATGGACAAGAGAAATGAGCAGTGCATTTGATGAACTAAGTACAGCACCTGTGTTAGGAATCCCAGATTACAAAGCAGAATTCTTTATTTTCTCCCATTGCAATGGAGTAGTGATGACGGCTGTCCTCACCCAAAGGAATTCAATGGGACATAAACCTTTTGCATATTACAGCAGGTTGCTAAACCCAGTAATGAAAGGATATTACCCATGTGAACAAGCTTTGGCAGCAGCGGCATTTGCAGTTGAAAAATCATCCACTGTGATGATGGGCTGATAAGTAACATTATACGTAGAACATGCGCTTCTTGCAATACTTGAGAAGCCTAAAAGCACGTTGACTACACAGAGGGCCTCAGGATATGAGATCCCTCTAAGAATCCATCTATTAAGATTGTTAGATGCCATGTGCTATATCTAGCAAAAATACATAGCAGATCCAGTACAGGAAGATGATTATGTCCATGACTGCACAACATACACAGATTATTATGATGAGATACCTCACGCCAAGGAGGTGGCCTTTAAAACAGGGGTAAAAGTGTTTGTTGATGGCAGTTCAATAATAGACAAAGATTAAGGAACAAGAATGATGGGAGCTGTAGAAGTAAGCGCAAAAGAAAATGGAGAGTTTGAGACTGTTGAAAGCATAAGACTACCAGCACATTCTTCAGCACAAGCAGCAGAATTAGAAGCAATGATTATGGCAATAGAGAGACATGAGGATAAGGAAGTTACAGTGTACTCTGATTGGCCTATGTGATGTCCACAGTGCATTCAGGACTGTCGCAGAGGACAAGGAGGGGTTTCCTGCATGCTGATGCTACACCCGTGTAGCATGCCACACTGTTCAAAAAACTGATTTCTGCATTATCCAAACCATCAGAGGTTGCTGTGGTAAAATGCTTAACACATACCAGAGGCTCAGATCTAATTTCCTGTGGAAATGCAGCAAGAGATACCAAGGCCAAACGAGTTGCGTATTTGCCAGACAAAGTGGAGATACCAAAGTCCATGTGATCATCTGCAAAGATGATGGCAGTGACTGAAAATTACAATGTACTGCCAATAGCACCAGTTAATAGATATACAAGGGCAGGCATTACCAGAAGAGCAGAAGTTGTGGGAAAAAACAGGCTGTTCATTGTGACCCATGGATCTTCTGTGGTTACAGAAAAACAAAGGAAAAGTCTTTAATGCCACTAGAATTACTCACAGTAGCATTAGAACAGTTATACTACCCTCCACATATTTCCAAGGAGTGCATTGTGGTGCAGATTTCCAGTGAGTGGTTCGTGCCTAAACTGCATGAACACATGAAACACTTCATCATCAATTGTGCAACTTGTCTGAAATATGCAGTGGGCCATACACTTAGGACCCTGAGACGAATAATACCCCACCCAACTGGCCCATTCAGACACCTGCATGTGGATTACATTGATATGGCCCAAACATGTAGGGGATACAAATGTGTAATTGTGGTGGTGTATTGTCTTCACCAGATGGATAGAAGCAGGACCATGCACCCGCCCAGATGCCATGTCAGCAGCAAAATTCCTTGCACGTGCAGTGTTCCCTGATGGGGAGTGTGTGAGGTGCTGAGATCCGATAATGGACCTCATTTCGCAAATGAGCTCTTTGCAAAAATAACATCCCTATTAGGCATTAGGCATGAACTCTGTTTAGCGTACCACCTACAAGCGAATGAGGTTGTGGAGCACCTCAATGGCCTCCTGAAAGACCGCATAGCAAGATTGCGTGGCACACTGCATAAGGACTGGATGCATTGCCTTTCGCTGGCTCTTTTTTCCAAACGCAATCAGCCAGGCTCCTCATGCATTGGTGACAGGATGCATGTGCCCATTACACCACACACGCGCATGCAGACAGATGCCTAAAACACTACGACTGTGTTAGGAAATGAGTTACATGACTGTTTCATGTCCATGACTAAATCTATTTAATTTCTCGGTAGGTAAATGAAAGGCAGGGAGGTATTGAAAAACGTAGAGAAGACGACTAGACAGAATTGGGCACTGCCACAGTTATTCCACCTCACCAACTGTTTCCTGGGGAACTCGTGCTGTGCCACAAGCATATGCGAAAGTGGCACCACCAAAGGTTCACGGGTTCCCATATTGTGACTTATTGTACCCCTACATCAGTAAAATTGCAGGACAAGAAGGCATGGGTCCACCTTGCCGATGTAAAACCGTACATGAGTGCGACCTCCCTGCCCAACTACCAGGATCCTGAGGGAGAAGAGAATGAGAAGAGACCCAGGACAACGGCTCACATGCATGCTGAGAAAGAAGATAAAAGGAATAAGGAACTTGAGAATAAAGGAGATATAAATTACGCTGCACCACTTGAGGCAAACCGACGCTGAACAGTAAGAAAGGAGTTGATGCTGAGGACTTTTTGAATATATCACCAGCACAGTATTAAGGACTATTTTTCACAAGAGCATACATCTATAACAGACTATTTTTCTACTTTTCTATCTTTACATTTTTATTGGGACTATTTTCTATACTATTTATCACAAGAACATGCATCTATAACAGACTATTTTGTCTACTATCTTTACATTTTCATTGAGACTTTTTTCTTCCATATTTCTATGTTTTTTATCTGCACTATTTTAATATTTTTCAATGAACCACATAGCAGTGGAAGTGGTTTGAAAATCATCAATCAAATCTTTCATTATTGTCATTAAAACCAAGCTATTCAACTAGACTGATCCTGAATGTTTTGAATGATTTTCCCCTGTAACCATGGAAAACATCCACAACACTGTTATTGAACCCCTGCAATCTTGTTCAAGAATCTGTTCTTAAGCTGTAACTAAGTAAATGTACTCTAATGGCGCCTCGATGACTTAGGGCCGTGTGTGCGCTTTATAAATTCAAATAAATAAATAAATAAATTATAACTAGTTGCAAATGCTCTGAAAAATGTATATACAGCTCACCTCACTCACCATTAAAAGATAATAACCTACTATTGCCTGGTACTAAGTAAACTGTACACATGTTTTAATATCCTTATGTTCTGGATATCTTCATAGTACCCGATTAATACACTGCAGGACACATCTACAAATGACTGACATTATGGCTATTGCGGTCCTTCTATTTTCCTTTCTCTTTTGTTGTTTTTATTTCATCTCACACTGCATTTGTCTGATATGATAACATCAATGTGTTCCTATGGCATAATGTTAGTGAAGAAGATAAAAAACGGGTAGATTTCCAGTTACAGCAGGAAATGGTATTCTGCCCAGTTGTGGAGACAGTAAGGGCTAGGAGAAGTATTGTAGATCACGAACATTACATGAAAAGATATTTTGACAATTCCATAAATACTGAACAAAACTCATGGTATAGGTTAATGGAGAAGGTGGGGAGAGAGAGAGATCAAGGGAAAGCTGCTTTGTTTGCTCACTTATCCCCTATGTCATGGGATCCTCAAGTATTTATACCCCAAGAAGTACTGGAGTCCAGAGCACACTGCTTGGTACATCTAGCAGTATGCCAGACCAGAGGACAATTTCAGGGACAATCGGCCACGATGAAGTATCTCACAGGATCAGAATTCCCATACATTAACAACTATGTAAAAGAGGCACACATGATGGAGGGTATAAGAATGAAAAGTAAGGTCCTCAAGTACATACTATCAGGTCCAAAATGAGGAGATGTCGAAGTAGTGGATCACCAAATATTAAGGTGTACGGATGCCCAGTTTAATTTGATACCTCATTCTGCTGACAGACCACAATTAGAAATAAAAGGAAAAGTATATTCCTTGGGAGGATGGGTTGATGGAATAATGGGAAGCAAAGCAGAGGCAGTATAGACTGTGCCAACAGAAGTGATAAAAAACACAGTTGCAGTGTATCGTGAGGAATGGAAACAAACAGCAAAGTTTTTAATATGGGGGAAGAAGAAGCAGGACCCCTACCCACAACCAAACTACAAGCACCGACATTATGCTTTACAAATAATGGTTCAGTAAAGCTTGGTAACAATGAGGGTGCAAACACATTATGGATTTACCAGGTATGAAAGTGGCAGAGCTGTACTAATGGACCATTACTGGGCCTGTGGTACAAGAGTTTATATGCAGCTTCCACCCGAATGGGGCATCAAATTTACAATAGTGCTCCTAGATGCATTACTAATACCACAAAGCAAGGTTCACATTGGGACATTTCCTTCAATGGCACACAAGAGGAAGAAAATATCCTTATACCTAAAAAGCATGAAAATAACTATTTTTCCAAGGAGGCCAATGCTGCATTCAATGAAATCCCAGAGTGTCATAGGTTGCTTGGTAAAACAACAACGTTCTTCACAGCATTTCTAATGACTGGACTGCAAGTAGCAGAAAATGCACATTGGATCTAGATAACTAGGTGGGAACTGTTGCAACCTATTAATGCCACAATAAAAGGCTTTAATGCCATCAAGGAGGAGTTGAGAGGTCAAATTGATGACCCTACAGAACAGGTATGTTCTGGACCTCCTCACAGCCATGGAGTAGGAGTGTACGCAAAGATAGGGCCAAGTTGCTGTACATATGCATCCGCACATGATACATATATACTCCTTGAAAGATCTGCATGATAAAATGGATTAGTAAGTGTATGACATTGAGGATGATAGCTGGTTCAGTTATCTATTCCCCTGGATGCCTACCTGGTTGACAGGTGCATTCAAATTTCTGGTGGCAATTTTGGTACTGGTCCTAATGGTTTTTGCATCTTGAGAATAGCAATAAGCCAATGTAAAAGGACTGGCAAGAAGGCACTCCAAATGACAGTAATGGTTAATGTGGCTGACACCGTACATCAGTACACTCAAAATGATGACAAATTTGACTGTCCAATGTACCCATTGGGTCAGCCAGCTAGACAGTCTGGAGCATTGTTTACATTCCCAAAAGATACCCATAACTACAATGAGCACCGAATGAAATGTGACGACAATGGCGAGTGCTGGTTTATGACATGCAGTCCAGCAGAATATGTAGCACAAGGAGGTAACTTGAGGGGGGTCACCAGAATGTGGCTGCCTAAGGAAGTCTATAATATGAGACCAAATGAAGGAGTGGTCAATGACTCGACCATAGGGGGAATGTAGTGTGGCAATTATTGACCGGAGAGCATGTTCAGGCTATGCCCCCTGCCTTCCTCAGAAGAAACAAAATTAAAAGATCAGAAAGGACACATTTGAAACTGCACTTTAAAATCTCCTGGAAATGCAGCTGGCACAAAGAATAGTTATTTTTGCACCACACAAGTAGGGAACAGATAAGGCATTAGATTGCACAATTAGTGTGTTTTAAAATAGAATAGATTAGGTGACATGAAGGCATGTACACAAGATAGGAACTCACTACACAAGTGGGTCAGAAAATTGCAGGCAGATAAGGTTGTGGCGTACACATGGGAAGGGAAATCATGTGACAGGGATGCACCAGGAAATCAGTAGATAGCAAAGCAAATGTGTCCTGAAGAGAAAAAAATGTGAAAAGCATTTGCCATTTTAAACTGCACCAACACAGCAAATAATTAAACCCTGCAGTTTTAAGAGAGACCCCAGCTAAGCATGCTATTTGAACAAATACATTTAATTCAGGAAAATGCTGTGGTGGCTGGATGGTAGCTGCCTCAAAGGAATGTCAAGCTGCAAGACATTGTAGAGGAGGGTTACATAATGGAACAATATACCATTGTGATCGTTCAATGGTTAAGGTAAATCAGGTTACGACAACAACTGTCAGTAACCCATTCTAGCCACCAGAGCAGACTCAACAGTCTATTCATCATGCCAACCAATTCCCAGACCAGAGGTACACTTGGGCACACCAGACACATGGCCAACACACTCTGCTAACCCCTTACCCACCCTCTCCTATCATCTTGCCCCCCTGATCCCATCCTGCCTCAGCCTTCACATCCCTAAGCGCCGCCCTGGCTTCCCTCACCAACACCCTGAAGGCAAGTCCTTTTCTTATTCACACTCCAGAATGAAGACAACCCACTAGGGAAATAGGCCAGGAGATAACGTTGCAAGGACAAACAAGTTTTAATTGTACAGAATACACATATCAGCAAAGGGCTCTGCTGCTCGAGAGCACTCTGACTCTTACAGTGGCAAAACAGGGCTTAAAAACCCACTATCATAATATACAGTACAATTGGGTGCCACTGATTGAAGGCACCCTACACATGATCGTGCTCCATAATGGATGCTAGGCAGTTATTGGTAAGTTCTTTACCGTCGGTCTGGATTCATGCGGGTCAGCTGGGCTCATCCTTGCGGTGACGGTCGGGGCGCACATCAATACATTGTTCCTGTCTAAACTAAACATGCTAAGCCTGGCTATTATTTAATTGTGGCAGGCACCTGGGGTGGCACGGGAAATAGTGTCCGAAGGAAGGAGGACAAAATAAAGTCACACTGACCCACAAATTCAGGGCTTCATTGATACCGCAGTTCCAGCACTCAAGGTCTACACCCGGGGTTTTCATCTTTAATGTATCCCTCTCCGTACCTCGTGTTACAAGGGATGCGTTTTCATGCTTGAAAGAAATACAACCGTGCATACCTAGATCTTCTTCAAACACTTGATTTGTGTTGGGACACGTGGGTCACTTGCTTATCAGGGAATGCAAAGGTGTGTGGGTCAGGTCAGTAGTGAGGGGCTGCCTCCGGACTAGCTGGGTGGGGAATAGAGGCCTAATAGCAGTTTAGTGGAGATGAATGGATGTAGCAGAGAGCCTAGTGTTGTCTCACGCTCTTGCAAGGAACATTCCTTTGAAAGATATTAAATGTGCGCAATGCTGGAGGGAAGAGGGAGAAGTGGACTCCCGTGGGAACATGGCTTTTCAGAGTCAGTGTGCCTTACAGAAATTAGGCCTAGTGAGCCGGGAACGTGAACAGCACAAGCCTGCAACTTATCCCTTTTGGGCCTAATACAAAATGGAGTCATAAAGTTCCTATGGGTTTTTTAGTGCTGCACATGTTGCCTGATAGTGCGGATTACTCCCTTCTTGTACACTACGCTATATGATCTCACATGGTGTGCTCCTTACCTTGAAGCACCTAGGATGGTGGGATAGGCTCATTTCCATCCCAACATTCCTCCCTTTCGTTACTTCTACAGTAACAAATTCTCCCCCCCATGTTTACAATCCTTTGCGTGCCTTTCTGCTTCGTCCCAAGCTGATGTTCCCTTTATGGGCGTCCAGGCCCTGCACACATGTATTAAACTCTCCCCTCGTTGCGTATACTGTTCAATTATGCAGGTAATATATATGCACCAACCATTGCCCGCCAAATCCACCCACACTTCTTCATAGTATTCAGGATCTGGGGCCGTACAATGGTTGTGTGTTACAAGTTTTCAACTATATCGCCTCTAGGGATGGGGTCCATGTGTGAACGGGGTGGCCATTTTGCTCAGTTTGGGTCTCCACTTCTTTTGTATCATGTAGTACTTTATTATTCCCACTAGTCACCATCATTGCACTATTAGGCACAGCTTTGGCACAACACCGGAGACCTAATTGGCATGTGCAAAAGATCACCAGGATAACCACAATGATAGGGACCAGCATTTTCACCAATGCTCCAGGCCACAACGGTACCCAGCTGAAGGCCAGGGTGAACCAGTCCTCTTCTTGGACCCCAGCTTCTTTCTTTATTTTCACCAGCAGCGATGACGTGTGACTATGTCCCGTTTTCAGCACCTTCAAAAGGTACAAATGTGCAACATGAACTCCCAATCTTTTTATAAACACTGCCCTCCATAGCCTTCAGAAGATACAACACGTATCTATTTTGCATCGTCGTAAGTCTTAGGACCCTTAGTTCCACCTTGATGACATTGAACCCTTGTTCAGTATCATTTGCCAGCCGGATTAATTCCCATCTAAATATCTGGGCCATTTGGCATTGGCCCGTGTCTGGAAGCTGGGCACTAAGGATGCAAAAACATTCTCTGCTGAATTGTAGAACTTCTATTCGTCAGGTATTTGTGCAAGCAGCTCAGATGAGTCGTTGGAAATGTGATTTGATGCTCTTTTTCTTCGGCGTAGTTGGTCATAGGGCTCTTTTTGAGGGAGAATGCAAAGGTTTGGCGGTGGCTCTCTGTGTCAAGATTCTTTGGTGGGGGCACAGTGGGAGCTTCGAACAGGAGTCCCCCCTTTAGGTGCTCTTCTGGCACGATCATCAGAGTGCAATGCAGTGTTTGCTAGCGAACAGTAGCCCCTCCAAGAAGGTGCAAGTACGCTTGCTGGCCATAGATCCAGTAATAATGCATCAGTACAGCTGTGCCTTTCTTGAGGGCGGGCACTATGATGGTCAGATTGCATTGTTTGTTTGACCCGACAGTCACAGTCCCCTTGCTGAAAAAACGGAGTTTGCATTATTTCTGAGGATGTACATTCACTGGTTTCTCGAGGGCCGCAATCCAAGTTAATTTTGTGATATGCTCTGTTCATGTTTGCTCGAATGTCTGCTCCACGAGTATTGCACTTTTCTCAGACAGCCCAAGAAGTCCTTCGGCCCTGCATGCATGTGTTGTTTCTTGCCACTCGTTATTGACATATCTTGCTCCATCGATCACTAGATGCGATTGCTTGAGGCAGTTGGGATTATTGGAACGCGTTTTACATTTTCAAGCATCAGGATCCATGAGTTCTAGATGGACGGTGCATGTCTGGAAAGTGCCTTTGATACTACATAGTGCAAGGTGAATCAGACATTGGGGTCATTCCGAGTATGTCTCTGCATCCCTACAGCCCTCCTCCCAGCACTTGTCTGCACTTACCTTGCACTTGCCACCAGCTGGCCCTATTTATTTATTTATTTTTTATTCTACTTACCCTGTTCAGCACTTCCCCCTCTCCCCTTCCCCTTGCACTTTTTCCTTTCCCCCTACCCCTGCACTTGCGCGATCTGAATGACACCTGGCCTAGTAGGATCGTTGTCTGTCTTCCCCCCTGTTCCTCCCTCCCTGCCTCGTCGCGCCTTGAAACACTTGTGTATAGGCGCATTACAAATGCCATATCATATCGTATCATATGGTGGTAGCCATGGAGCAATTAGCTCCATGGCTGCCTCCCATACCGGTACCTCCTTCGGTGTTGTTCAATGGGGATTTACCAGTCTATTCTAACCCTGGAGGGACCGGTAAGTCCCCATTGAACAAACCATTCCGCATTCCCATTCGAGTCCCCATAGAGCTCAATTGGATCGGGTAGGCCGCAAATAACGAGCTCGCTAATGGCAAGCCCGTTATTTGCGGCCTGGTCCCCTAACGGGACCCGTAAGGTACATTTGGTCCGACCAAACATACCTTAAAGGTCCCGTTAGGGGACCTTGGAATCGGGTGTTAGGGGATTACTGGCACCGGTCTCCTTACCGGTGCCCGGTATCCCCTACCGCCCGACTCAGAATGAAGCCCATTGTGTTTCTATCATGGGTACGTCTTGTGGTACTAAGATCTTGGGTGCCCCAGATGCATGCAGTATTAAGGAGCAGACGTAACAACTCGACATTAGTCGTTCATCTCCCCATTGCACACATGTCAGAGTGCCAAACGTTAGAGTGTTTGGGTTGGTGAATGTCTCCCACCACATCTATTTATTTATTTTTATTTTTTACATTTATAAAGCGCACAAAACAGCCCTCAGGCATTGTGGCGCTGTTACAAGCAAGGCTTACATAGTTACAGGAGACAGACGGGAAGACTGCCTGTCTGTAGTTCGTGGTTACATGTTTAAATTCTAAGTGTAAACATAATCTGCCTTAGCATGATTTTGCACACAGCACAGGAACTCTGAAAAATATAATTGGGCAATACTGGCTTGCTTTCACTGGAAGGAAAAAAAACATAATTTGTTGCAAAATATCAATTCGCAATTGCAACTTAGTTTTCCATCTTACTAATTTTACAATCCTACAATGCTAGGAAAATAAATATGCACAGGGCTTCTGTTTGCTCCATGAGCATCAACACAGCAGAAGCTGAATGGAAATAAACTATAGCTTTTATCACAATGTGCAGTTTCTTTTTTGGAAGTCTTCAGAGAAATACCTTCTGTTCCAGAGGCTTTTATCCTTGGCTTGCAATTACATCCATGTAGATACAAATCAAAAGAAGACTTCTGTTTTCCATCAAGTAACCTGACCTTCGCACTACCCTCTGCTCTAAACTTGTGTGTAAATGTACAAAGAAAAATAATAAAGCTGTCGTATTTACAAGATTTTCATGCGTAAAAATGTCTTGTACACCTCTTCTGCTGGCCTGGTGCTCTGTGCATGCAGATAATGGAAGAGGCAAGAGACTATGCCACTAGCAACTTTTGTTTACTGCTCGAGTCTTTGCATACTTTGATAGCCTACTGACCTCTTTAGCATCAAAGTGACCGCTTTTTCAATTTTAGGGTTTCTGTTTGACCACTTAAGCCATGATATGTATCATAGCCGGTCCAATAGCACAGCGAGTAGCGCACTCGCTTTGACATCTGTGCAGAGCCTGCTGACCCAGGTTCGAATCCCGGCAGGGCCAAACTCAGCCTTTCATCCTTCCGAGGTCACCGTGGGTAATAATAAACAGCACTCAGATACCCGAGGGTTCGTAGCGCTATATAAATAATAAATTATTTTTATTTTTATTATTATATTTGCATATTTATATTTGCATTGGTGCGCTTGCCTTATCTTTCTGTTTCTGCGCAGCATGGGCCTTCTTCCAACTGGTAGTGTCTCTCTAGTAATGTTAGTATTACATAGGGTTTGTTTTACCCCTGGCATTAGTAGTTTGAACATTTTACTATTGCATATCGTCATTTGATAGCTACTACTATTTACAAGGCTTTTATTTATTTATATAGCACACCTAACTCAGAGGTTTCTGGGCAAGTTTGCAGGTTATAATTGTGGTATAGGTAGTTTCTTTACATGTAGCACGATACATAATTTGACAATGGAAGCAAATGATAATACACCAGCACAACAGTTGCAATAAAGGAGATACAATTGTAACACATAACACAGTTACAATAAGGGAGCATACTGTAATAAATCAACAGATGCAGCACAATGAACACTAACAAGTTTGTGATCACAGGGAGAAACAGAATCATTATTGTTCCTGTGCAAACAGCCATGTTTTCAGTTTTTTGCGGAAGGCCAAGAAAGCGGGCTCAACTCTTAGGTCTGAAGGCAAGGCTTTCCAGAGTTTGGCGGCTAGGACGGGGAACATCTGAGCCCCAGCTTTTTCAAGTTTGTATCTGGGTACCGTTAATAGGTTGACCCAAGAGGCTCTTGTAGGTCTATTATAGTGATTCTTTGTAAACTTACTATTTAGGTATGGTACTTGGTGGGGTGAAAAACCTTTGTTAGTAGTGGGCGCTGGCTGGATTTGGTAGTCCAATTGGTAAAAGATCTGATAGTAATAGTCCAGTCCTTGAGTTGTTGAGTTGTGGTGGTGTTATTTGTGTTTAGACAACATAGATGAACAAGTTACTTCTTACCTTGTAACGTTCTTTCGACGGGATGTTCCTCCGACGTATTCCTCATCTTAGATTTCTCCTTCCAGCTCTGCTGGCCTCGGAAATTTTTTCTCTAGAGGGCGCTGCGCGTCGACGTCCTCCGAGTCGATGTCCTTCGACAGCCGCCGTATCGACGTCGACGTCATCCTGCCTATAAAGGCTGCGCGCAGCGTCCGTTGCTCAGTTCCGTTTTGTAGCCCACAATAATACTTTTTGGACTAACTAATCACCCTGAAGGAGCGTAAACTGCAACAACAAGGGAAGTAGAACTGCGGGGATGGATGGGAGGGTCGATGAGGAATACGTCGGAGGAACATCCCGTCGAAAGAACGTTACAAGGTAAGAAGTAACTTGTTCTTCGAAGGGATTGTGTCCTCCGACGTATTCCTCATTTTAGATAGGCTCCCATAGCAGTATTCTATATTCGGAGGAGGGAGTACTGACTTCACGCTGTCTTCTATTGATGAATAGAATGCAGTACAGCCCTTCCAAACCTAGTCTCTTGACTGGAGGAGGAATCCAGATTGTAAAAACATGTAAAGGTATGGACAGACGACCATGTAGCGGCCGCACATATGTCTTTAACCGGCACGCCTCTTTTGAGGGCCGATGAAGCTGCAATACCTCTGGTCGAATGAGCCCTAAGGTTTTGAGGGGGCTCTTTCCCTGCCAGTTTATAACATTCCAGAATGGCTAGAATGATCCATCTGGAAATGGTCTGCATAGTTATTGGTAACCCCAGCTTGTGACCTGCGTAACCTACAAACAGCTGGTCTGCCTGTCTTATCCTGGCTAGTCTACTGATGTAAAAACCTAAAGCCCTCCTAGGGTCTAGCCTGTGTAACCTCTCTTCCTCTTTCCCCGGGTGAGGAGGAGGATAGAAAGATGGTAGGGTAATCTTCTGAGTGATATGGAATTCAGAAACCACCTTTGGGAGGAAATTAGGCTTCACTTGCAGGACAACTTTGTCTTTGTGAAATATAGTATGAGGGGGTTTACAAGAAAGAGCTTGTAATTCGCTCACCCTTTTAGCAGATGTAAGTGCTATTAATAAAACAGTTTTAAGGGTAAGGAATCTTAACGAACAAGAATTGAGAGGTTCGAAAGGTGTACCCATCAGGAAAGTTAGTACTAAGTTTAAATCCCATAGGGGAACTTGGAATGGTCTTGGGGGATAAACATTGGTTAACCCCTTTAGAAACTGTATTACCAAGGGTAATTTGAAATAGGATGGTTCTTCCGCAGTACGCTTAAAGATGGATAGCGCTGCGAGATAGCCCTTAATGGTGCCAACTTGAAGGCCTGAATTTGCCAAATATAGTAGGCAGGACAAAACCATTGGTGTACCACATGAAAAAGGGTCGATATTCTGTTCTCTACACCAGCTGCAAAATATGTTCCAACGGCAGCGGTATAAAAACTTTGTTGCTGGCCTCCTTGCCGAAAGCAACACCTCCATAACATCATCAGGGAGGTCCCAATCCTTGTACCTCAGCCTTTCAGAAGCCAAGCGTGAAGGTTGAGGGTTTTGATGTCTGGATGGAGAACCTGACCTCTCTTCTGTGAGAGTAGGTTCTCTCTGAGTGGAAGTCGAATTGGAGGGCAGATGGACAAGTCTAGAAGGTCCGGGTACCACGTTCTCCTGGCCCAATCCGGGGCAATTAGGATCATGGTTCGCCGGAATCTTCTCAACCTCCTGATCATTTGAGGAATGACAGGGACCGGTGGGAACGCGTACAGAAGCGGAAACTCCCAGTCTCCCAGAGCTCCTCTCGGGGGAAATTCCCTTGAGCAGAACAGGTCGCATTTCCTGTTTAGGCTGGTGGCGAACAGATCTACCTGAGGGGTTCCCCAAAGGGTGAAGATCTCTTGAAGGACTTCCTGAGCTAGCTCCCACTCGTGGGAGACTGTGTTCTGCCTGCTCAGAGCGTCAGCTGTCAAGTTCTTCTCTCCGGCTAGGTGAACTGCCGATAGAGAGATTCCTTCTTGGATTGCCCAAAACCAGAGCTGCATCGCCTCTCTGCACAGGGGTAGTGATCCTACGCCTCCTCTTTTGTTGAGGTAATGCATGGCCACCGTGTTGTCTGTCATTATCAGGACGTTCTTCCCTTGTACAGCTGGCAGGAACGCCTTCAGCGCAAGTCTGATGGCTCTCAGCTCTAACAGGTTGATGTGTAGTCTGGACTCCGATGGAGACCAACGACCGCTGATGGTCCAGTCGTTGGCGTGGGCTCCCCACCCCGTGAGTGAGGCATCCGTGACTACTGTTATCTCCGGCCAGGGTTGCCAAAACTGTTCTCCTTTCAGAATGTTCTCCTGACAGGCCCACCACTGAAGGTCTCGAGCCACCCTGCCGGGAACCTGAAGAAGATCCGTCATTCTCCCTGAGAATTGTGACCACTGAGTCCTCAGTGCCCACTGGAGGGATCTCATTCTCAGGCGAGCCTCTGGCACTAGGAAAATACAGGATGCCATGAGGCCTAGCAACCTCAAAAAGTCAAAGGCTGGGAGACGTTGGGCATGCTGGAACTTGGTAACCATCTGTAGAATATCTTGAGCCCTCACCTCTGGTGGCGAGGCTTTTCCCAGGGAAGTATCCAGGATCGCTCCTATGAACTGGAGTCTCTGCGATGGTATCATTTGTGACTTCTTTAAATTGAGGGAGAAGCCCAGTCTGTGAAGGAAGTGGCACACGTGATTTAGCTGGATCTGAGCTTGTTCCGGAGAAACAGCCCTGATCAACCAATCGTCCAGGTAGGGGTAGACGTGAATCCCTTCCCTCCTTAGACTTGCAGTCACTACCGACATTAACTTGGTGAAGACCCTCGGGGCGGAGGTCAGCCCAAATGGCAGCACTCGAAATTGATAGTGGGAGTTGCCAATTGCGAACCTCAGGTATTTCCTGTGTTTGAGATGGATAGGCACATGGAAATAAGCGTCCTGAAGGTCCAGCGATACCAACCAGTCCTGGAACTGAAGGGCCTGGAGGATCTGAGAAAGAGTGACCATCTTGAATTTGTCTTTTCTGAGGAATTTGTTCAATTCTCGCAAGTCCAAGATGGGTCTCAGTCCTCTGTCTTTCTTTGGAATGAGAAAGTAAGGGGAGTACCAGCCCTTGTTCCTCTCCGCTACAGGTACCGGTTCTATGGCACCTTTCTCTAGCAGGTCCCAAATTACCTGCAAGAGGAGCGGATCTGGAGCTTTCTGAGAGCTGATCCCCGGTGGATGACTCTGTGGTATACGTAGGAAAGGCAGGCAGTAACCTTGGGCAACTGTTTCCAATGCCCAAGCATCTGACGTGATAGCCTGCCATACCGCCAGATGTTGAGTCAACCTGCCTCCTACAGGTGTCCTGTGAGGGAAGTCCTCAGAGTGGTTTTGGGGCGGCAGATGCAGATGCCGATGGTAAAGAGGCACTTGCTGTTGCTGTGGCTTTTGAATATCTACCCCGTCCACCTCGGGTAGTTCTTCTTTGACCCCTTTGGGCCGGTCGTCCTCTACCTCTTCCGAATGTGGAGTAGAAGCGAAAGGACTTGCCCCTCGCAGAGGTTCCTGTGGGACAAAAAGGAGTCTGACGGATTGCAGCTCCTAGGGATTTTGCTGCTGCTTTTGAAGTTTGCAGTTTCTCTAAACTGTCATCCGCCTTTTTCCCGAACAAAGAAGAGCCATCGAATGGCATGTTCAAGAGCCTGGCTTGCACATCTGGGGCAAAACCCGACTTTCTCAACCAAGCGAATCTCCTGGTTGATGTACTTGCCGCCATTGCTCTGCTGATACTGTCAGCCGAATCAATGCACGTCTGGAGGGATTCTCACATAGCGTCTTTACCGTCCTGTATAATATTCAGGAACGCATCCCTTTCTTCTCCCTCCGGGATGCAATCAGCCGCTGTAGAAGCACACTCCCAAAGTGTATGGCTGAACCTAGCAAGGGTGCAAGTAGCATTAACAGACTTTAACACCATGCTACATGCTGAAAAGACTTTCTTTGCCATAGCATCATATTTTTTATCGTCCCTGTCCTGTGGGACGGTAGGATAAGCCGTCTTGACATCGGTAGAGGATGCTGCTTGTACCACCAGACTTTCTGGGGATGGGTGTTTAGACAAAAACTCTGGGTCTGTGGAAGATACCCTGTACTTTGTAGACAGTTTTTTATTTACTGCTGGTATTACATCTGGGGTTTCCCAGTTTGTCATGATCTTTCTCTGAAGAGCTTTATGAAAAGGCACCACAGGATCCTCTTGTGGGCCTTTGTCAAGAATATCCGTGAGGTCATCTTGTTGGAAAGATTGTGAAGGTGCAGACCACCCCATGAACTCTGTAATCCTGGCCATTAAGCCTCTGTAGGGGGTTTCAGCATGCTCCCCCGGGTCTGGCTTAGCAAACTCCACCTCAGGGGAAGTGTCTAACCCACTTGCCTCATGTAAAGAATCATGAAGATCGTTTAATCTGTGCTCTTCAGAGGAAAATTCCTCTCTAACTGGGGTTACAGGTCCCTGTAACTCAAATGTGTCTTCCTGTTCAGACAAATCACCCTCTTCTAAAATTGAGGATATAGTTCCCAATTGTTCTGAACTCATAAAGGGAGTAAATCCCATTTCCAAGGCAGAGGGTGCCGAGCTTGTCATTATTGGCCTCAAAAACGTCGATGTCGTCGACGCCGACGTCGAAGGCTTCGAGCGTGGTGTCGAAAACAGAGGCGGAGGCCTCGAAGACCTCGACAGAATTGGAATTCTACTCGACAATATCGAAGCCATCGACGTCGAGGGCCTGGGGATAGTCACTGGATGTGTGGTAACCGTGACTTTTCTTGGCGTCGACGCCGGTGTCGAAGCTGGCGTCGAGTCGACAGACCCGTGTGTCGAAGGTCCCCTCGACAACGGCGTCGAAGACATCGACCTCGACGTCACCTTCGTCGACGGCACCTTCGAGGAAAGTTTGGAGGTCATAGTCCTGCTCGAGGGGTCGAGACGCGCTCGAGAGGTTTCTTTCGACGGGTAGTGCGACTCGCAGCGTTTTTGACCTTCGGGTCTTTCGACCAGAGCATCGCTCTCGGCAGTCTTCCAGGGGGTCGAGGCCGCTTTCTCGAAGACGCTCATCATATTTTTTCGGAATTCCTCCCATTCAGCCCGGGAACTATGTTTCGTGGGGCAAGGGATTCTTTTTGGCGAAACAGAGGAAGAGGAAGACGGAGAAGGGGATCTTCGACGTCTCCTCTTCGAGTGCTTCGATCTCGAGGAGTGATGAGACCCACTCCGAGACCTGGCGCGCGAATGGTGACGAGGAGACGAATGTCTCGACTTCGTCGACGAAGAAGCAGCTTTAAAAGTCTTACCTTTCTACAGCTTCCCCCTACGCTCCTTCAGGGCCTTAGCTGTCATGGACATACAGTCCTCGCATTCCGAACAATGGTGTTCAGCTCCCAAACACCACAGACAAATTCTGTGAGGATCGGTCAACGACATCTTTTTCCCACAATCTCGACATTTTTTGAAGCCGGATCGAGGAGTTGTCGGTTCCGACGAGGAAGCCATCGAGTACGGATCGAATAACTCGAGGTAAATAGGATTAATCTGACTAAGAACTGAGCAACGGTATTCCGAGGCACTGAGTAAGCGCGGAAAAATGGAACTGAGCAACGGACGCTGCGCGCGGCCTTTATAGGCAGGATGACGTCGTCGATACGGCGGCTGTCGAAGGACATCGACTCGGAGGACGTCGACGCGCAGCGCCCTCTAGAGAAAAAATTTTCCGAGGCCAGCAGAGTTGGAAGGAGATATCTAAGATGAGGAATACGTCGGAGGACACAATCCCTTCGAAAATATAATTTTATCATTTTTCGTGCCAAGTTATTGAAACAAAAAACAGCTGACGTGCGTTTCAACCAAAGTCTTTATCAAGGCAAAAGTCAGGTGGCAGCAGACTCGTGTTGGATCTGGTTGTTGGTGGCCCAGGTTGGGGTACCAGTTAAGGTTGGTTAGCCTGGTCTAACGCCGGGATCGGCGCTGCGTTGCGGCTGGGTCAGACTGCAGGACTGTGTGAATGAGTGAGTGTTCACTTCCTGGGTTAGTGACCACTCACATGACTCAAGGACTGGACTATTACTATCAGATCTTTTACCAATTGGACTACCAAATCCAGCCAGTGCCCACTACTAACAAAGGTTTGTCACCCCACCAAGTACCAAACCAACCGGCAACCTAGGAGTGGCTCCCGAGACAAACCATGTGCCAGGCTAAATAACTACTAACACTAACAGGAGGTGCGCAGATGACCGGCGGTCCCGACACCAAAACTCCTCAACCCCTTGAAACCTTAATATTTAGGTATTTAGGAGCATTCTTAGAAAGGCTCTTGTGGGTTAGTGATAGTGTTTTAAAGGCAATTATATGCTTCACTGGTAGCCAGTGGGCTGTTTATTTAGCAGAGGTGATGTGGTTGGCTCTAGGGATGGATTATTATCACCTGTTTGATTAGTTGGCCTTGTGGGTAACTCAACTTCTGTTACTGATGTACTTACATTCATCCTTTCATTCGGGTAAGGGAAGGGGGTAGGGATGATTTTAGCTATTGTAGAATACATAAGAATAGAACTGGGGGCATGAGGTGACATTTCAGTTATATTTGAAAGAGATACAGTAACATTTGTGGGTATTTCTGTTTCTGTCACGACCCTCGCCCAAAACCCCCATTGGCCAGGTGGAGTCAGGACACGGGCCTCTAGAGCCTGGCTTCCTTTTCCAAAACCCTCTTGGGGCCACTCCTGGAGCCTATGGCGCCAAGCTTATACACCATGAGAAACATGTGCTTGGGAACTACTTATTGTGTTGTCAGCCAACATGGAGGCATCCACATAACTTGGTTCCCAGGAACCAAGCTATGCGGTCTAGTGTTTTGGGTGTGGTAGCCTAGGGACTGCTTTACCTGGACTATTTTGTTGGGGCTATTTAAACCACACCCGAGCAAGACAACACGCTTCGCGTTACTTTGCAGCTTGCAGCGTGACACTCATTGTGTTCACCTATTCCCTCGAACCTCGGAGAAGCAGAACCTGCAAGGAGACAAAAGTATCATCATTAGCAGCAGCATCTTACGTGCAGTCTTCATCTTTAACCACTCGCAGCTACTGAGAATAGCTTCCTCGAATCTGCACTCCTCCCGGACAGTACGACCTGAAAGAGGAAGATAGAGGCAACATTAAAGAAAGCAGTAGAGACATTTGTAAATTACAAACTGCTCAAAAGGCTTACCTGGCTGGTCACCTCACGGCTGGCACCACTCCGGACATTACACTCGCGCTGAAGAACACTGAGAACTACAAGGAAGGAAAACAGGTTAGAAAAGGCAAGACTTCACAGCGCTGCGCATAGCGCTTACTTACCGCATCATAGCGCCCTTAATGCGCCATCATTTACCAGCGGTGCTCAACCAAGCCAGTTCGACGCGCTGAAGCTCCGCATACCTAAGGGAGGGAAAAGACATTTTAAACAAAGAAAGGCATGCAGAATAGCAACAAAACTAAAGAACAGCAATAGGACCTACCTGAACAATATCAAACGGGCCGGTGTCAGTGAAGTAACTGGACCGCACACTCCCATGAAATACAACGTGCCCCTGCAAAGAAGGCAGGATGGAGAGCATGCCTAATTCTACCATAAGGTGAGGAGAGGGCCTCAGAAGGGCTGAAATCATACGGGGGTGGAGGGAGGATACTTGCCCCGGTCGGTCAGTCTTGAACACAGTCCCCCTGTATTTTCAGGCAGAACCTTCCCTGCAGACCACATCTCGGCAAGCTGAGAAGCATACCAGCGAGTAACCCGACTGGGGGACGTCCCTGTGGATACCAGGTGAGCGTAACAGTTTCATCAAAATCTAATCCTGTAGCGTTCAAGGGTGTACTCCTGTTACAGGTCCAATTAGACCCCTCCCACCCTTCTTTTGGATGGCCAGCCCAGGTAAAAGATGCCCCCCAATAGATCCCTAATACAACCATAAGTATAGTAAACAAAATTGCTGTAAAATGCAGGCTACAGACATAGCTGTAGGCCCTAGTAACACTAATTCTACTACTACTATCTACAGTTGAAGAATTTCTCGCTGGTGCTATCTCCATTGTCTTTGCACCTGCGGAACTAGGAAAAAATGGGGAGGGCAGGAAATGGGGAGAAGAGAAAGAGTGAGAGAGAGAGAGTTTTTGTTTACATAGCTCATGCTCTAGCAGCAATGCATATACTGTGATTATTCTTGCATACACAAATATGGTCAGCGAAGAGCTACGGTTTAAACGTAGTGTTGTTGTTCTCAGTCTGGACTCCTGGTGTGGCATCCTGCGGTGCCTTACTAACATCGGAAAGGTGTAGCCAATATCTCAGCCCCTTCACCTTTACTGCAAGAGGAGGACCCACTTCATAGGGCCCATGAAAACCAGGTGTGTTTCATTTTTCAGACAAAACTTCTGACATACACCCACTCCCTGGCAGCAATGGCTGGGCAGAGGAGGACTCTACCAGTGGGGTGGTGGCTGTCTCCCTTTGTTCTGTGTGGGGTGGCGCCATTTGTTTTGTGATACACTGATTGCCCATGTGAGTTGGGTTAGGCACTGTTTGAATTCTTCTCCCAATATCATAGCTGCTCTGTGAGCATCTGATGCTCTACGTACAGGGGAGAGGGATGTTTGCATGCATTGTTCAGTCACTATATCATGAGGGGACAGGTGGTGGTCCTTACTGGGTTGTATGAGCAAATGGAACAGTGCTAGGGGCAGGCAGTACACCCCATTCTTTTTAAGACCGTTACATAATTTGGAAAGTCTGCTTTTAAGGTGGCCGTTGATTCTCTCCACCACTCCATTTGCTTGTAGGTGGTAAATAGAGCACATACAGTGTTTAATCCCCAACGGAGTAGCTACCTCCTTGAAAAGATCTTTGAAAAATATGTTTCCCGTTTTCTGATAATAGGACATCACACACTCCCCAATGGGAGAAAACTTCTCCAACAAGAAATTTTGCTGCACACTTGGCATCTGGGTGGGCACATGGGGCAGCTTCAACCCATCGGGAGAATGGCCACGCACCACAATTAGATATTGTGCCTCATTGCTCCTTTCACCCATATCTGCATAGTCAATGTGCAGCTCACAGAAGGGACCAACAGTGAAAGACAATGTCCCTCTCAGGGTTCCCAGTGTCATTCCTGTGCTAAACACTAGACACTTTGCCAGGTGCTCCTGTAAATGTGTGATAAACCAATCTTCCTGAAGGTCTGCTGCAATGGCCCTCATTACGACCCAGGCGGGAAACCATGGTGCTAATAGCACCATGGTCCATGCTGGTAACTTACCGACTCCGCCATGGAGGAAGGGGGAATTACCACCCCATTACAAGGTCGGCGGGGAGGTAATTCCCCCTTCCTCCATGGCCATTCTCCATTCCCATTTTTTCCCCATAGGGCTCAATGGGAATGAGGAAGGCGCGAAGTACGGTACCGCAAATTGCGGTACCGTACTTAGCACCAAGGTCCCTTTGCGGGTCCCTACATTAACGGCTGGTGTAGACTAGCCTCGTAATCAGGTGCTAATGGGTTAACAGCACCGCAGCCTTTCACAGCGCTGTTAACCCATTAGTGCCTGGGCCGTAATGAGGGTCAATGTGTTGTTTAGAGCTGTGGGGTGGGAAGTGCAACTGTCCAAAGGCTGTGTACAGCATCTCAATGGGCATCACTACTCTTTCTGTGGCCTGCTGTCTCCACAAGAGATCCGTGGGTGATTGCATGCACCCACGTTTAAGCCGTAGATCCTGTTCTACTGCAGTGCCCTGTGCTGTAGTTCAATGATTTGTGCTATAGGGAGGGCTGTGTATGCATCAGTGTGTTGCTCCGTGTAGGATGAAGTCATGATGTATTCTGCTGATGTTGGTAGTGAGAGGTATGCTGCCTCCCTGGCTGCTGTGTCAGCGGCCACGTTTCCCAATTATATTTCTGTATTGTGGGTGGGTCTGCGCTACGCATGTAACACATGCCACAAAGAAGGCTCTGTGAGGGCAGAAATCAATGCGTTAAGTAAGCCTGTTGTACTGGTGAGCCATCTACTCTTCTGAACCCCCTCCTTCTCTAGCGTGACATACCTGCATGCACCATAGTGGTGACATAAGCAGGGTCCGAGTAAATGGTAACATAGCACCCCTTAGAGGGCTGCAGGACTTCTATGAGTGCTATGATTTCTGCTGGTTGTGTGGAATAATGCCTGGGTAATCTTTTCATTTCCAGTTTTTTGTATTCTCCCTCTTCTATGTGCACCACTGCCGCCCCTACGTGTTTTTCACCTGTGTCCTGGTCAATGAATGCTGACCCATCCACAAATAGTACTTATTCTTCCTCCTCTAATGGGCTATCTTTAGCTTAGGGGATATCGTCACCTTCCACTTCATATGACGTACCATCATGCTGTTGCATGTCCTCAGCCGTGCACGGCTCTGTGAGAAACGAGGCGGGATTTAGTTTTCTGCACTGCACTACATGGATATGTGGGCTGGACAGTTATTTCATATGCTGATGCTCTTTGTGTGGCGAGTTTGGACTTGGACCGGTCTAGTATCACAGAAAGTGAGTGCTCGACATATATCAAACATCCCATGACAAACGTGAACTTTTTTCAATGGCAAAGGCTGCGGTAGCAAGGCAAGGAAAGGAGCTGTTGAATTCACCTCTTTTAGAGCATTAAAATTGATCCTCATTTCTGTTGTCCACTGAATTGTGCTGCCCTCTTTGAGGCCTTGTAGGAGCTGTCTATCATATGCTGCGTAGTCTAAAATCCAAGCTCTACAATAGTTGCATAACCCTAGGAACATGTGCATGTCTTTCGCTGTGAGTGGCGCGCACTGTAGCTGCCCTGTCTGGAATTATCCTCTTGCCTTCCTTGGAGATGAGTTGCCCCAAGTAGAGCACTTCCAGTAAACCGTACTGAAGCTTTTTCTTATCCACTTTGTACCCTGTCCTTGCTAACGACTGTAGCAGTGCGATGGAATCCCTTCAACAGCTCTGTTCGCTGTCGTTGCAGACCAGCAGGTCATCTACGTATTGAATGATCGTGTTGGGCACCAGAATATTCCCTAGTTCTTCGTGCAATATCCAATTCAAAATACTGGGGCCTTCACAGTACCCCTGGTACAAAAGACGGTGTTCCCAGCGCTTTCCTCCCAGTGTGAATAGTATAAGGTATTGTGAGTCTGATGAAGTGTACTGAGAAAAATGCATTCTTCAAATCAACCACCATGAAATGGGTCGCTTCTTTGGGGAAGCCGCACAAAATGGATGCCGGTAGAAACAAGTGGAAACTCTTTCTGTACAATGGGTCTCATTCCAAGTTAGGCGTTAAGGGATACTGGGCACCGGTAAGGAGACCGGTGCCGGTAATCCCTTACCGCCCAATTCTGAGGTCCCTTAGCGGGAACCGTAAAGGATGTGTGGTCTGACCACACGTCCTTTACAGGTCCCGCTAAGAGACCAGGGCGCTAATAACGGGCCTGCTATTCGCGGGCCTGTTATTAGCGCCTTCCTCATTCCCATTGAGCCCTATGAGGGCTCAAATGGGAATGGGGAATGGTTGGTTGAATGGGGAGTTACCGGGTCCTCCAGGGTTGGAATGACCTGTTATATCCCCATTCAACTAGGCCAGTACCGGACCCGGTTTGGGAGGCAGCCATGGTGCTAGCAGCACCATGGCTACCGCCCGACTCGGAATGATCCCCAATGTCATTAAGGTGTTACGCTCACCTGGTTCCACGGGGGCGCCACTCAGCAGTTGGGGTTCAGGTGTCCCTCCTTGCAATGCCCAGATGCGACCAGCAGATGAGTTCCGCCTGAAATACAGGTAAGCGATGTTCAGGGATGGGGAGCCAGAGTAAATAGCCTCCCACCTCTAGTAGATCTGCGGCCCTTCTGGACTTCTCCTCACCTTGTTTTAGATGTTGGCGGGTTCTCCGTCCTACTGCTTTGACAGGGGCATGTTGTGCTTGGTGGGCAACGGCGATCGAGTAGCTTCACTGATGACAGCCCATCTTAAGTCTTTTAGGTAGGCCTTATTGCTGTGAATATTGCTGTTCTTGCATGCTTTTTGAACTATGTCTTTTGCTTCCTTAGGTACACGGAAGTCCAATATGTGGCAAGGTGGAATCTGTGTTTCGCCAGGAAGTATGGGTGTTTTTGAGCGCCTTGATGCGGTGAGTAGGCGCTATGCGCTGTGCTTAAGATGCCTTGCCTTTGCTAACCTGGTATCTTTTCTTCTTCACAGGTCGCGGTACTCGGCCGGAGTCTGGAATTTCCGAAGTGATGCTGATCGAGGAGCGGCTAGTGAGGTAAGCCTTTCAGCAAGGTTTGTAATGTCTAATGCCTGGTTTCTCTTACAGGTCTGTCGATCCGAGGAGCGCTGGTTTCAGGAAGGTGGTCGTGAGAGGTGCGGATCGCTGGCGATGAGGTTCAGGTAAGCTGTTGTCTTTTCTAACAATGTCTTTTCCTTTTTCTGCAGGTGCTGTTATTCCGAGGTTCGTGGCTGGAGATGAACACAGTGAGCGTTACGTTGCAGAAATGCAAACTAACGCGAAGCATGTCAGTCCATTCGGGTGTGGTTTAAATAGCTTCAAAAAAGAAGTCCAGGTAAAATAGTCCCCATGGTACCACACCCAAAACACTATACTGCAAGCCTGTTTTCAAGGGGCCAGGTTATGTGGATGCTTCCACATTGACTGGCATTAACAAAAAGTAGTTCCCAAGCATAAGTCCATATTCAAATATGAGCCTGGCGCTGAAGGAGCCAGGACTGGCCCCAAGAAGGCCTAGGCTGCAAATTCTTGGGCTTAGTGGTGACTCTCCCTGGCCCATAGGCTGGCCAGGGGGTCTTTGGAGTGTGGGTCGTGACATCAGGGGTCTCAAATCCTGAATCATCCTCCAACTGCCCTCTTGCCTTTTTGATAGGGTATATAGCCTTATCACATGGTGAGGTAGAGGGTACTATAATTCCTTGCTGTAACAGGTCCTGCAGTGCTTCCTGAATCCCCTCCTCTGCCTCTCTGGACAGGGGGTATTGTTTGACCCACAGGAGTACGGCTCCTGGTTTGAGCATAATCTTTACAGGTCTTACCTCTTTCAACATGCCTACATCGTGCAGTTTTGTTGTCCACAAATGTGTAGGGACATATTGCAAATGACTCTCACTGAATGGGAGTGGTCCACTGACAACGGCCAAAGGGGGCTCTGCACCCATGGTGGTCAGTTCCTAGCACTAAAATCGTTTTAGAAGACACAAGAAAACCTTCAGGATTTAATGACAAGATTGTACCAGAAACACTTTGGAAAGTGCCAGAGGTTGGTAACCAAGGTCTGCTGGTACTCCCCATTCCTTTCTGGTAATCTGGGGGCTAGCTCGGGCAAGTACTCTGATGCCATACACAAACATGCCTGAATTGGTAGGGATGCCCCTCACTACCACCTCATTTGCCACGGCATGTATTATCAGCATTGCTTTTAGAGAGCACATGCCAAGTGTGGTGCAGACAATACCTGAGTCTGTGAAGGATATTGTCATATTCAATATTCTAAGCAGATCCCTACCAAGCAGGTTGACAGGGGAACTCTCGCAGAAGAGGGGCACTTGTACAATCTTCCCTCCCACCTTGACGTGTAAATCATTTGTGTTTGGAACCGTTAAAACAGCCCCAGAGAATCCCTAAGTGTCGAGAGTCTTTCCTGATGGCGGGAAGTTTACTTCACTAATGCACGAATTCTCTGCTCCTGAGTCCACCATAAAGATAAACTGTTTATTTCCTATCTCTGTCCCTACCAGTGGTTCCTCTTCTGGATGCAAGGTCATTGACAATACTGGACATGCAGGTGCTCTCTGTGGGCTGTTCTAGTCGGGGTAGGTCTATGTCCCCGTGAACGAGAAGGGGGTTCCCCCTACCACCGTTGCTCCCTAGTAGGAGCTGTTGCTCCATTGGGCGTAGTAGCAAATGGGTGTATGCTTTCCGTGGCTTGTTGATTGAGGAGGGGCTGGTGTGGTTGCATGGTCTGTTGGTGGTTTGGTGATTTGGGGAGGCAACTGCCTATATGCCTGGTAGATTTCATACATGATTAAGGAGGTGCCCCGAACAGGCCCTTGTGGGCTAGCTGGTTGTGGGTACCCATAGGGTTGTTAATTGTAATTATAATTCCCTCCCTGTCTGCTGCAGCATTCTCTCAAAAAAGTGTCCCCACCTGAAACCCGACTAGCACTGCCCTGGGTTGCCACCCCTTGGTCCTTGTCCACCGAATCCCCCTTCTCCTTTCCACTGCAGCCCCAAAAAGTGTTGGTTTCCTCCCCACTGTCCTTGTCCATTGTCTGCCCATACTGCTGCCATCCTCGCTTCTTTTGTGATGGTGGTACACCCCTCCTCTCCCACCTGTTCTGGGGGCAGCACTGTTGACACCGCTGCTACCTTCACTAGTTTATTTTGAACTAGTTTTGCTTCCTCTGCCTGCCTCCTCTGGATAGTTTCTATCTCACACTCTTTGATCCCCCAACAATGGTGCACAATGATACTTTGAATCTCGGGCCATCCCTTTGCCTCCACACCAGCTATCTTATTGAGTGCCTTCTGCACTTCCTTAGGTAGTCCTCTTTTTAAAATAAAATAAAACAAGGACGTAGATTGGTCCCAGGCGCTGCCCATTTCTGCTCTCCACATCTCTTGAACGCTGAGAATATACTGCACAGCGTCCTCCTCATCCTCCATTGTGCATTGCATTATTAATTGGAAGTCTGGGATGTCTGGGAACATCTGCCACAGTGCATTCCATACGCCCTAATCCTATTGAATGATGCCCCATCATGGGCATCATTACTCAGTGTTACTCGCGGGTACCCCAATTTAATCCACACTGTCTTTGCCTTATCGCCCACTGCAGCTACTAGCAAGCTCTTAATGTCCCCTATGGCTAGCTGCACCCCTGCAGTGTTTTTCTGAAATGCATAAATTAATTTCCCCACTCCTGCGGTAAGTTGTGGGAGGAGCTTAAGGAGATTGTTTTGTCCATTTGCGCCCAGGGGACATAATGGGGTCGCCCTGCGCCTTTATGTATTAAGGGCATTTGCAATTTCACATTTCCTTTCCTGCTCTTTACAACACTCCCCTTCTTCTTTGCCAATGCTATCCTCCCAAAACATTCCCTTAATCTTCCATCCCACAGGCTTTCTACTCTAGGTGTAGTCACAAGCGCTTGCTCGGACCCTCCCTCTGTCTTCTTCAGTGTCATTGAAATCGCCCCAATACTCCTTATCCCCTCGCCTGGACTCCACATTCTCATGACCCAGGCTGCCTGTTTCACCCTCCCATTCTACATGAACAGCTCTTATGGGTGCACTGTCAATTCTGAACTGGAATTCACCCGACTTCCATTCATCCCTGGGTGGCTGTGGTGTTCCTGGGGGCAACCTCGGAACCTCTGCCATCCGTGTTATCTCACAAGCTGCCCTCAACCATGCCAATTCTGTATGTGTGGTGGCTACTGCTACCTCGAGGTCTCTCCTGCTTACCCCTCTATGGGTGGACACCTCAGGGGGTTGCAACATACGGTGGGGTGGGGCCGTGTTTGAGCCTGCCACCATCATACCCCCGGTCACATATGTTGGGTTAGTTTATCCTGCTGGCCATGTGGCGAGCAGATAAATCCCCTTCTTGGTCTCCCCACTTTTCCCAGCCTCCTCTTTACTAATTTTCTTACTATTGTCAGGAGTTGCCTCGTTCCCTCAGGGACCCAAGTTTCCTCAAACATTTTCCAGAGGTCCAATATCTCCGTCCTGTTCTGTAATGGTCTCCCCTTATGATAGGATATTTATAACATGCTTAATATCCAGAGGTTTCTAAGAGCGCACCCAGAGTTTGAACCTGTGTTGCTCCGTGCTGTCTTGCTTCCAAGCGAATACGTTGCCCCTGAGCTATCCTCCCTGGACTTATCTTGCAGTTAAGTGCGTGGATAGCACCTGTCAAAAGACCCCCACTCTAGCCAGAAGTGGGGAATTCCTTCTCCTTTAGTCTCAGACACCTTTTGGTTGTGGTATTTCTTGATTTTCTCACAGTACAGGAGCAGGGCTTTACATATATGTTCTAGGGGTGTGTCCGTCCCCATGGCTACATCCAATCAATGTTCTTGTACAGTTGTCCCACAATGAACCCAAAAATACGATCCGTCCAGTATTACTTAAAACACATGTACTATAATCGTGTCAGTACTATCAGTCAATTCTGTCCAAATTGTCATAACAACGAAAGCAACAATTTCACTTTTTACCCCCAACAGTTGTTTCCCCCTAGAGCATTTTCATTCACCCACTCCCTATACGCTTCCCCGATTTGCTCATACATGGATCACACACGCCCCTCCTGGACGTCCTCTGTACACATAAAAATACACTAACAAAATAATGTAAAATCACAAGCTAAAACAACAACCACTACTCTTCCCAAGCTCTCTCATTATATGGGATCTCCTATATTTCTTCTTGTATTTCTCTCTCGCGCTGATCAGGACAGTGCAACGTGGCGCCACCTTCTCACCTTACCCGGGCAGGGTCCCATATTCCTTTTTATAAATATATCTAAAAAAATAACTTGGACAAATATGGCCATAAAAAATTCCACAATCAACAAGTCAAACTATACTTTCACTTCCATTCACTTCGTGTTCCCCCCCTTCACACTGCCCCACATCCCCATCCGAACATTGTTATCCCTTGAAGATTATACTCACGTGTTCATGTTTTTCAGACTCAGTTCACGGGGAATCCACAACAGGCCTGGGCCTCTCCCTGTGGCCTTACCCCACTTCAAAGAGCAGGTGGGAATTCTACAAAGCTGCCACACGCAAGGCCACTTAGTGTACGTTTTTGGGGACTGGTCACCATAGGTGGGCACAGCCTTTCTGGAGAGGCCACCTGGATATCTCTGCAAGTACGGACGCGATGGAATCACGTCATAAGGGTCACCAAATGAAGGCAAGTCCCTTTCTTATGCACACTCCAGAATAAAGACAACCCACTAGGGAAATAGGCCAGGAGATATTGTTGCAAGGATAACAAGGTTTAATTGTACAGAATACAAATATGAGCAAAGGACTCTGCTGCTCGAGAGCA
Source organism: Ambystoma mexicanum (assembly GCF_040938575.1). NCBI lineage: Eukaryota > Metazoa > Chordata > Amphibia > Caudata > Ambystomatidae > Ambystoma > Ambystoma mexicanum. Next base: position 91,183,888 of record NC_090927.1, read on the forward strand.
CACTGACTCTTACAGTTGCAAAACAGTTCTTAAAAACCCCACAATCATCATAATATAAACCACAAATGGGTGCCACTGATTGGAGGCACCCTACAGATGAACCTGCGCCATAAGGGATGCTAGGCGGTAATTGGTAAGTTCTTTCCCGTTGGCCTGGATCCACTTGGGTCAGCTGGGCTCATCCTTGCGGTGAAGGTTGTGGCATACATTAATACATTGTTTCTGTCTAAACTAAACATGCTAAGCCTGGTTATTATTTCATTATGGCAGGCACCTGGAGCGGCATGGGAAATGATGCCCGGGGGAAGGGTGGATAAAATACAGTCACACTGACCCACACCTTCAGGGCTTCCTTAATACCGCAGTTCCCGCACTCAAAGTCTCCAACCGGGGTTTTGATCTTTAATTTATCCCTCCCTGTACGTCATGTTACAAGGGATAAGTTTGGGTTTCATGCTTGAAAGAAATACAGCCGCGCATGCTTAGATCTTCTACAAACACTTGATTTGTGTTGGGACAGAGGGGTCAGTTGCTTATCAGGGAATGCAAAGGTGTGTGGGTCGGGTCAGTCGTGTGGGTCTGGCTGCGGACTGGCTGGGTGAAGGATAGAGGCTTAATGGCAGTTTAGTGGAGATGAATGGATGTAGTACGGAGCCTAGTGTTGTCTCACGCTCTTTTAGGGTGCATTCCTTCGAAAGATTCTAAATGTTAGCAACACTGAAGGGACGAGGGAGAAGTGGACTTCTGTGAGAACGGTGCTCTGCAGAGTCAGTGCCCCTTACTGAAATTAGGCCTAGTGTGCCGGGAACGTGAACAGCACGAGCCTGCAGTTTATCCCTTTTGTGCCTAATACAAAATGGAGGCATGGGCTATGGGTTTTCTAGTGCCGTGCACCTACTTCTAGGCACTACAGTGCCTCTACATGTTTCCTGATAGTGCGGATTACTCCCCCTTGTACGCTATATCACCTCATATGGTCTTCGTCTTACCTGGAAGCGCCTAGGGGGTGGTATAGGCTAATTTCCATTCCAACAACCCCTTCCTTGGCAGACCCACTGACCGTCACACACATGCAACAGGCACCCACGAATCATCCCCTGATTTGGTTACAAGTTTTATTTGAATTGAAGATGGAGGTGTTTCCCAATCAAGTAATTCAAGAGGTGCTAGTAGTAAATGCTCCAACTGCGAAATATTTATAGGAGCTAAAATGAAGTTCAATGATTGTAGAAAAGGCACATTTGTAAATAATAGATTTTTTAATGTGGTTTTTAGAATTGATAGAAATTCTCCAGCATGCTTTGTGAAAATCAGAAACAGGTCAGGTACCTTCCTATGAAACAGTTAGGTCCTGAAGAAGACGGACATAAGTTATAACTTGGTTCTAGATGTTTTCTTTTGAAACTAGAATAAGGGAAGTTTAATATTGAATATTGAGGAGCTGTTTGCTCCTCTGAACCTTTAGTAGACAACTATAAAGAACGGTGGTTTTGCACTTTGGAATTGTATATTTCATATGGACAGAGAGGTGTGCAATAACAAAGAATATTATATTTCCATTTTCATTCTAAATATAATGTGGCAGTGTTTAGAGTAGCATATCACAACACACAGGCTGAGGGGGGTTTGTTAGGAGTCTAAGTCAGACCCTCATGTAAAGGGCTTAACCCTTGAATAATAGACAATAAAGCCTGTGACTCCAGAGTACCGCTTTCTTATGATAGCAGGAAAAGCTAGCTCATGTCCTCAATCTTTAGCCAACATTCAAAACTGATTAAGGCATTGCTACTATGGGTAGAAAAAATACATAATTTAATTTTCATTATACAAAAATACATATCACATGTGTCATATTTTATTTTTATTTTAAACAAGTGTGAACAGAAGTCTAGTATAATACTAGACAACAATTTACTGTGATGGTGTGTGCAAAACAACTCCAAAGGCAAAGCCCAAAAAGGGGCCTAGGTGTTAAAGTGGCTTGTGCCGTGCATCATCACTTGGACATACCTGAATTCATCACCCTTCCACTCATACTCATTCATTCAATTCAATTATTCATGTATTCATATTCACACAAACATATAAAAATTCAAACAATGGTTAAAAAGCCCAACATGTTTCTTTCCTAATCCATCCAGGGTATTAATACTTGGAAACTAGTCAGGGGCAAACATAAATTTGAAGCTGTTCCACACAGGCAGTATCTTGGTGCTGTTCTACTAGCCTAGTCTAGTCAAAGAACAAGTAATGAGTTGAGTTAGCAATAGTTCAGATCTTCTGTTTCATGAAGACGTGAAGAGAGGACTACAAGAGGTAGCTTCCCCTGTAAGAAAATGGTAGAGAAATGGAGGGTAGATATCCATTATAGAGATAAAAGATACATTTTGAAACCTGGAGTTAAATTCCAGGAACGGGGATGGCTTATGAATAGCTAGAAAAGATCAGTTTCAAGTGGCACTGGTTACTCAATACCCCCAACCCTTCAAGAATGTAATGGGGTGAGGGACCATATATTTAAAAGTCGAGTGGTAGACTTTGCAATATAGAAATGACATTAAAGGTCATAAAACCTCATTCAAATAAGATAGGAGAGAACTAGATTGGAAAAAATGACTAATGACTCGAGTTAGTGGTGGCTCAAATGGTGCGTAGCTAGGAGGGTGCAGAGAGTTAGTATACATTGCCATAGATGAAAATACACAAAGAGCCTAATTATCTTGGTGGGCCCTATCTGCCACTTCGTAACAAGGCCAGTAGATACAGTACAGAGGGTTAGTATAACATACCATAAATAACAGTACATCTTGGCCTGATCCCTTTAGTCAGCCCTAATGGTGAGTGAGTGGTAGGCCCAGAAGTTACAATGTAGGGGGAGGTATTGGTTTCAAGGGGTTTAATATGCAGAGTTCTTACTTTGTCGATGGTCCAGAATGTCAGACGTCGCAGATCGTGTCTCACCAATTGCTCTTATTGGTGACTGGTTATCTCCTCGTAAGGTGTACGGATTGTCCTACCAAGAGAGATGACACAGGGTCACGGACCACATAAGACTTAGCTCATCTTTAGTGGAGTAACTATCAATACTGTGTGTGAGATACTTAAATCACAAACAAAAAAAATGATATTCCTTTGCGGTATTGCGATATCCAATCTCAGGGGTGGTAGAATTCTTTTTATTTTATTATTATTTTTTTATTTATTGAAAGTGCAATAGCAAACATTTGACTTTTAACACATTTCAATACACATATAATAACATAAAAATAAAAATTAAACATGTACAATATTTGAATAAAAGCATGTATCATGGTGCAAGAAAGAAAAAAAGGAAGAAGATAAAAGAAATCTAACCAAATTAATTTTAACAAAATAGTAATCAAATTGTTACTAACTGCAAATCGATTAGAACTCTACCCACTTCAATTGATAAAGCCATCTCATTACCAGAGGATAGTCTTGCCCAGAAATCATCAGTGTTCAACCAAGACTCATCATGAACAAATCTGCCAAAGGAACTGGCCCTGATACTCCAGGTCCCAGAACACTTAGAAAGTAAATGCTTAGTAGTCTGAACTTCCATATTTGAGCACCTTTCACATTTTGATACAGTACCCTCTTCTTTATCCCTTATGGCTAGTAATTCCAGGGTAGGGAGTACATTTAAACGAAATCTGAGAAAAGCAGATCTAAACCAAAAACTAGGGAACTTCTTTAGATAAGCCGAAGAAACGATAGGGGCTTATCTAACAATGTCAGGGTGGCTGATCTTTTAGTACTCCGTATCTCCTCAATCGTATGAATCCAATCAACCGATTTCATTTTTTCTTTCACTTTTAGAGGGTTCTGTAAAAGGGACTCAGCATCAGAGTCACAGCCCGACAATAGTTCCAAACATGTTAGTTCTAGCTTACGCAGAAAAGCATTATTTCCTTGTTTCCACTCTACATTAATTTCCTCAAAGAGAGAGTTCCTGGGGGGATCTAGAATTGACCTATACAGAGTAAGCCACTTCCAGGCTAGCCATGATCTAAGTGAGGACAAGCCAAGCTCATAGCGTAAGCAAACAATCGGAACGCTATCAGGGAGACCCAGCTTACGTTTCCAAATCTTAGATTCAATAGCATCCTTATCTAGTTCAAAGGCTACAGAGTTGTAGTCCATGCCATATAGAATTATGGGAACTACCTTCCCGATATAAAATCTTATAAGGGGGAGGATGGTGAATCTGCCAAACTTAGAATTTATTTTTTTCATCTGTGCTCCCAATTTGATCAATTTTAATTTAATGGAGGCCAACAAACTATTCCTGGATGGAAAGGATCTTAATCCAGCTCCCAGATAGGTTCATTCTGAGACAACCTCTACCTGGGAATAGTCCAACTTGCAGACCAGGTTCTTCACTATTTTGTTGGGCCTCCTAAATACAAGAATCTTGGATTTTAAAGGATTTATTCTTAATTTATTGATCCTGGCATAGGATTCTCAAGCAGATAACAAATGCTGCAACCCCACTTGTGAGTAGTCCAAGACTACTATATCATCAGCGTACGCTAACCAATTGATTTTTACATTGCCAATGGAAGGAGATATTAACCCATTATTCTGTAGCCAAACTGATAGATCCACCATAAAAAGGATGAAGAGCAAGGGAGCTAATAAACAGCCTTGGCGTACCCCTCTAGTTATCCTGATTTGATCAGAGAGCAAACTGGACCTGCCAAGTCTAACCCGCATATAGTTGTTAGAGTGCAGCTCTCCTAAGATAGATAGTAAGCCAGCAGGAATACCCCAGGCATCCAATTTTTCCCATAGTAGATTCCTATCAACCCTATCGAATGCCTGGGATAAGTCAATCCAGGCTCCAAAGAGAGCAGGGCCCCCCTTGGTGAACGACTTCGCAGCAAGGCAGCTCAAAACCAACCCATTCAGTGAGGTAGAAAAACCCTTTCTAAAACCGGATTGCTGCTTCGGAATAATTCCCTTTGTTTTCGCCCAAGATTCCAATTCCCCTAAAATAATGCCCGAAAAGATTTTGCTATCGGCATCTAGGAGAGAGATAGGGCGATAATTAGAAGCCAGTAACCTGTCACCCTTCTTGTAAATAGGGATAACTATTGAGTGAATCCATGGGGGCGTGGCTTGGAAGCCATGTGAGAGGACGCGCTCTTGGGAGAGCTCCCGGAGATCCTACATTCATCCTGTGCAATAGTGCATTGGCACTAACTCCCGCAGGCCAGAAACGAGAGTACCTGTCCATGAATATGAGCTGCACAACTATGGAAGAGCTGAAACCTCCACAAGCCCGGCAACGGTAGATAAATGCCATCGGAGTTCCTGGAGTCGCGGACCGGACGGAGTGAAAATGGCGGCCACACCGGACAATGGAAGGGACACAAACGCGTTGAAAGGAACACCCTCGCGGTGATCGGCGGCGACGGGGGCGGTGCAGGCCGTGGAGATACAGATAAGCCTTTGGGAGAGCGTCAGCGCGTCTCTGTGGGCCCCGATGACCTAACGCGGGCCCGGGAAACGGTCGGCGACGGTCGGCGGTCGGCACTAGGACCCGCCTGAGCTGACTGGCGCAACGGACTACGTGCTTTGGCCCTGACCTTTGGGGGACACTCGGATAGTGGCTGATCCTACGGCGGGGTCGCGTGCACGGGCCCACGGCTTACAGCGGCAGTGGAATGGCGAATAAGGCCGTCAGACAGAGAGCAAAACAGCCCACATTGGACGAGTTCACCAAGACACCGACGGGCCCAGAGAGTGCTCGGACCAAGGAGAAGCCACCCATGGCCGCGGCTAGCCCAAATCAGGACGTGCTGGCTGCTCTCGCTGAACTGAAAGCGGACTTGAAAAGCGCTTGGGAGTCCAAGCTTGAAATGGTGGTGGCGGACCTGAAAACAGCGCTCGACCTCAAAGTCGGAGAAGTTCGGGAGGAGGTGAACCTACTTCGACAGGATGTGAAGGCCCTATCGGAGCGCACAGAGAGTCTGGAAAAGGAGGGCAGCGCCAACACGGCAGATTGTGCCTCACACAAGGCCGACCTGCATATTTTGGAACAGAAAGTACGCAACTTGGAGAACAGGGCCGAAGAAGCGGAGGGGCGCGCCCGAAGGAACAATATCCGTGTTGTGGGCATCCCGGAAGGATTGGAGGGTCATAATCCCACGGACTTCATTGAAAATATGTTGCTCCAAGAGATCACCGGGGGTGCGCTGTCGCAGGGTTTTGCGGTGGAGCGAGCACATAGAGCATTGGCTAGGAGGCCTCCACCGGGCGGTCCGCCCAGGCCGATGATAGCCAAAATCCTCAACTACCGTGACCGGGAAAGGATTTTAGAGCATTTTCGTAAAGGAGGAACCATCAAAAGGGGGGAGGCCACTATAACGGCCTACCCAGACTACACCATGATGGTGCAGAGGAGTCGGATGAACTTCGGGGCGGTCAAGAGAAGATTGAGAGAGGCAGGGAAGAAATATATGCTCCTCTACCCGGCCAAATTAAAGGTGATCCACAATAATAGATCCTTGTTTTTTGAGTCACCGGAGGAAGCCATGGGTTGGCTGGACATGCAGGGCAGCCCCCAGGAGTCGGAGGTCCGGGCGGATGAAGGTGGCAATGAGAGATAAGTGCTCTACGACGAGAGAGGGTGTTGCCGAAGACTATGGGACTTGACTATAGTTATTGCTATGGCCTGGGGAGGCCGGGCCTGGAACTGGATGTTAAATGCACTGTTTGCACTGTAATTGTTGTCGTACACGGGAGCCTTTCGGGGCTGGTCCATTCACCCCCGTTTAGTATTTCTTAGTTAAGTGGCCGCTAGGGCGACTTTACCCTACTGGGCTCTGTGTGTAACAGCCGGAACTAGATGTGGGGGGGCCTGAGTTCCCGGGATGGAGCTGGGCAACAGTTGGGGAGGGAGTTGGGGGGGAGGGGATGGGGAGGGGGAATGGGGGGGGTGGGGGCAGTTGGGGTGTATATAGTGTTGGGAGGTTTGAATGGGATCGCGAGCCCTGAGGGAAGATTTTGGATGAGACTTCTGGATAGCATGAACGAGCAGGGATGGTCGGGGGGGAGAGTGCAAGATATCAGTACATCATGGGGGAGCTAAAATTGTTAACATGGAACGTCAGGGGCCTCAATAGCTATCTTAAACGGAACAAAGTTATGTTGTACTTGAGGCGACAAAAGATAGACGTCGCATTACTGCAGGAGACGCATTTGACCCGAGACAAATTAGAGCTGGTGAAGAAAAAGTGGGGTGGAACGGTGGTAGGATCCGCGTACTCAGCTTATGCTAGAGGCGTGCTGATCTGGGTGGCGCCGCATGTCCCGTTTCAACTGCAGCAGGAACGTGTGGATACTGAGGGGCGTCTGGCTATGGTGAGAGGGGTAGTCGAGAACAGAGAGATGTGTGTAGTGAACACGTATGCCCCGAACCAGGGCACGGCAGAGTACTTCCGGACCATGAGTACCAACTTGAGTTGGTGTGTGGGGAGTGCGGTGATCTGGGGAGGGGATTTCAACTGTGTGTTGGACCCGGGATGGACAGATCCGACGATAAGGTGATTAGGCCCGCCCCGGCAGCCCGGGTGCTGCGGACGCTGCTGCGGGACTTTGAGCTCAATGACGTGTGGAGGACCAAGCACCCCAATGAGAGACAGTACTCACATTACTCGGCCCCGCAGCGGCTGCACACTAGGCTAGACTATATTTTTGCCACGTCGGACGTCTTGGGGGATGTGTCTAGTGCGGAATATAGAGCGAGGGTCCTCTCGGACCACTCGCCTATGGTGGTGGGATGGCAATATGGCCGCCCCAGAGCGCGGATCCCGACGTGGCGCCTGCGCGCAGAGGCGCTTAAAGACCAGGCTTTTAGGGAAGACATGCGGGAGGAAATAGTTAGCTATTTCGATACCAACACTGGCAGCGTTGACTCGGCGGGAACTCTGTGGGAGGCCTTTAAGGTTGTGGTACGAGGGGTGGCGATTGCTAAATCGAAAGGTTTGCAGAATGGGGCCCTGGTCGATTTACAGAAGGCGGAGAGAGAGCTGGAAAAGGTGCTGAAGAGCGAGCATATAGATAACGAACTGGTGCTTAAACTGCAGCAGCAGTGTACAGAACATTGGGGGAGGCTCTGTAATCTAAATTACAAGAAGTATATTGAAAGGCAACATGCGGGAGGAGATAAAACGGGTCGTCTTTTGGCATGGTTATATAAAAGAGAAACCCCGAGGCCCCCGATTAGGACAATAATCAGAGAGGATGGGGAGCAGATAAATACCCAGGAGGGTGTCAATGAGGAATTCGCAAATTACTATAAAGCATTGTATGGGGACCCGGGTGGCGGCGACCGGGAGGAAATGTTGGAGACCCTGCAAGATATCGGGCTGCCCAGGATAAGCACGGAGGAAAGAGAGGAACTAGATGCCCCAATAACACTAGGGGAGTTGGAGGCGGTCGTCCGGCAGCTACCCACTAGCAAGACCCCAGGAACGGACGGCCTGCCTAGTGAATTTTATAAAACTTTCGGAGCGGAAGTGCTCCCCCCGATGCTTGATATGCTTAATGAGGCGTTTGAGAAGGGGAGGTTGCCGGAATCGCTCAGGGAAGCGATTATTATACCGCTCCCTAAGCCTAATAAACCCGGGCATAGTTGTGGGTCGTACAGACCAATATCTATGCTGAATCAGGACAGCAAAATACTAACGGCTGTCCTGGCCAACAGACTGCGGAGGGTGATAGGCAAACTGGTACACCCGGACCAAACGGGATATGTCCCGGGGAGAAACATTGCCCAAAACCATAGACGACTCCACCGGGTGATTGAAGTGGGATGTAACAGTGATGGGGAAATGGCGATAGTGTCGTTGGACGCTGTTAAAGCCTTCGACTCGGTTAATTGGAAGTGGCTGCTGGCGGCCTTGAGAGAATACGGACTGGGACCAGGATATATTAGATGGGCGGAGCTGCTGTACAGCGCTCCGCTGGCTAGAGTTCGGACGGGCATGATTATATCCGAGAGATGGCAGCTTAGTAGAGGCACTAGACAGGGGTGTCCTTGGTCCCCGATGTTGTATATCTTGGCCCTGGAGCCTCTGGCACTGTACCTGCGGCAGCAGTATGATATCGCGGGCATTAAGGTGGGGGGAGAAAACCATCTGATATCCCTGTATGCGGACGACTTGTTATTGTACTTGAGTCATCCGGAGGAGAATTTACAATATATCCTGGACGTGATGGGGAGATATGCGAGGTTGTCGGGCATAGCGGTCAACCCCCAGAAATCGTACATTTTCCCGTTGGGCTGCTATAGGGGTGTTCCCACGGAGCGGCTGCCGGTGCTCCAGGTGCCCTGGGCAGTCAATACATTCCGTTACCTGGGAATAGATATCTACCACACGGTGGAGGAAGAATACAAGCGCAACACAGAGATGGCTGTTGAGAAGATACGCGCATGCATGAGCTTTTGGCAGAAGTTGCCCTTGGCGATGATGGGGCGTGGGGCGATGATCAAGATGGTAGTTCTGCCTAGGCTGCTACATTACTTTAGCAACATCCCATACATGATCCCTAAGGGTTTTTTCACTAAAATAAATGGGGTTTGCAGAGAGTTTCTGTGGCATGGTACTCGTAACAGAGTAGCGCTCTGGAAGTTACAGAACTTTCATGAAAAGGGGGGAGTCAAACTCCCAAACTTTGAGGCGTATTACATAGCGAGCCAACTACAGTTTGTGTCTAAATGGCTGTCCGATGAAGAGACCCCAGAACTCAGACTATTCGGGCAAGATTGTGCCCCATTTTTCTTAAAGGAGGTCATTTGGTTACCCGAGGCTGTCACGAGAGGGTACCCGGCGATGGTGAAGCTAGGGTGGAGGGTGTGGAGACGGGCATGTACAATGATGGGCGACCCACTTCCGTGTTCTCCACAAATTCCACTGGTTGCCCTGGCGGGGGTGGATGGACAGCTGAGGGAGATTATTAGGACCTACTGGGAATCGGTGGGGTTGGTGACATTGGGCGATGTGTGGCAGGAAGGTGCTATTAAGAGGTTTGTGGAACTTAGCGAGGAGATTGGATTGCACGAAGGCCAATATGTTACATACCACAGATTGGGGAAGAAAATACGGGAACTGTGGCCTGAGAATATCATGGAAGACGAATCGGAGGTTACGATGGCGGGGATATATGATACAACGGAAGGGGGACATGAAATTTCTAGGCTGTATGAGATGGTGATGTCGAAAGTTGGGAAAGAACTGGCATGCCTACGATTGGAATGGGAGAGTGAGGTGGGGATCGAAATGGGAGATGGGATGTGGGAACGGGCTTTGGGGTACCACAGGAAAGTGTCTCGAAATGCCAGACTGCAGCAAATACAACTGTACGTCACGCACAGAGCGTACATGACCCCTCTGAGGATATCCAAATTTCGGAATGCAGGCAGACAGGCGTGCCCCAAATGCGACGAAGAAAATGCGGACATGACGCATATGTTTTGGGCGTGCCCAGTGATTGAGGGGTTCTGGAGGGAGGCGGCGCGCAAGCTGAGAGAGAGAGGGGTCCCGTTTGCCATAGACACCGCCTGGGCATGCCTTCTGGGTGGGTTTCCCAGACCTCGGCAGCAGAAACATGTAAGCAAACTGAAAGACTTAGCGTATGTGCTGGCCAAACGACGAATAGCCATGGGCTGGAAAAAATGTAGCAAGCCACGGGTTGAGGTGTGGTGGAATGACCTACAGAAATGGGCGGAGGCTGAGACAGCGGTGTGGCAAGAGGCGAGTTGTATGTCTTGGGAGGAGGAACTGGGCTCTTTGATGGCATGGAAGACATTGATATCCTGCATATTCGGGACAGGGATGTTGGGAGATCCAGATGATGACGATGCTCGCTCATGTGCAACAGATGCGGAACAAGACATGGAAAATGGCTCGCGAGGGGGGAGGGATCAGGGGAGTAGTGCGCACTAATGGTTAAATGTTTATTGAAATATTGTTTATTGCACTGCTGTGTGGTTTGTATCGTTGTTTGTGTTGAAAAATCAATAAAAATAAAATAAAAAAAAAAAAAAACTATTGAGTGAATCCAAGAGTCAGGGAATCTCATCTGGACAATGATATTATCAAAGAGCGCTTTCAGAACCTTCGCCCACAATTCTGGATCCGATTTCAAGATTGAATTACTTAAACCATTCGGGCCAGACGCTCTGGAAGCTGAGGATTTTTTAATTAATAGTTCTATGTCCAGGGCGCTAAAATCAAGATACCAGCTATGGATTACATCAGCAGACAAGCATATCGAGGCGTCAGAATCATAAACCTTGGAGAAATGGTCAATCCACACCCCGTCTTGAATAATAGAATCTTGCTTCTGATGTTGAGAGACCTCACTCAGACTTACTAAAGTCCAAACATTTCAAGAATTCCTAAGAGACAAGGCATAAAGCATTCTCTCAGCATCCTGTTGGAGTACCAGATGATTATGTGCATGAAGTCAATTCCTATAGTTATTTTTCAACTTTGCTAACCCCTCCCCATACGCCCTCTCACATAGGCCTGATCTCTTTAGAATAGATATCTGACGCCTCAATTCTTTTTTACGAATTATAATTTGAACACTGAAAGAATGCTTATGCAGCTTGTGTGTTTTCTGCTCGGAGGGCTCCACCGACGCCTGTGCAGACAAAAAATTCAAAAAAACACTAGGAATACAGAAATCAGACAGATACTGATCAGATAAAAAGCTTGTCCTAAGTCGCAGCTCGTTATTTAATAAGTGACCTCCTTTTTGAAATTTTCTAATTGCATTTCCTGAGTTGTTAATAAGAAGTACATGATCATAGCGAGGAATTACTGGAGCGCAATCATAAGAAAGAGTCACCTTCAACATAGCATGGTCATCAGAGTTCCCATCTCTAACTATCAAACTATTACAATTTTCAAAGATATTTCTAGAAACAAAGAAATAATCTATCGTGGAGAAAGAGGAACCTCTGTGCCAGTTGGGGGAATTAGGAATATCCCCCCTGATGTTTCCATTCAACATGAAGAAATTCCATTCCTGCATAAACTTTAACCATATTTTGCCATTTATAGACTTCTGTTTACAATTGCCTGATTTAGGATCCACAGTGGAGATATATTGGGAATTAATATCCCCGGCAATAAGAATATCATCCGCTGGGTAACAGATAGAACAATCAATTAGACCCTCTGATAGGGCAAACAGAAACTCACAAAGAGAAAAAATACAAGGGTTCCAATACAGGTTTACCACAATCCATCTTGAACATTCATTGGAGTTTCTCCTAGATACTCTCACCATGAGGATCCCTTGGATGCTATTTGAAATAATCACCGAGGATTTAAACACCTCGTTACTAGAAGCCACCAGCAAACCCCCCATTGATCTGCCCACCCCGGGAGCCAAAGCCAACTGTTGAGAAGTAGAGTATCCATCAATACCCACTAAACCAGTTAGCCAAGTTTCTTGGAAGAGAATTAGACCGAAAGTTTTAAAAATTTCCGATCGCCTGGGCTCCTCAGAGAAGGATGTGTAGCCTCTAGTATTCCATGATAACACATTAATCTGAGTCGACCCTAAAGCTTCGGTTGGGTCATCCCCATCTTGAGAAAGACTTGTGAGATCACTTCAGGTAACATGTCCCACATACTCGATGAAATAGTTGGGGAGACATCCTTACTGACTGCCCCCCGGCAGTGCTCTTGATTGACTATCTGCTGGGAGTGGGTGGGAATAAAAACCGGGCAGGTCTGAGAAATCTTCAGACCCCTCTGTTCCCAACCCACCGCCTCACCCATAATTAGATTCAAACCCAGTCTTGATTTCAGTTCTAATGCCGCTATATTAGTGTCAGTCTCGCATGGGAAGCTCACTGCTTCAATGTCGTCTGAGGAGAGGTACTTCAAGGCTGGTATTGATTTCATTTCCATAAGAATTGCACAACGATTTAACGGACAGTCAAAACGTGGAGATGCACCAAATCTTGATAGAAAAACTCTCAGGTCTAGGTTCTGCTTATACATTTCATCAGATCCCTGAACTGCTGTATGGAAGTTTCCATTCCCCGCCAAAGTTCCTAAGCCGGTGGGGGCACCAATTCCAACAGCTAGAGGGGCACCATCAGACATAGGGAGAGCCGATCTATCAGATGGACACCTTGTTGCATCAACAGTAATCGCTTGCAGATTATCTAAACTCGAAGGCGCCCCCTTGACTCCAGGATCTACACTCACCCTCACTGATTTTTTCAAAAAAATAGTAGCGATTTTAACCAGAGGGTTAGATGGGAGCTTTTTTTGTTTAGCCATTAGAAAGATCAGAGCAATTTTTTTTGGTTGGTCCACAGAGTCACTTTGACTTCCCACAGTAGATTTGCCTCCAGGCATTATCGTTTCATCCATAAAATGACCTTTTTGGGCTTTTGATTTGGGGGTTTTCTTCCCCTTTTTGGAGTAAGGAGTCACTGCCAAATCCTTTTTTGGTTTTTTCAAGGGTTTTAGGGCCATCAATTGATTTTCGTGGATGCTGATTGGTTCCAGAATTTATCTGTTTTTTCTTTCCTTTCCCTTTTTTGATTACGGGGGTGATGACTTCATTGGCTATTAGCTTCCTATTTTTTCTCTTTTTTTTGGACTTCCCGTTTGGTTTCTTATTCCCTGGAACTGCCATATCCGAGTCCAAGGAAGAGATGTCTATTGGAGGGCCCTCCACTGGGGCCCCAGGTTGAAAGACAGTATCAGCCAATGCAGCCAATCTCAAAAACCCCTCCATCACGGCAATCGAGAGGGGAGTATCATCAGAAATGGCCTCAGAGTGAGTGGGGGAAGATGGACCTAACTGTCCGTCCTGTGTCTGATTGACACAGCGCTCGGCTTTTTCTAATAGGATCACAGACACCTTTTTTAAATCCCCACATAATTCAGTCAGATGGGCCATTTTGCATGATTGGTCCTTTACTTCTTTATGGAGTTCAGTCAAGAACCCTCCCAATGAGTCATTGATTTCTGATTTTAAGGCTACCATAGCAATTTCATTTAATTCCAAGTCCTTATTAATCTCTAAAAGTATGCCCGTATGCTGGTAGACCTCAGTTTTCAGATTTTCAAAGACTTTCACCAGGGAGGATAAAACAAAGTTTAAAGCCGTTATAGTCGGTGGTACAAGGACTTCAGGGGAATTCTGAGCAAGATCAACCAGCCTCTCTTGTTCAGGTAATGTAGTTGGCAGAACCCGAGGGATCTCTTGAGACCATACTTCGTCCGGACTCGAAATCTTTCCCACGTCGGAAGCCAAGACTACTGCTTCCAAATCCAACATATCTCTAGGCTCATTAAAGTCCTCACACCGAAGAGTCAAAGAATTCTCTAATTGAGCTGAGCACAACCTAGGGACTAGAAAAGGAGGCATAATATTAGTCAGAGGAGGCTCACTTGAGGAAGCTAGATGATTTAGAATCACGTTCTTCATGGTCGAGGTCCTCAGGGTAAAGTCAAATCACCTTGGAAGAGCGCACAACTGGGTTGATTTCGAGGCATTGGCTGGTCCTCCATGTGTGATAGAGAATCCAGCAGACCTGACCTTGCTGGTGTCTGATCATCTGATGGATAGACACTAGGTGGAGGAAGAAATATACAACCACCTGATTTATAGGGTTTAAAGAAGGATGCCCTTGCTCTTTCCTTCTCCTTGCGGGGTACCTTGTTGCCCATATCCACCGGAGTAGATTGTAACGGTCTCTGCGCTTCCGAGGGAAGAGCCGCACTACAAAGATCATGTTTCTGAGGGAGGCGTTTGGAGAAAGTTGTATTTCTTCTAAAATAAATCAAAAGCCCCCGACGGGCGAAAAAATATATAGGAGCAGCAATACAGTGGGCGGTAAGCAGAAACAGACTCTGTCCCTCTGTCCCCAGACTCTGTCCCTGTCCAACACACCCCTCTCCTGCTTACACCCGCTCACACCCTTGTCACTTGTTGTACTTGTGGTCACTTGTTGTAGCCACAAAGGGGAGAAACAGAAACAGATGAACTCACGCGGGTTCAGCGGGTAGAGCTGATTCCGCGCGAGAAGCAGACTTCACAGGCTCCACCCGGGAGAGTCCCACAGGTCCCAAGGGATCCAACTGAGGTTAGCGGAGGGCTGTCAAGGGCTGTTAAGGACTGTCAAAGAGCAGCCAGCAGGAGCAGCCAGAGCTCAAGACGCAAGACTCGGGGCACGACAATTAGCTCTCGATGCAGACAGCACACCTCTGCACGACCTCAGCTCCGACCCTCGTTCCGACCTCGTTCCGACCGCAGAAGCCAACAGCGACACCACGGAACGCCACTGATCCAGGTAGAATTCTATGAGAAAACATTCTACTTGTGTATGTCAGGCATCAGGGTCACGTCCAATAAATTTCCCTTCTTCCAGTTTGTGGGAGTACCATCAGGGGAAAAGATAGCATCAGCAATAATGTTAAAAGGGGGCACTGAGAAATTCATCATTTTTTACAGTGTCCCAGAGGTAGTTGGGCAGCGGTGTATGGTTATGGCAAGCAGAGGCACCAAAATGGGTCCTCCGCATCACTTCATCTAGTTAAGTAACTTCATCTAGCGGGGCTCTCGCGATATCTCTACACACCTCCCTTTTTCCAAAAGCAGAACGAGTTCACTATACCACATAGTCATTGTATCTCACCGGTCTTCTGTGCTCCCTTCGGGGCCTCTCACTGGTTACGGGGCATGGTCTCTGCTGCTCTGGTTCTGGACTTTCACATGGTTCTTCCCGTTCCGTTTCGGTTTCATCTCTTTCTCCATCGCTTCCTTCTGTTTCTCGTTCCTCGTTTCTCCAGTTATCTCTTTCGGTTTCTAGGTGGGGTGTCTCTTGGGTCCTCGCTTCTTCTTGCCTTCGCTGGTATAGCGCTACCCTTTCATAGTTCCACGAGCGCCCGTCTTCCGTGCGGACGTGATTGGTTCCTTTGTGAGTTACTTTTATGGGCCGACTATAACGGGATCCCGTGGCTTGGTCCTTTCTTGGCAGTTTGATTTTGACCCAGTCCCCTTCTTTTATATGGGGCGCTTGCTTCGTCCTTCTTCTCTCATCACTCCACAGTTTCATGCGTGTCTTGTTTCTCTCCATCCGCCATACTACTTCCGTCATGTCGACTGCTTCATCTTCCCTTACTTTCGCCAGCCATGGTGGAATGAGGGTGGATGCCGCACTCCTCCCTCTCAACATTTTAAACGGGGATATTTGAGTAATTCCATTTGGCGTGAGCCTGTGAGCCGCTATGGCTTCTTTGGCAGTTTTGAGGGGGTTCATTCCTGACGCTGTTGCCAGTTGGATGGCCCCTTTTATGAACCTGTTCGCCCTCTCCACCAGTCCATTTGCTTGGGGGTGATACAAGGCCGCTTTCTTTTGTTTGATGTGGTTCTTTCTTAAAAATGCTTCCATATCTTTGGAAACTAGTTGCACACCATTGTCTGTGACGACTTCTTTGGGGAGGCCTTCCCTTTGGAAAATTTCGGTGAGTACCTCTATGACCGTCTCTGTGGTTATGTTCGGGACAAACTCGGCTTCGACCCACTTGGATAAGTAGTCGACCAGCACTATGCCATATTTGTGTTCCGTTTCCATCGCCTCCAGGGGCCCTATGAAGTCAATGCCCACTTTGGACCATACTGCTTCGGGTATCTCCGTGGGAATGAGAGGTGCCTGTCGAACTTTCAGTCTTTTGTCACTGTTTAGGCATTCATGGCAGCGCTCTATCATGGCGCGTATTTCCTGGTCCATAGACGGCCACCAGTAAGCTTCTCTCACCCTGCGGCGAGTCATCGTGTTCCCTAGGTGTCCCGCGTGGGCCCTGCAGAGTATGGTGCGCCTCATTCCAGTGGGGGGGATGATCTGATCCATTTTCATGATTATTCCCTCCGTTTTTGACAACTCATCTTGCACCTTCCAATATGCTCTCATGCCCTCCGGCAGCATTTTCTCATTCGGCCAGCCTTCTTTGATCCAATTGCGTATCTTGGCCATGATTGGGTCCTTCCTGTCTTCTTCTTCCCAGTGTCTCTCACTGAGTTCCAGGTAGTCTGGGGTCCTTATGTCTGATATGGATGCGACTATGCATTCTCCGTGTAGGAATGTGGTAGCCCTTTCCTTGTTCTCGGGCAGTCTCGACATACAGTCAGCTTGCGAGTTTTTCCATCCTGAGATGTGATGTATTTCGAATGTTTATTCCTCTAGTTTTGCTGCAATGCGAGCTAGTCTGGGCGTGGATGTTTTGGTGCCTCCCGGGCTGAGCATGTGGATGAGCGGCTTGTGATCTGTTACCAGCTTGAACTTTGTGCCCCACACATATGTTCTGAAATGTTCGACTGCCCATGCGCATGCTAGCATTTCTTTTTCAATCGTAGAGTAGTTCTGTTCCGCCTCTGATAGTGCCTTCGACGCAAAGGCCACCACATGTTCGGTGTCACCTCTCCTCTGCGTTAGCACTGCTCCTAATCCGTACGCACTGGCGTCAGTGGTAATGACCGTATCCCACTCTGGGTTAAAGGGTTGCAGACATGGAGCTTTCATGATGTGTTGCTTTATGGTGTCCATCGCCCTCTTCTGAGGTTCACTCCACGAAAATTCTGTCCCCTTTTCAAGTAGATCGCGTAGGGGTGACGTGGTTTCTGAAAACTTTGGTATAAATTTCGCGTAGTACTCGGCCAATCCCAGAAAAGACCTCACCTCTTCTTTGGTGGCCGGTTCAGGAGCTTTGGTGATGGCTTGCATAAGATTTTCCTTCGGGCTGATCCCTCTTTCCGAAATTTTGTAGCCCAGATATTCAACTTCTTTTACTTCAAATGAGCATTTCTCGTGACGTAAACGCACTCCTGCATCTTGTAGTTTGTTGAGAACCACTTTGAGGGTGGTATTGTGCGTCTGCTTGTCCTTTGCATAAACCAATATGTCATCCTGAAAATATACAACATTTTTGACTTTCCTTAGTAGGACGTCCATCATGCGCTGAAAGGCCGACGCAGCTGACGACAACCCGAAAGGCATTTTAGTGAATTGAAAAGTGCCAAATGGCGTGATAAATGCCGTAAGGGGTTTCGATTCTTCGTGGAGCTGTATCTGATGATATGCATTTCTCATGTCAAGTTTTGAGAATATTTTGGCCTCTTTCATTAATAATATGAGTTCGTTAATGCTTGGGAGCGGGTAGTTGTCCGTGATAACTTCTAAGTTTAGGCTGCGCAGGTCTATACACACCCTTAATTCCTGTGACTGGGGTTTCTTTATCAGGACGACTGGGCTCAGCCATTCGGACGCTTCAATTTCTTCTATCACTCCTTCCCTCTTCATTTTGTCTAGCTGTTGTCTAAGGGTGTCCCTTGCTGTGGCCGGTACCGGTCTCACCCGGTGCTTGACAGGGACGGCATTTCTTTTAAGCACGATCTTGTGAATGAAATTTTTTATGTGCCCCGGCTCCTCCGAGAAAAGTGTTGGGTAATCGCTCTTGACAACAGATTCGTTCCTCGTATGGACTGATAGGACTTGATCTTCTGTGCTGGGATCCAGTCTGATTTTTAACTTGTCTTGATCATCCCAGCCCAACACTGCAGGCCCTTCATGGCTGAAGTAGACTCTGGTGGTGGTTTCTCTTCCTTTGAATTCGACTCTGCCGTTGATATACCCTAAGAGTTCGACTGAGGCCCCCCCAAACACCGTGGGCTTGTGTCGTGTGGTGAGCACTTCCACTTTCTCTTTACCCACCATGTCTTTATATGTCTGGAGGGGTAGGATGGTGAGGTCCGACCCGGAATCTGCCATGACCCGTGTCTCTCTTCCATCGATTTTAATCACGCAGTGAGGCTTCCCTCTCCTGGCTCGGGTGCTGTTCACCATTATGACTGTGGGTCTCCCCTCCTCATCTGACGAGGATTCCCTTTCCTTGGCGTGTTCTGTGTTGAGGCTTGTGACTTTCTTGTTCCTCCATTGACATACCATCGAGAAGTGTCCTATGCGTTTGCAGACTGAACACTCCTTGTCTCTGGCTGGGCACTCCCTGTCAAATGCCAGGTGTTTGGTGCTGGAGCACCTATGACACTTTAGGGGTTCTCTCTTGCTGTTTCTTGACTCTCTCGTGTCTGGTGCAAACTTTTCCTTTCTTGGACGGAATCCAACTGCTTGTATTTCAGCGGGGACTTGGGCCCCTGTAAACTCTTTCCTTCTCCCCGCGGTTTCCTCTACCGCTCTGGCAATTTCTACGGCTTTTTCTAACTGTAGCTCTTTTTCGAGGATGAACTTATCTTGGACCTTGCGACTGTTGGTATGGACGACTAGCATGTCACATATGCGGTTTTCCGCATTGGTGCCGAAGTTACACAGGGCTGCTAGCTCCCTTAATTTCGTGACGTAGTCATCGACGGGTTCGGACTGCTCTTGTTTTCGAGTGTAAAACCTTATTCTATGGAGTACAGTGTTCTCTTTGCTGGCGAACCTCTTAATGATTCTTCTAACGGCCTCCTTGAACACATCATCATTTTCGTCATCTACCGGTATCGGGGTAAGGCCCTCGAATATTCTTTGCCCTTCTACCCCTAAGGCGTTAAGTAACATGGCCCTGCGTCTTACCGCTGAAAATCCTGATCCACCCATTGCCTCCACGTACGTCGTGAACAGGGGCTGCCATTGTGGCCAAGGAATGGCAGGCCTACCTGGTGTCTGTAGAAAGGGTGGTGGCGGTGTGGCTCCCTGCATGTTTCTGCGCGGTTTCCTGTGGTGATCCTCGTCGCCAATTTATGTAGTATAATAGTGCCTGAAGAAAGACAGGAGCCAGGCAGGGTTTTCAACCGGACTTTAATTCCTATATCTCTGGATCAACATGGCCAACTGGGGTTTATATGCTGAGGCTTCTTTTATGCAGCAAAACTCCTGTAATATGTCCCATGCTCGGAGGAGCCGGGAAGACGCTGCTATACGCGTCCTCAGCTCGTCCCGTAATGCGCGCGTAGCGCGCGGGGGCGGAGCTGATGGCGGGAGCGAGATCTCGCGAGAGCGGGGCTCTCGCGATATCTCTACACACGGCTTACCTGGGCATCAGTCGTTCTACAGGCGGTAGGTGCACTGTCCCGGGCAGTCCATTCTGTGAGTGCGGTGAGCAAGGATCAGCCGGCTGGAGCGTCGGTCTTTCAGGCTCGTAATCGAGTTCGCTCGAATGGAACTCGTGGGTTGTTTTTAAATAGTAGCCAATCATTACATTGCGTGCGTTACGCGGCGTGGTTCATGTCATGTGATCGCAATGCTGGACGTGGCAATGCTCGCCGAGTATCGTTGGTAGTAGCTTTGGCTATCGGCTCTCCTACACTGATGTGCAAGAATTAAAAAACCTGCAGGAAGTAAAAACATGCCGGAGATCCCGCGGGAGATCAAGTAAACAAACATTGCATGTCAAGCAATGCGCAGTGCCCATTCCAGCATGTCAGCATGGGAGGTAGGTGTATTAATACTCAATAATAAATGCTTCGTTGCACTGTAAGCATTATGTTCTTGTTTACGCAAGCCACGAGAACCAGAGTTGAAAGAAAAGGTTGGCATGATATCTTGCTTTCTCTAATCATACATTAACATCGTTCCAATAGATGGGTGTGCGGGAGTGCATCACTCCAGTGCGGCTTAGCCGGTGGTATTGCTGACAGCGTCAAGGTGCAAACAGCCTGCTTCCATGTCTGGTAGTGTCTGGACTTGATAAACTGGACTGTGGCATGCCATACTTAGGGTATGCAGCCCCCTTAAAAACGAAGGTGTCAGCTGAATACTGGTCACGTCTGGACTCATAGCGCAAATATGGCACAATGTGTTTAGGATGTAATTGCCACTTAAAGGAGAAAGTGTCGTAACAACTTGTGTCTTGCTAAGTGGACCGTTTACAATTAATATGCAGGTGGGAATTAGCTTTGCGCAGGAATGGATACAAATTTAGCCACAGTTCTCCGTCTGATCTCGGAATGGGCTGTCTCTTAACGTTAGTCAAGTACAGAGATCCCTATCATCAGTCAATTTCAGGACTGTGTGGGACCGAAGATAGGCTACGTAACCCAATCGATTTTCTCATTTAGGCCTGTGTCCATGCTCTTGGCCAAAAAGATAAACTCTTGTTCTTTCTTGGACAGTAAAAGCCTGCTTTGGTTGGTATCATTGCCCAGCTTAAGTTTATATATTATTGACAAAGTAAGCTCTTGAATTTGGTGGACATTTTCTATCCAGTGATCAACAAGTGGAGCATTTTTGGTTCGATTTTTTTATGCAGCTCCGGTGTTCACCTATGCGCAATTTTACTTTTCTTTCTGTTTTGCCTATGTAAGTTTTGTTGCAAGGGCACCAAATCGCATAGATCACCCAACCGGTATTGCAGTTTGTGTGGATTTTCTGTAGCCAAGGTGTTCGTAGTCCGATATTTATTGAGGAGCTTTTCTTTGTGAAGGGACAGCAAGTGCAATGTCCACACGGGAAATGTCCAACTACTTCATGTAGGCACCATTGTTGTCTCAGTGTGGGGGGGGGGGGGAATTGCTGGTTTGAGTGATACATCATTCTGAATGATTTGTTCTTTGATGTTCCGGCTGCGTTTAAAGGCTACAATTGGTCTCTGAATAGAACGTGGACCCTTTCCCAAGATGTTCCAATGTGTGCTAGAGTAGAACTAGCTGTTTTGCACTTTTTTAGCATATTTGCACTTTCTATGCGCGGTGTTGCACATCTGATTTATCTATGAGTATTGATGCTTTTTATGGAATGTTTTTGTCCATTGTGTATGTGTTGCAGAATTGGTTTGTGTATTTTGATAAAGAATTAATAAATTAAACTATGTACATTGTTGCCTGTATGGATTGTTTCTCCCGTTCAAGGCCCTAAATAAAAATATGTGAATATTATGCTTGCAAGACACGACCCTTGTTAGAATTTGCTATTGCTGCTCCCCAGATGTGTGCGCAGTAAGGAGGAATACCCATACGTAGTTTAGAAGGGGAATTGCACTAGTCACTGAGCTTTTCTGCATTCTCAGTGAAATCACAATTGTCACTAAAACCCAGTCACTGTGATGTTTTGTTCCCTCAATGAAAAGCAATACCACTATTACTAGAAGCACTGTGATGTCCTGCGACTTCTGGTGAAAAAACAAATCTGTCCCTGTGGATACAGTCATCGTGATGTGCTGCTGCTTAGCAAATTCACTTCTGTTTTTTCTTCCATCAGGGAAAAAAAGAGCTGTCACTAAAACCCAGTCCCCGATTCCCGTTTCTCATAGGAAATAAAATACATGTGACACTAAAGTCCAGTCACTGTGATCTTTTTCTGTCCCCTCGAGAAACAAAGATGTTGCTTCCAAAATGTCCCTCACTCCATTTTTTTACCCTCAGAAAAAACATGCATCTCGGCGTGAACCTTGCCACTGTCATTATCAATATCGATCCCCAAGTTAAAAAAGATATGTATGTCACAAACCTCTTGTCACTGAAATCCTGTCTTTCAATAAAACAAAGTCACTTTGGTATACTGTTGTTTTAAGGACAGGCCTTACTTTGAAGTAATGACTTCGAAATTACTTTGATAAATATAGATATTTGTGGGGTGAGGGGTGTAAAGGTGTTGGCGGGGGATTTGGGGTAAGGGTTGTACTGAAGAGGAAGTGGAGGTATAGAGGGGAACCCAAAATAAAAAATATATAAATCGAAGTAGACATTCGAACAAATTACTTCGAAGTAAAAAACTACAGATTAATTTGGTTCATTGAAATAACATGTTATTGTCGATGCTACCAGGAAAAAAGAGCAGTGTCATTAAATAACAGTAACATCAATTGTCTGAATTATCCGGGATAAAATAATGTCACTAAAACCCAGTCACTGTGGTGTCCTAACCGTTCAGTAACGAAATGTGTCGCTAAAGTCCATTTGCTCGGATGTTATGCTTCCGTAGGAAAAAATAAACTGCGTCACTCTGAACGCAGACTGGACTTTTGTCCATCATCAGGAAAGACGTGTGTGTGCGCGTGTGTAGTAATTTTGATTTTCTGAACCCTCCAGAAAACAAAATATGCATGCCACTAAAACCCAGAGACTACGATTCCCTGTTTCTAACATAGGAAAAGAACGTGTGCTCCATTCTGAAAAAAGTGAATGTGATATGTTGGCGCCCCTGGAAATAAACATGTCTCTCACTGTGACTTCGACTTCATCAGGGAAAACATGCGTGAAGATAAAACTCAACCACTGTAAGATTCATGTCACTCTAGAAAAAAGAATATTCCATTGGGAACCTAGTCACAATGTGACACCTGCAAACAAATCCATGTGTCACTAAGACTCAGCCACTGTGGTTTTCTCTTTGCAGAAAGACAAGCAAATCAAACATTGCTCAAATTACCTTGATCAGGACTTGTGGGAATAAACAGAACACAGGTCTCATTCATTTTAGTGCAGTCGGTTTATTGGACAGTTTGTTATGAAATCACAGAACTACAAGCAGTTGGTAACAGCCTCTTTACCTTAAAGTAGTAAACAAAGTACAATACATTGGGCCAATGACAGAGAAGAAAACTCCTCTCCGCCACCCTGGGGTCTTGATAGCACAGTGGCGGGGATGCGGGAGAGAGAGAGGGAGCCAATGAGGGAGAGAGAGAGGGTTACAGAGATCGAGAGAGTGAGAGAGAGCGAGAGAGACAAAGAGAGAGGGGAAGAGAGAGAGAACGCGAACTCAGGAGACCCCAGGACAGACTCAAAGGGAAACATGTAGAATCTCTTAACAGTGCTGCTATTGGCAGCGTGACCTGCCTGTGTGCAGAAATGCATGTGTGTGTTGTTTAACTGAACTAACAAAGGATATTCTTGCATGAGCAGCGCTTCCTGTTCGCCCAGAGTGAGCTGTAATGTACATTGTGTCACTGTTCTTAATATGTGCACTACTGTGCATGTATTGCTGTGCCCCACAGCTGTCTGTCTATTCATCCATCACAATTCCATCAGATCTGCAAGAGACAGAGGACTTAGTGAGAGCAGGTCTTCATGGCGCTGGTCTCCAGAAGGACCCCCTGATGTGGCCGAGTGGAGGGGTGATGCCAACCTGGTGCCAGCTACGCATCTCTGGAGTCATGCTATGGGTATAGCGCCTAGAAACAAAAAACAACAGAACCACTAAGCTAAGAGACTAGCATGAAAATACAGAAACATTAAGATGCCTGTTAAACACTTGAAACATTGCACATTACTGTATGAAAAACCTCATGTCTTAACACTGCAAAATCATTGGCCAACTTTCTCTAAGTAAGGGGGTTTAAAACACCCTTTGCACTGGTGTAAATGTAATTGGCACCAGGGCAACAATTACCTTAGTGCAAAAATATCATCACAAGATCGGCGGCGCAGGTAAAAAGTGGCAGCAATTCCACTATCAGCGGTGCAGGTAAAAAATGACACAAATTCCACTACCACCACTTTTTTTGTGGTAGTGGAATTGGAAATGGTAATACCGCTCTTTTTAACTCACCGTGAATATCGAGTTTGGAGGAAAAGTGCAAGATTCACCTCTGGCAAAAGCTGGAGGTGAATCCTTGAGTTTACCACTTTAACCAAAATATTTAGTGAATTTACTGCATGTTATTATCAATCAAGGTAAGTCTGCCAAAATCCCTGAGCTGTCCACTGGACGGCAAACACTTATACCGCCCCATTACCTCTCATAATTCTGTGATAATGCCATGGGATCAAGTTGCGGTAACGGTAAACAAGGTCAGTGGTGAATCTGCAAATTGACTGGCGATTTACCACCAAACGCGTAAGGGAGCCACTGTCTTTCATGGCCTTTTTGAACCAGGGAAAATATTTTGGACTAGGGTAACCATTACTCGGGTGAAAACATGCATTTAAAGGAATAGTGTGCTCAAAAATATTATTGTCCCGATCGTTCAGGCATGTGGTTTTAAGCATACGTTGATCGATCGTAAAACATTTCCTATGCATCTTACCGTAGGTTTCCACACTTTTACACATGCGAAATCAGGCAGCAGGGTGCGGCCATCTTGTGCTAATCTTATCCGTTTACCCATCGCCCTAAGGTGAACTGCCCTGGCGGCACTAAATCATATCCCCCGCCCCTGAAGCTGACATCACCATTCCTAGCGATATTCTCTGCCTACCTTCATGACATTACTGTGCAGCATAGCCAAACATGCCCAGTCATCACCTACGTCTTCACGTCAGTTGACGCACAACCCGGAATATCAACACACATCCTCTCACAGCAGAGCACGTCCCAATTCTGAATACAAAACACTATTTTTAAAGGAAACTACAATACTCTGCAATTTAGAATGTGCTTTTATTTCACAATAAACGGCAGATTTCCATATTCAACCACATTGGTAATTTCTTTTTTCTCGATCCACAAATGTTTATCGTGAGTCACACAGTGTTCTTTTGGGTATAAGAAGCGCATTGGATGCACCGTGAATCACAAGGCTTCGGTATCAGCTTGTTGCTAGACCAACGTAAACAATGTCAAGTTGCTCGGTGTCGCTGGAACCGCAAAAGGGCATATCAGCCCGGCGCCATCGTCCCACAAAAGCGTAATCGCAATCCAGCCATTTAGGTGAATCTGCAACTACCTGCTGAAGAAGCCGTCAATTGGTATCTGGAAACTATGATATTAGCAGAATGGGATGATGTAGCTGTGTAGAAAACATAACAGAAATGTGTTTGAGTATCCGTTCTTTATTCTAATTTATCAATTTACACATTAATTATGCACCGTGTGAAACCTAATGATGAACACAATCGTGAAACAATGCAAACACAGAGAAAACATGGTGGAATGTCAGAGTCTAACATGTGCTTGAGAGGTTAGTGCTATGGAGTATGTTTAGCTCGCAATGTGATGGGGATGCAGAAGGTGACTGAAGAATTATAACAACACAGACAGCATGTTAACGGAATATTAGCGTAGAATTTGGCATTGGTGGAACCTGTGGGAACCCTGACGTGTACTCCATGCATTTCGGAGCCGGACCGGCCATGTGTCCCAGACAAACACAAGTACACACTGGGCCTCATTATGGGTTTGGCGATAGCCATGCGTTAATAAGGGCATGGCTGCCACCAAAACCGGGTCCGGGTTCCCTGAATGGGGAATTACCGGGCCATTCCGAGTTTGGAGGGCCTGGTAATTCCTCCTAGAGAGAACCCGGGCCCGGACCTTCCCATTCCCATTTGAGCCCCCATAGGACTCAATGGGAATGGGAGCGGGAGCAAACAATGGGCCGATTACAATCGGCCCGTTGTTAGCTCCCTGGTGGCGTCCTTACCGGGTCCCGCGAGAGAACCTTGTAATCTTGCGGAATGGGATTAACGGGTCCGCCTTCATTAGCGGAACCCGTTAACCCATTCCGCAAGGGTCGTAATGAGGCCCACTGTTTTTTTTGCATGTCGTTACAATATGCCAAAATCAACAACCCATTACAATGTTTGTTAGACAGCATAAAAATAAACCTTGACTCATTAGTCTATAAACTCGTCTACAGTAAAACGTACACAATATTCAGCATTTCCATTCTCTCGGCATAACGCAGAGTGTCCATTCAGATCAACGAATTTTCATAAAATTAAATTACATGTTCCGTTGTTTAGTTTTGGAATGGTGAACCTTATCATATTTGATGGTATTACACACCTCCTTTCATTCATTCCATTGCGAATCCTCCCTTTCTTCCAAGGACGAAAAACAATTGACCCTACTTAGAAGTGTCTATGTTAAGTTTGCTTTTGGTGAAGGGAAGCCACAAATCAAAAACATACAGCCTATGATGTGTGGGCGTGCAAAGCTCATAAGCAAAAATCAAACCTGGTGACCTTCACTCCCATGGGAGCGATTAGCCCTGCAGACCAATGTGGTATTTGAAATATTTTCGAAAAAGAAACAAATTGTTTGCTGGCATCCACCAATGCAGTGCAAAATTTATAGTGATATACTTATTTTATGAAAACAGTAACAGTTACTGTCCTCCCCATTGTCACATCTGTGTGCACCCTGTTTTCAAGGAAGAATGTGCTCTGTGGATAACGTGAGACACTCACAAGTCCTAAATAGAAGTGTCCTTCCATCTCCACTGAACTTTGCACACACTAACAATGTTGGAGGAGAGGCGGTATATCCCGCCACCCTGAAGCATTCTCGTACCGGTCAAATGACGTCTAAGCTAAGGTGGGAGACACCTCCATCCCCTCCTGTACCTATTTGCATCACCCATGTTTCATATAAGTGTATTAACGCTATGCTAATGTGTATGCTTTCAACCTCATTTTGTTTACTTCCAAATGCCCTATTTTTAGAGTCCCTCTGCCCCTCTGGTGAACTGCTCACTCTCCCAGCACCTCCCACATCCAGCTCCCACCACCTGTCATCTCAGCCCGTCTCCTGTTCTCACGGAAATGCAGCTATTCATTTTTGCAAGTAGCAAGTCTCGTGCCCTGACAAAATGTGCTTGTATGAGAACGTTAGACCAAGCCCTGCTCCAATCTTTGTGCGCAATCCATCTTTGTTGACTGACTCATGCCATCTCCAACCCCCTCGTGCCAGGCCGCGGTCCCCTGAACCCATGACCCCTGTTCCCTTTGAACACATCTGTTCCCCAAATCCAACCCCTGCACCACCTCAACTTCACCTCTCATATACCTAATCTGGAAAGGTCATATATTTTGGTAACACTAACACCTATCCCCACTGTGTTTCAAACCGTTACACTCCAAAGGCCGCAAATCAAAGTACGGCTCTTCTGATAAGTCATCCGATAGTAACAACCCCTAACACATACCCCCATAAAAACATATTGGTCAGAATGCACCTATTTCACACCAATAGCCCCCTTTCATGCGTTGTTTTGCTTTCAGTCAGTAGTTCTTGCATGGCAAGTTTGTTATCTAGCCTAGGTTTCATTCCTTAGTGGGACACGTATTTATTCAGCAATTTGGACGTGCTTGCTAAGGCAACTGCAGACCCCACAGTTGCTTTCATGCTGATATCCATCTGACTCTTTCCCGATCAGTGAAGGACCCACAAGAGCTCGACAAAAGTGGGGAGTGTGAAATCACAGAGTTACACTGTATGGCATCCTCTAACAGGCAATGAAATTGACAAAGAGGATACAATTGAAAAGGCAATTTGGACGCTTTATTTGGACAATTTATACTTTTAATAGCTATGAAATTCAAGTTGAACAGATTTCCATCGGTCATGTACAATGTATAAACATTGAACATATAAATAGCAGCTAATCATTTGAACCGGGAAGTGAACTGTTCCACGAGTTCTGCTTTCGGTGAACAGGACACGTTTGCAATGTTTTGTGGCATTGTATCTGGCCTAGGAACAAAATCATGAGCGATTCCATGAGTATGCATGTCCAACACAGTCAAAGTGAGATCTTTCACAAAATCGAATTCCATTTCCTGATATATTGGCTTGACCACACATGTTCTGCTTCTTTTTGCAAAGGACATTGTGTAACAAAGTATCCCAAAGTTTCCTGCAGTTCTCGATTGTTCTCTCCCTATGTTCTTGTTATGCACTAATACTGCTAGTAGTGTTCGATATTGCATCCCGTCTATTCCGAAATGCAATCTCTTGGGCCTGTACTTTAAGCACATATTGTGGAACGCCTCCAAATCTCCAGTGTGACGGAATTCTGTGAGCCCTTGAGATCCCTTGATAGAGTTTTATCAAACACAATCTTCTCAAGAGCTTTGTGTGGAGGTGAAGATGGAACCAAACACTTCTTCTTGCGTTCCTGCTCCTCTGATAAAGGTCCGTGTGCATATTGGTGAAAATGTACGTTTTCCTTCCATGAGTGAATGTTGGAACAGTGGTGCATCAATGAGTGCCATTTTTCAAGTAGAATTTCCACAGAACCATCAGAAGTTTTGGAGCTCCACCAAAGATGGTTGCTGAAAGACTGGAACCACTGTAAAATATTTTCAGAACCTCTTTTTCTACCAGCAGCTTTGATTTTTTTATTGATTGATTTGGCAATGTGCCATACATGAAACTGATGGCGAATGTTTGGAAACACCTCTCGGATGGCCTTGGCTATTGAAACATGTCTGTCGGTGGCTACGAGGTCTATTTGCATTCCCATCGATTGGAGATCTTCCAGGGATTTTATAAAAGCATGTTTCTCCATGGCCACTGAGGATTTACATTGGGACACCTGCATGACCACCAAACTCACAATTTCTTTAGTTTTCATGTCCTGAAAGTGGTATGTGCAGTACTGCTGAAAATCCACAGATGTCACACTGTCCATCGCCAGCTAGCCTGAACCGTTTGCCAAAGAATGTCCTTTCAATAGACATTTGTTCAATTTTCCAGGCTTGACTAATAGCGGGGAATAAACGTTCTCGTTGATACTTGTAGTATTGCGTTTTAGCGAGGAACTGAAGTCCCACAAATGTACAGAAACTGGACAACTTAAGTAGAGCCACTGAAAAGTAAAGCTGATGCACACAGTAGATTTCCAGCTGGCACTTTGCCCAGCATCGGTTGAGCGGACCATGAAAATGTAGCATGGAGCTGGGCACAGGTGGCTTGGATTTTCAGGTTGGTGCCTTGTGATACACAAGTCACATTCACCAAGGACTGCCCGCATAACCCCCCCCTCACTGGATGGACACATTTCAGCATTAGTGTAATCTCTTCTAGGCAGCTGTCGAATACAATGTACTTGTGCTCCTTTATTAGACTATCGTCCTGCATGAATGTGGTTTGTGACTCGACTTTGGTGGACATATCGACCAAACTAGACACACTGATGTCGAGATCTTTAGCAAGTTCCTCTGTCAATTCTGTTGAGGCTTCAGTCTCTGTTATTTCAGCTTGTGTTAGTTGCACACAAATTGGAGAAACCATCAATGGCAATTGTTTATTGGGTGGCACTTTTTGGAGGGTGTAGATTGTGTGAAGTTGTCACTGAGTAATTCAAAAGCATCTTCTTTTTATTCAGTTTCTTCTTCATCTTGTCGAGTACTAACACTGTAGCAACGGTCCAAAGACACTCTGCTTGCTTCGCTGGTCACATTCAATTCATTTTTCTGGCCATTGTGCATAAGCATCTCGAGTCTGCTTATTGACTCGACCACGCCGCGCTTCAAATAATAGTTGCTCCATGGTGAAATCTGTTTGGCAAGCAGCATCTTTGGTTTCATTTGTTGTCTGTGGCTTCATACTTCTTTTCCTTCTCGGCCTCTAGGAGATGGGTTGTAAAAACATGTTCAATGTAAATCCAACATACAGTATATAGCACTTTAGATACAAGAAACATGTTATGAAGACAACACCAGCCCAAAACACTTTTCGTAAACATTGTTTGTAAGTTACCCTTGTTTTCGTGATTTTCGTGTTCTTTAATGTAACGACCGCACCAGCAAGCTGGTCCACCGCCTCTGATCCATTTGCCTCCTCTTCTAATTCACGACCTTGTACATATCCCTTGAATATAATATTCATAAAAAAAGTCAATCGTATTTGAAATCAAATTCTTTCATCGCACACATGCCTACATACATACCCTCGTAAACAGTGTACGTCATTTAGTCAAAATAGACATTTTGAATTTCGCCTGATTGATGGCAAGTGTACTCGATCAGAGATCACTGTGCAACACCTACTGATTGCAATGTTGCACTCAAGCATTTTGCATTGTATTCTGCATTAGGATAGAAATTGTAACGTTAGAACTGAAATGATAAACGTTTGAAACACTTCACGTTTATATGAATGTCACTGTCTAATAATATCAGATGTAGGGTTACTTTCTTTAATTCAATGGAAGTGTCAGTACACATACCTCATACTCTGGACCAGCTCCAAAGGATGATGTAATTGTATTCAAAGTACCAGCATCCCAATGCAACACAGTACTTGTTTCAGTATGGATGAAAACAGTGAAATTGCACAGAGACAATCGGATGCAGACAATGGTACATATAAATAAAACCCCATAAATGAAGTATTATGTAAACAAATGATAGGATACATAAACTATTTCATATTATTTAAAATTCTATGCATAATACATTCCCGTAATCGAGAAGCAAAATAAAACTACCTGGTAGGTGCTCAAAGTTGTTTTGGACTCCGGAAAAGAAATGGATGCAGAATCTTGCTCCTTCATTTTCAGTGTATTGTCACAAAGTGTTAAAGGTAAAATTAGATTTGCATTAGATATGTGGGATGATCCAACTCTCAGTAATATGAACTTCTGCAAGTCTGTATGGCTCACCATCGATATACTGGACGTGTCAGTGATGTCATCACTACCGATGGTCTGTGCTTCAGTCAATATGCTCACCTAAAATAATTGACATGTGAAGCAACCGATTACAAAAAGATTATGCTTATTTCGAAGGGCTCTATGGCATACTTTTCTATGCTCATAATTAGCTTCTATTATGCTCTTAAAACCAGGAACAGATGTGTAGCAAAATGTGTTATAGTTATAAAGTAATGCAATCTGGGAAATATGCAAAGTTTAGTAAGAAACATTTACACCGAAAGCACCAAACAGTTCATGTAGTTACTTGTATTCCCATGCCTACAGCTAATTGATCATCCGGGACTCGCCAGGTTCAGCCTGTGCATGAATAGAGTTGGAATTGCATTTGGAAGCAATTTACGAGACGTTCTGGGTTGATGTTTCTTGGTGTACTGCGATCGGTCATACATATCCGGTGTAAAGTGCAGGCTGCAAACGCGGAATCGATCACCCCTCAAGTCCCCCAAGACATCCTGGGTTCTACTTTGAAGCTCAACCAGCGCAAATCGACAATATCTGACCCATTCTCTTATTAGATCTATATTCCTCGGGAATAAATGCCCTTGGGTTTGTTATGAGTCTTAGAACGGCAACTGCCAACCATACAAGCAGGAATTCTTGAAAAATCTGTACAAAAAAAGTACACATAGTTGCAAAAATGTTTTACGTGAATGCGTGAGAAAGATGGAATTATATCATAATTTTTCTATGCAATGTTTATTTTGGTCACAGAAGCAAAACCTGTGTAGCGAATTCGACTATACACTAGGATAACTTTCATACAAAATTGATTGATG
Organism: Ambystoma mexicanum; assembly: GCF_040938575.1. Classification (NCBI taxonomy): domain Eukaryota; kingdom Metazoa; phylum Chordata; class Amphibia; order Caudata; family Ambystomatidae; genus Ambystoma; species Ambystoma mexicanum. The sequence continues at coordinate 91,216,049 of NC_090927.1, forward strand.
TGACGCAAATCGTAACGTCTGTTGAAAGTACTTTCATACATCAAAAGGAAACATGCTTATAGATATGGTGCGTGAAGAATGCAATTCTATCCCAATTTACACTGATGACATTTGCTATATATCGATAACGGAACAAACTAAACAGAAGACAATGGTAAAGGCGATGAGATGAACGAGCATTACACTACTGGGTACATTCGTTCGCAATCGATCAAAATTTACAGATAAAAAATAGATGATTATGTGTCCTGCCCTTACCTTGACTAACAAACAGTTAGATTCAGCTAGCAGGGTAGTTAGTAGCAGGAGAACAGGTAGCGCGATGACAAGTTCACTTCAAGTGCTGAGAGATGTTCACAGGTAGCACGATGACGAGCTGACTTTCAGTGCTCACAGATGTTCTCAGGTAGCACGATCACGAGTTGATTTGCAGTGCTCACAGATATTCTCAGCATAAATCTCAAGGGGTTTATAAAGAGTTAGAAAAGTGGGTGTGTATGTGAATGAGTGCCAGTATACACGGGCTCTGGCTAGGCCATGTGTTTAATGTCCGCTGTGCAGAAGATACCTTTGAAGTGTACATGCTCTTTGGCATCCTGCCAGCCCCCTCGGGAGGGCCGGGCCACAGGTGCGAACAGCTATTGATAGTGGAGGGGGGATGGATGGGCATGAGGCGTTCAGAAAAGATCACAGAAAAATGCTGAAAATAGAGACACACTTATGTGGATTGCAAGGGCACGGTCTGCTTCAGGGGAGCATTCCTGGAGACAGTGGGTCTGGCTAGGCCATGTGAACAATGGCCCCTGCGCATAAGATACCTTTGAAGTGAGCATGCTGTTTGGCACCTTGGCTGTTCCCATCCTGCCAGCCCCCTCAGGAGGGCACGGCCACAGGTGTGATCTATTAATAATGGAGGTGGATGGATGGGCATGTGAACAATGGCCACTGCGCGCAAGATACCTTTGAAGTGTACATGCTGTTTGGCACCTTGGCCCTTCACATCGTACAAGCCCCCTCGGGAGGGCACGGCCACAGGTTTGAACTGCCATTGATAATGGAGGGGGTGGTGGATGGCCAACAGGCATGCAGAAAAGGTCATGGAAAAATGCTGAAAATAGAGACACACTTTGTGGATTGCAGGGGCGCGGTCTGCTTCAGGGGAGCATGCCTGGAGACAGTGGGTATTGGCTAGGGCATGTGAACAATGGCCCCTGCGCGGACGATACCTATGAAGTGTACATGTAGTTTGGCACCTTGGCCGTTCCCACCCTGCCAGGACAAGTGAGCATGTCCTTGATTCACTGAAAAATTGAAACAACTATTCATAAAAGTTCAGTTGTATTTTATTTTGTTGCTGATGTTGATGGCACAAATGTACTACACATTGTATACTTCAGGTTGCAGCACAGTGTGGGAAAATCCTCTGTACTGACAGCTGTCACTGGGGAATAGGGCTCTAATGGCACCAATGACACATGCGGGCATTAATCGTCTAACGCGGTATCCAAGCCTCCCATGAAGCCACCATGTAAATGCATGATAGGCCACCAGCCTGTACCACTTGTGGAAGGGAAAGACACAAACTGTATTTAAATGAACATGATAAGTGTATCAAACCTTAGTTGCAAATGCAATCTTGTATCCTACGGCATAGTTGCCAGTACAAATGTTACTTCATGGATCAATCAACTTGGCTTTAAAGTGTAGACAAGTGTAGTGAACTGCTATGCATTCCGTAACGTTTTGGGAACAGAGAAATATTGTTTCTTGGTTGTACGTGAAAGACACATAAGATGACCACTATGATTTCCCCAAATCGCGGGTGATGTATAGAATTGCAGGACTACATTAATTTGGCGGTGATAGATCAAAGTTACGACAATATAAGAGACAAACATTACATTTCAGTGGCACAAGTGACATCAGATCTAGAGTACACTTACTCGTTACTTGGATTGCGAGGGCGAACTGTTGTGCGAAGTTCGTGCATAAGCACCATCATAATCCTCAACACGGACCTTGTGAGACAGGCTGCCCTGAAGTCATGCAGCTCGGTAAGGCATAACAAAGGTGTCTTCTTCCGATATGTAGGCCAGGTATCTAGAGTTTTCTCTGCAGCAGCAGCTCTCCTCTTCGGTTGGCATGACCTCGTACCGATTGCGGGTACACCAGGTGGAGACGTTGTCCATGCGACTAGGCTCTGGCTCTTGATCCGGTGATTCGTTCTCCCACCTGTCATCCGAAGCCTCATCGTTTCCACATCTTTCTCTTTCGACTAATCCTGCCTTGGAATACTCCGGCTCATACTGCTAGGGCTGTATTGCTGCCATTATATGACAAAATTAAAACAGATAGTAATGATAGTACTAGTATCTGTTCACATGGGCTACGAGCAATGAAGATAGCTGAACAGGGCAGAAACAAGTCACAGGATAGACAAAAAAAGACAGTGAAACGCTTGAAAAAGCAACTCGGATGTTGTCTGGTTAGAAGCAGTCTGTTTATACTAATTGAGGAAAGAGGCGTACTGCCATTTCCATGGAGACACGTCATTAGCGGGAGCGCAGAGAACGTTGACAAGAGACGTGCATTGGCTTTGTGAAATGGGCCGTACGCGTCTAGTGATGTCAGCTTCAGGGGCAGGGGATATGATTTAGTGCTGCTAGGGCAGTTCATCTTAGGGTAATGGATAAACGGATAAGATTAGCACAAGATGGCCACGCCCTGCTGCCTGATTTTGCATGTATAAAAGTGAGGAAAACTACGATAAGGTGCATAGGAAATGTTTTTACGATCGATCAACGTATGCTTAAAACCACATGCCCGAACGATCGGGACAATAATATTTTTGAGTGCACTATTCTTTTAAGGAATATAATGTTTCACTAGGGGCTCTTGCACTGGTGCAAAGTGTCAGCACTAGTGCGCAGAGGTCCAGTGTAGCAAGCCCTCTGCTCTACATACAAGTCTTGAGTCTGACAAGCGTTCATAAATTACCTGCATGGATTTCCACAATAGGCCAGGCTTCATTTTTGGAATTGTCCTCTCTAGGTCACATTTTCTTTCAGAAAAATGACAGTGATTACGGTAATGAATACTCGCTTGCGGTGACGTGAATCAGACTTTTCAAGCAGACCTTTGTGTTATTATTGTCTTAAGTAGATCATGGTTTTATAGAGATGTTTCATTCAAAGAGAGTCATAGCATTTCTAAAAGAGAAAAACGACCCACAAACAAGACTGTTCTCATTTACTCGCCATCTTGCATCCACGCGTTGCCCCTGAGCTATCCTTCCTCCCCAAAAGCCTTCAATGGATCAATAAACACAGATTAAAGTTATCCACTTGCCAATATGTGCATTAAACATTCTAAATATGCTGTTGGAAATCCCTAGAAGGTGTTGCTTGCTTGCAAGCGCCCACACTTGTTGCACTGTTGGCGGCCCAGGACTTGCAGAAGCAGGATCTAGATTTCCAAATCTCATATTGACGATAACGTAGCCTCACATTTACTACTTTTTTCGCAAGAGAGAATATGGAGTGCCTTTCGCCTCGCTCCTCACGGCACGTGAGCCAGCTAGGCCATTCCCTAGAAGCCGCCTAGTGCCTAGTGTGTCTGGCTGCTCTGTCTGGTGTGATGCCTTATGAGACATGTGCCATGTAAAGGACTTGGCTCCATGGGGTGTCTGTTAGCACGAGCAAATCCAAAGCCCCGGTGCTGGGGCAAAGAAAGCACCCAAAGCTAACGTTCATCCTTAAAACAATCTCCTAAAACAGGGGTCGGCAACCTCTGGCTCTCCAGATGCTCTGGACTACAACTCCCATGATCCCTTACCATTGACTGTGCTGGCTAGGGCCAATGGGAGTTGTAGTAAAAAATATCTGGAGAGCCAAAGGTTGCAGACCCCAGTCCTAAAACTAGCGACATAGGTTACCCGGAAGTGAGGGTGGACTGGATATTTGCACGTGTCTATAATGGGACACGAGCATGGGTGAAGGTGTGGATTGGATAAGGGCATTCTTAATTGAAGGATATAACTGAGGAACTCGTGCCAAACTACAGAGGGTGAATCGGATGCTGAAGGGGAGGAGGTTCTAGAGTCTTGGAGCGTAGACGGATAAGGCTTGCTTTGTGGTTCTTTCCTTCCAGCATCAGAGTTAAAGTTTGCACATTTCTTTACTTCTGGTAGATCGCAGGCCTCGGAGATGCTGAGTCTCTCAGTGTGGTGGCTTGTGGACTTCAGGGCGACAGTCTTGTTGATTATGTAGTAGGATTAGAAGATTATACAGGCTTGCAGAGGGAGCCAGTGCATTTAAATGAGGGTAGGGGTGATCTGGCCTAATTTGCGGAGTCCTTTGATGGGTCATGCTAGTCACTGGACGCCTTCCAAGAGGGCATTGGCATTATCCAGGTGGGAGCGGATGAAGGCTTGGACAGTCATGACCCTGCCTTCTAGGAAGGAAGTGATCCATTCTATTGCTTCTTACGAGAATCAGGCCATGGAGGTGAGATGGTGACACTGGATTTTATGGTCTAGCAGGTTGAAGGTGGCTGACAGGTCCAGAAGGAGGAGCAGGGCCAGTTTATGACTATCCCTGAAGTCATCTATCTGGTTTTTCAAGTCCAGCAGATTGGATTCGGTGCCGTGGCCGGGGCGTAATCTGGATTGGTGAAGGCCCAGTATGTGATAGGTTTCTAGGAATTGTTGAACCTGTAGATGGCATTTTCACTAGGAACGGGACTGTTGTTATGGGCCTATAGTTGTTGGGAGCCAGTGAGGGTTTCTTTAGGAGGGGAAGTAACCAAGCTTCCTTGAAGCTGGTGGGTATCGGGCCTGTGCTGAATGAGGCATTTATAAAGGCAGTGAGGAAAGCTATAAGGACTTCTGAGCAGTCTTTGATGATCGTGACGGAACAGACATCCCCTTTGCATTTAGAGGGTTTTAGGTTTTTCATGATGGAGAGTACTTCTGATTCCTCGACCTCCTTAAAATGGAACTGTTGGACATCATAGGTCATAGGGTTAGTGGCAGTAGCTGAGGTTGGGTCATGCGGAGCGAGATCAGTCTGCTTTGATTAGAGATGATTTTTTAGTTTGCATTTCTATTTTGTCCAGCAGTGCCGTTTGGATGTTGGAGCACCAGGTTTCATCTTTAGTAAAGGATTCAGGGGGGGGGCGATGGGGTATAAAGTACTCTAAAGATGGAGAAGAGTCAAGCAGTCTTGTGGAGTGGAAGGAGTGTGGACCCTGTGCAGCACGAATTGGCTTTGATTTTCTTTCCAGAAGTCTGTTTTCCAGCTCTACCACGGAGGGGAGAAGAACCCGGGGTCCCCGCAGTGCAGAGTCAAGCAGAGTCTTGTGGAGTCTTAGGGAGGCGAAGGAGATCAGGAAGTAAACTGACAGTAAGGAATGGACTTTAGTGATTCGGTGGCCATTTAATGATGCAAACCTTTGCCTTGTGCTATAATTATCGTTGATGTGAAGATAAAGAATTACATTTAGCGAGTGGAGGGAGGAAAAGGAAAATTAAATTGCCCCTGTCTAACATACTTGGCGACCGTGCGCGGATGTTTCCCGTCGGGGCGACTGCAGGTATTTGTAATTTTGTGCCCCAGACATCACACCTCTGAAGTGATTCAAGGACACACTATTTGACGTTAGTCCGTGGAAAGGTTGCCTCGTTCCAGAATTCACTTGCCTACCAGCTGTTGACTCACAGCTCATTACAAGCCCTAATCACGCGTCACTTCCTTCACAAAACCAAAAGTGCCTTCACTGCAGCACAGACAGTTTGCCAAAGTTAACATCCGCCAAACTGTGAGAGCCCGTACGTCGATAACTTGCCAATCACCCCCTGGCAAACATTGACACCCTTCGCTCTGGGATGCCTTCGAAGGTAGAAACATTGAAATTGGTGGAAACATTAAAACTCACTCCTATTAAAAACATACCTAGAATTTTATGTTCAAAACAACCAATGGTGCGCGGTAGAGAACATGCTGTTTCATTGGCCGCCAACATCAGAACATTCTATTCTTAGGAGGCGTTCTCAGTACAAGAAACAAATCTAGTGCCGGTGACCATGGAAACTCAGAATTCAAGAGCGTGAAGTAACATTGACGGAGAAATCAAGTGGGAATAACCAGCTGATAGATCTAGCGTTCCCGACAGACTTAACAAGTCCAAGTGACTCTGTCCTTAAATTAATTTAACTGAGCAACATCAACGTCCATTTAAATACAAATAGAGACACTGAACAAAATAATAAGACAAGTACTACCCAAAAAGCCCAAATAAACAAATGAAGAGAAAGGTGAAACAATGACGGCACTTTTCAAATGACACCCAACAAACTGAAAAAAAGCTTGCTTTGAAAGAAGATAATATACTATTGAATCAACTTAATGCAGAATACACGAAGAAATGTCAGAGCCCAATATCGGCAGAGAGAGACTGGGAAACAAGAACACCTCCAGAAATAATAGAATAAGTTATGGAAAGTTAAAAAGATAGAATTCTCAACAAAAGTTTCTTTACCAACAACAAAAGCCAAGAGATGGTGTGCCTAAGGGGCAAGTTGAACAACAAAAAAGCTCAGACCAACATTGTCACAAAATAATAATACAATGTTGAGCAAATAGCTATCCTCTATATCAGTTAAATAGATCATCCAACTTGAAAATATTTGGGGAGATACAAGAATTGGCAGACCTAATATCATGAGATATTAATCGTGTTGAATTTATACACAATAATGACTTTACGGTAGCGCAATTATATATAAAATCCGGCATAGTACTCAATACTATTTAGTTAGCAAAACAAGAACTATTCATCCTGGGATTTGAAATCTTCCTATCAGAGCTGAATCACAATGAACAAGCAAAGGATAATGTAGACATGATTACGTATGAGAAAAAAGAATTTAACAGTAAACCGAACTTCAGTATTACAACATATAATGCAGAAGCGAATGAAAATCAAAAGTCAACAATCAACATAAAAGTGTATAGAAAATATAGGCAGAAATTACCACCCGAGCAAGCGTAACAACCAAATAATTTGATCTATATTCTCTCTAGCTGGAACACGCACGGCCATAACCATCTGTTGAATTCAATTAATAACGAACTAGCTTGCAGTGATTTAGTACTCCTGCAAGAGACATGGCTTGTTGAAACACTGGTATGGAAAACTATGTTGTACTAATCGTTCCAGCGATAAGGCAAAAAAAAGGAAGGCCGATGGCTGGGTTTTTAGCGGCTGCCAAAATCTCGTTGGGGGTGCGGATTGAAGCATGGGAACAACCTAACAATCATATTCAGCTAGTTAATATTAACATTCAGAATAAAACAATAGCAGCATTGAATATATATTGGAACCATGCAGTCCTACAGTCGGAAGCATTCTTCAATACCATCGAGAGGCTTCTTGACACGATTGCTTTCGAACCGTCAATTTATACAACAATTATTGCTGGGGATTTAAACATCGATTGTTTGAGTAAAATCATAAAGAACATACCAGAAACAAAAAGATGGAAGCGCTTGATGGAAAATCATGGTTTCTTATTATTAAATGAAATAATCAAAACTGATGTTCCAGCTACTGCCAACTGGAAAAGAAATAATCAAAGCGCAATAATAGACTATATTTACACTGATCGTCTGATTTTTCAATCTGTAGAATCATTCTTGGTCATTCCGTGTACATCTAGTGATCATAACCAATTAGTATTAAAATGGTGCTGGCAAGATAGTGATAGAAACAGAAAATATGACAAATATAACTTTACAGTTAATGTATCTGGTGGTCGAAATCATCTGCACTGGTCCGGCGAACAGTTGAACTGTCAACTACAAAAAATAAAGACTCAATCCAAATGCAATAGCAGAAAGCAAAATGAATATGTTAATGCACTTCAACTGTTTAAACAAGGTGCAGGCAACAGACCTACATACAAGAGTTTGCATGTATTTGACATAGACATCCGGATGCAAAAAACATGTCTTAAGAGAGAAATAAGACATGCGCGAGCATGGCCTATACTAGAAAACGTAGCTCATGTAAAGAAAGTAAAAAATAAATATAAGAATTTGATTACAGGTAAAAGGGCATTAATGCATCAGAACGATGGAGAAAGCATGTTGGCTGCATTAATAAGTAAGAACTCAAAAAGAATCAGGGAAACTCTAAATCGAACCACTGATACGGGACAGGAAGCCTTACAACTGAACACAGTCTCTGAAGAGCAATGGAGATCTCATTATAAGAAACTGTATACTTCCATAGAACAAGATCAATATGTAAGCAACGCATCTACAATGATGAACATGCATATACATTATGCTATAGAAGATATAAGACACCTCATCTCTAAGTTAAGTAAATCTAGGGTCCCTGGGCCTGATGGCCTTAGGAATTATACACTCAAACAAAAACCTGAAACAAGGCATTCAACACTCAGAAAATACCAGCATCTTGGCTTAATTCAATTGTCATACCAATATTCAGAAAAGGCAATCGACAAGATCCCCAAAACTACAGGCCGATATCCATGTTGGATGCCCCCGGCAAGTTATTTGCAAGTTTGATTATGAGAAGAAAAAACTACAGGATCCGTACCAAACCGGTTTTTAGAAAAGACCTGGGAACCTCAACCAACCTCATGATCATAACTGCTATTAGAACGCAGATGCATTTTACCAGGCAACCTTTATTTATTGCGTATGTGGACTTCAGAGCCGTGTTTGATTCAGTTTCACAAACAAACTAATAAACAATCTAAAGGAAGCTGGGTGTCCCGAGAATTTACTATATTATATTCACTGGTTACATCATGACACACAGATACAAGTAAGATTGTCTCAAGAGGGATTGCTGTCATAACCCATCAGTACCAACTGTGGATTGAAGCAAGGCTGTCTCATGGCAGCCACCCTCTTCAATTACTATGTTTGCGATATGACAAAAGATTAAAAAAACAATAGCTGATGCTCCGCAGCTTGGACCAACAAACATAATGTCATTATTTTATGAGGATGATTTGGTCCCAATGGCAAAAACTCCAAATCTTGCAAAATCTTCTTACCTCATTGGACCTACACGCTGAAAGAAACAATTTAGAAATAAACACACAAAAAACTAAAATATTAACTATGGATCCTGCTGCAAACAAGAAGAAGAAAAATATGAGCTGGCAACTTGGCGGCAGAGAGTTGGAAACGGAGGATGTATACAAGTACTTGGGAGTTAACATCAGCAACAGACATAATGATGAACCACACTATGAAGATATTCAAATTAAATTAAATACAGCAATTTCACAAACCAAAATAATATTCAGCAAGTATGGGACATTTTTTATTAAACCGACCCTTATATTTTATTTGCAAAAAACTGTCCCCGTTGTTCTTTATGGCTCTGACACAAAACCAATCGTCAAGAAAAACTATTGGAATAAAACTGAAGCCCACTTTTGATAATCAATTTTAAAACCTCCAAAATCTATGCAAAATTCGCTATGAACTGGGCATCATTTCACTATACGGGATGTTTAAATGGAAACTCTGTAACTTACATCAGAAATTGCTGGAGGTAGAGGAGGAAGAAACAGTATTGACCATCCTGGCTGCATATATGAAGGAAGCGACTCATCTGTTTCCACGTGCACAGAAAAAATGTATAAATTAAATCTTACATGAAGCTTATATATCGGAGGAGCTATTGATGCAGAACCACACACGTGCTAAAAGAAAAATGTACTTGCATGACTGGATTACAACAATGAAAAGTGCGAAAGCCTATAAATCAAGTCAAGTTGGCATATTAATAGAGAAAAAGATGAGTACAACGGAAAGATATTTATAAAAATGTCCATGTCCCCATCTTAGACAAAATATTTTGTGTCTGTGACTAAATATTCCCCACACAAGAGAGATTCAGCTTACAAGAAATCAGATAAAGAAAGATGAAAGCATGTGTAGGTTCGAATGTGGATCCACAGAAATGGAGACACTTCAACACCTGATCTCCGAATGTCAACAGCTAAATAATAGATGTAATTTCAATTTTACAACCCTATTTGAGGAATGTACTATATTAAGTGCCGAGGCGTTATGACCACGACTCTTGTCGAGTTACAATGAGAGAAAACAGATTTCTTGCAAAATATGTGGATTCATTGAATTTGGAAAAAGAATGAAGTAGAAAGGAACTTTTATACTTTTATGTGGTCATTTTTTGTTTTTCATTTGTCTTCATCTTTTGTTTTTTCTTTTAAGAAATAGATGTGTTATATTGTTTTAATGTTTTGTAAAGGTTTATTTTATAACCATAAACAAATAAATGTAAACGTTTAAAAAAAGATGGAAAGATCTCCCTAGCTTCGGATTTTGCATTGGAAATTCTCAGGTTGAAGGAGGAAGCTTCGGCCGCGATAATCGCCTGTTTGTAGATGTTGGATGTCTTAGTGAATTTGAGTCTCGAGGTGTCGAGAGTTTATTGTGCCAGGTAGAGTGAGCCAACCGTTTTTTGTTCCGGGGTTCGAGCAGGTCTGGGGTGAACCAGGCGTTGGCGTGTCTGACCGTTTTGGCTTTGCGGGTCTGAGCGGGGCAATGGCATCAACTGCCTTGAGTAGCGTTGAGGTGTAAAGATCAGCAAGGATGTTGGGATATCGAGAGGGAGGTTTGAGCTTAGGGACGTCCAGGAAGTGCAGTAAGCGCTCTTTCGTCAGCTTGCATGAGCTGCATGCTAGTGCCTGTTGCAGTGGTGTGGTTGAGGGCTTAAATTTTTTGGGGTTGGGGATGGCGAAGTGCATTACAGGGGTATGGGGAGCTGATTAGTGTTAAGCAATTGAGGTTTGCAAAACAGTCCAAAATGCGGCCTTTGGAGTGTGTGGGATTATTAATGCAGAGCTTGAAGCCTAGAGTTTCAAGAGCTGTGTGGAGTGAAAGGTCTGAGGGTCCTCGGGATCACTGAGTCTCAGATTCAGGTCACCCAGAATGTGGCGGAGATCCTTGTGGAAACTGAGCATAGGGCCAGAAGGGCGATAGTCAATGTGGAGAGTGATGATGCAGGTGGCGGATGTGGTCAGTTTAAGAGACAGGATGTCACTGTTCTCTTCTAGAAAGGTGTTGACCTGCCTAATAAGTAAGGACTCTTTGGCCACAAGGGCCCCCCTGCCCCCTTCTCTGGCATTGGGGCAGTCTTATCGATAGATTGTGTAGCCAGTGAGGAGGGCTAGAGAGAGGGCAGTGCCAGAGGAATCATGGAGCCAGCTTTCGGAGATGGTTTAGGCATGGAGGTTGTGTGAAGTAAGTAGGTCATTGCTGTCCAGGGCATGTACTGGGAGAGAGTGGCCATTGATGAGGGCACATGTCAAGGGTGCCAGAGGCTGCTCCTGTTTCCTAAGCCTTGTTTGGTGAGTGGAGGTAGGAGCGTCCAAGTGTGTAAGGTTGATCTGAAAAGTGACTTTCCGCGGTTTAGAGGAGGTAGGGGTTGTTTTGGGGGAGCCGGAGCTGAATGTGGGTCGGGCTGCAGTTTTGTCACAGTTCATACTGTTGGGGACAGTACTGGCGATGATGCAAATAGCAGGCCAAGAAACATAGGCAGAATTGGCACTGATGGCAGCAGGAGCAGCATTGCAATTAGCAGGCCTAGAAACATAAGCAGAATTGTCACCCATGGCAGCATTGGCACCATTGCAAATAGCAGGCCTAGAAACATTAGCAGAAATGTAACTCATGGCAGCATTGCAAATAGCAGGCCTAGAAACACTGGCAGAATAGGCACTAATGGCTGCATTGCAAATAGCAGGCCTAGAAACACTGGCAGAAATTGAACTCATGGCAGCATTGGCAGCATTGCAAATAGCAGGCCTAGAAACATTGGCAGAATTAGCACTCATGGCAGCACTAGCAGCATTGCAAATAGCAGGCCTAGAAACATTGGCAGAATTGGCACTCATGGTAGCACTGGCAGCATTGCAAATAGCAGGCCTAGAAACACTGGCAGAATAGGCACTAATGGCAGCATTGCAAATAGCAGTGCTAGAAATACTGGCAGAATTTGCACTCATGGCAGCATTGCAAATAGCAGGCCTAGAAACTTAGGCAGAATTGGCACACATGGGAGCATTGAAAATAGCAGTCCAAGAAACATTGGCAGAATTGGCACTCATGGCAGCATTGGCAGCATTGCAAACAGCAGGGCGAGAAACATTGGCACAATTGGCAGTCATGGCAGCATTGCAAATAGCAGGCCTAGGAACATTGGCAGAATTGGCACTCATGGCAGCATTTGGCAGCATTGCAAACAGCAGGGCGAGAAACATTGGCAGAATTGGCAGTCATGGCAGCATTGCAAATAGCAGGCCTAGAAACATTGGCAGAATTGGCACTGATGGCAGCATTTTTCACAAAGGAGATATGTTTTCTAGGAGCATTTGCAGCGGGATTATCATAGGTTACAGAATTTTCCGCAATGAAGATCTCAAATTTAGTATCATAAGCAGCAGAATTAGCACAGATGGGGGCATAGCTTGTGTTTGCAAACACTGACTTAGAAACAGATTTTGCACAGTTGGCGAATATAGAGGCATTTGACAAAAAAGGTGGCATTCCTGGCAGAAAAGGCACAGATGGGGGCATGTTTTGCAATTATACTGGCAGGAATTGACGTATTTAAATGGGAGTTCACATTGCTAGGGGCATTATGAGCAACAGTAATTTGAGGCGTAGCAGCAATATTTGTACGGCTACTCAAAGGTGATGGGTAAAGCATTGTTAATTAATTATAAGGTTATACAGAAAATGTAATCAATGAAATGACTTATTTCTTTGGGCGAATAGTGTTTGGTGATGTAAATGAAACCGAGTCGTCTACAGTGGGGTTATACGATAATCTTGAATGCTTGACATAACTCAACAAGTAGTTTAAGTTTTTGGAAGTTGAGAGCCAAAATAAGTCTTGATTCCAGTTAAGTAATTTTCAAGTAAATAGTCTTTAATGAATTTCAAAATTATATTTCAGAACGCCATACATGTGTTTCACCCTATTCAATCCATAGGGATCTTCAGGGAGAGTATCTATTTTCTGTCAAACTGCTGAATTTAATAATTATTCTTTAAATTATTCTTTTAGTCATTATTTCAGATTTGAGAAATATCCAGTTTCCAGTATTTTTAAGTTGCTGGCCTTTGGATCAAATGGATTGTGAGTCAAAGGGGGATCCAATTGTCCTCCATCTCAGTGCAGCAGTTGCACATGTGTATAATTTGTGCCCAGAACTATCGAAGAGATGGCATTTGGTCTTCGGCTCACCTTTTTCTTGGTGAATGGTGTTGCGGCCATGCAAGGCAGCAGGGCAAAAGGGAGCACTGCTTTTTTTCCTGCAGCATGTGAATTTAGCAACATCTTTGCATTGCTGGGTGAGAACGGCAGAGATGGAGCAAAGGCCTTAACTCCAGGCCTTTGCTCCGGGCCGGCCACGCTGGTCAACTTGGATCACCCTCCGATTTGTTGTGGTAGTCACCAATGAGCGAGGGGGCTTGACAGAGATTCCAGGCTGATGAATTCCTTCCGCACAAAGGTGGCAGCCATCTCATCATCCCCGGGCACCTCAGTGTGTTTATGAAGTGAATGTTGGAGGGGAGGGCAGATGGGGATCTGTTTCGATTCATACACCTAGAGGATGGGAAGTGTGCCAAGAGTACTTCCCATCTGGTTCCACCATTAATGGGCAAAGAAGAGAAAGGGGAGAGGATAGTTGATAGAGTAGCAGTTAGAGTGGATAGGACAGACGGAGAGCACCATGGAGGCAGGGGGGAGAGAAACAGACAGGGGGACTCTGCACAGTGCATGAGGAACTCACCAGGCGGCATAGCAGCAAAACAGGCGCAGCCGAGTCAGATGAACAGTAAGTCAAGTGTCCAGAAGGGATAGGGCCTAGGTTACAGCCGAAAGCATCCTACTATTGAAATGTTCTTGGTAACCATTGGTTGCACGAATTTCAGCTTCTGAAAATAGTATTAATTTGTTATTTATATAGAGTTCTCATCAAAGTGCTGCACATAGAAAATGTTTAAATACAAATATTACTGCCCAACTGAAGTTGGTACTCATTTATCGACCTAGGAAGGATGTATGGTTGGCGAGAATCGAACCTGAAGTTCACACACACAGATCTCAATAGAGAGCACTTAACCCATTTGAGCTATATTACCAGCTGATTTTCTTTAATGATATGGGTTATTTATTATTGTATATTTAATGTAAACTTGTGTTAACTTTTATTGTTTTTTTATGTTAGGTTAGGTTATGTTATTGTGATTTATAGCGTGCACCACTGACATTTTCATGGTCTCCCAGTGCGCTTGTGGATCTGCAAACAAAGGAGATAGGAAGGGCTTCGTTAGTGGGATAGAGAGGGAAAGTGCTAGAGAACGTTGATGTGCTGTTGGTAGATTCCGTTCAGAAAAACTTGTTACTGTGTACTGGGTTTGTTTTCAGTTGATAATGGTTAGGTGGTGATTGTTGTACACGTGTGTGCAGGAGTGGTGGACTGTGAACCAAAAGATGCCCTGGAAATTATTTCAGACATTGTCAGCAAGCCAAACCTTTTTCCCAGGGTGCAGAGGCCTAACAGGAAATCTCCAGAGGTCCCTGGAGGCCAGTCCACCCTGAGTGTGTGTCGGATGATTTGTGTTTAATTGGTTTCGTTTTCTGTAGAGTGTTGTGTGTTGCTGAGTGTCTGCATTTTATTATGGTTGTAGGTTTCTGCTGCGTTAGAGGTATGTGAGTATTTTGTTTGCTGTTTGACGTTGAGTATACAGGATATTGGAAATATTTTAGTGTGGTTAGTTAGTAGTCTGCGCACTTCTGTGCAGTGGTTTTGTGTTAAAATGCTTTATTTCATTGGGGCGTCCATGTTTTGGTTCTGGTTGTTTTGGGTGTTACTCTTGTGTTGTGTTGGCCGTGTCCCTTAGACGATGCATCCTGTTTAGCGTGGTGAGTTAAAGAGCCATGTTTTTAGCAATTTTCTAAACTTTATGTGGTCTACTGTTGTCCATATTTCTTTCGGGAGTGAGTTCTAGTGTTTTGCCGAGATGCAGGAGAATGCTGAGCCACCACATGTCTGCTTGGAGCATTGTTTTGGGTCGAGGAAAATGTTGTAGCTGGACCTTAGTGTTCGGTTTAGTTTGAAGATGGAGATTTTTCGCTGTATGTATTCCACTCCTTGGCCATGGATTGCTCTGTGGGTTATGCAGAGTGTTTGGACGAAAGACATTGTTTGACAGGTAGCCAATGTAAGATTCTCAGTGCTGGTGCAATGTGCTCTATCTTAGTGAGTCTGAGGAGTAGTCTTGCTGCTGTGTTCTGTATTCGCTGTAGTTTTTTTGTTAAGGTAGTCAAATATTCTGCGATAGATGCTGTTGGCATAGTCTATTCTTGACATGATAAGGGAGATGATGGGGAGTGTTCTGTGTGGAAAGGTGAAGAAGGAGAGTGTCAGATTGATGGTGTGCAGGAGGAAGTAGCACTTCTTTACTACTGCGTCGACTTGCATTTCGAGTGTTAAGTCGTTGTCCATTAATATTTCAAGGCTTTTAACCACTTTGGAAGGTTCTGGTCGATTTCCCATTTTGGTAGGCCATGAAATGTTGTGTTGGTTCGACGGGTCATTGGGCATGATCATGATTTCTGTTTTGTCTCGTTTGAGCATAAGGCTGTTGGCACTCATCCAATGGTTTATTTCTGTGAGGCAATTGATATTGGTTGAGTCTTGTTCTCCACTAGTGTCGATTTTGTAGATGATTTGTGTTTCGTCTTCGTAGGTGTTGCAAGTGAGACCATGCCTTTTGATTTGGTTGATGAGAGGGGTCATGTAGATGTTGAAGAGCAGTGGTGAGAGTGTTGAGCCTTGTGGAACTCAAAAGTTTATTTTGTGGGGTGCTGACTTGAAGGGATTTAGCAACGTTATTTCTGTTCTTTCTGCTGGGAAAGATTTTAAGCATAGTAACAGTGAGTTGCCCAGTATTTTGATGAGTGTTTCGTAGTGGATTGGGTCAAAGGCTGCTGATAGATCTAGTAGTATTAGTGCTGATGTGAAGGAGTCTACGTTGGATTTTAGATCCTCCCTTATAGATAGTAATGATGTTTCCGTTCCTCTCAAGGGTCTGTAGCCGGCATGTGCCTGGTTTAGTATCCAATTATTTTCTACATGTCCCAGAATGTGTTTGTAAACATAGCTTTTTATGAGTTTTGATGGGTATGGGATGTTTGAAATTGGTCGGTATTTGGTTAGGTCTCCTGTGTTTCCTTTAAGGAGTAGCTTTATGTATGCCGATTTGAAGGCTTGTGGAACATTTCCTGTTGCTTGTGAATGGTTGAAGAGGTAGCAGCAGAATTCTGCAGGTGTTTTCAGGGTGAGGATGGTGTTGTACATTTCTGGTGGGCAGGGATATGCTGGCTAATAGTTTTCCATCCATTCTTGTTCTAGTTTTCTTCAGGGCTCTGAAGTGGGGTGAGACCCATCTCGCCATTTTTTTGTTTAGTGAGGAGGTGAATGTTTTTTCTAGTGCAATGTCATTTAGTGTTTTTGTGATCCATTTTTGGATTGTCTCAGTACTTTCTTCAATGTTGGTCAAGACCAAGACAGTGATTGATGGTTTCATGGATTCCATTCTGGTGTTTAGTTGCACATTGTTTATGGATTTCCAGGGTTTTTTTCTGAATTGGAGGAGTTTTTGGGAGGATTATTAGAATTTGCATTGGTGGATCACAAAGGGTATTATGAAGTGGTTGATCCAGAGGATTTGCTTCAGGGTGCAGTTGTGACCAGGTTTATTTAGCAAAAGATTGCAAGTCACATTGATCCACAGGGAGAGCAGGCATTGAGTCGGGTTCGAACTGGGGCTTGTTGCTGTTCAGAAAGGGGTTCAAAGGTTGCTGGTCAAAGTAGAACCTGGGTCAGTTTGGCAGTTGAGATTGGGTTGGCAGCAAAGATGCACTGGCTCAAGGCACCGTTTGAAATATGTTCTTTCGAAGACATCCTCAAAGGCAAGCTTCTTGTCCGATCCATGATGATATACGCACTCAGCTGGTACTGTGTGGCGGCAAACTGGTTCGAGGGGCAGCAAAAGCGGTTTGAAGATGTCTGAAAAAATGCCAAAGGCAGCACCACAGGTTCCGTTGGTTGGAGTGCAATTGATTGCGACCAACGATGCTTCGATGCAGATTAACTTGGTACAATGCGGGAAACCTGTTGCCTTGCTCACAGAGATGAGTCGTTGTTCTCATTCTCACAACAAAGGGTTTGCAAGGTTTCATTACCTTCAGTTAAGTATTGGTTACTAGTCTATCTGACAGTCAGGCATGTGTGCTCAAGCAGCCCTTCACCCCCAATGTAATTTCAGTGATGGGTACGGAGCACTCCTATTTTTCCTCAATTGCTGAGGACTTTGGAAAGATCGACTCTCCCAAAAGAGGTCCAAAAGAATTCTTCTTGAAGTCCAGGAATAAATCAAAGAAAGAGGGTGTGTGTTTCCTTGTAAAAGCAAAGGACCATCCAGGGTTGGGTAAAAGCAAGCCTGCTTTGAGGGGCCCAATCCCTGTTAAGTTAACACATGGTCTTTGCCTTATTGCATCATATCGAAGAGTTTTGGAAGAGTAGGCGACAGGAAGGAAAGAGAAGGTGAGAGGAAACAAAATGGTGTAACTATGCTGAACCTATTCTGGTTACACTAGCTCTGCCCTTCCTAAGCCCAAAGGTTCAAATGCCCTTAGGTATGCAACACCCTCCTGTGAGGTCGATCCTCTTGTTTAGGGAGTGCGCTTTATTCCTACTGAGAGCTTCCTGGCTGGAGAGAGGTGTTACCCTCCCTCACCAAGGCTCAAAAAAGAGGTAGCTCCCTCTGGATAACCTGTTGGTTGCAGAAGAGACACCCAGTCTAGGGAGAATACCACAGTCTGTTCATGGCTGAGCTGGTTTCACAGTGTTGATATGTGTATGATACAGATCAGATGTGACTTTAATAATTGTGTGAAATATCAGTCACCAGGCTCCATAAACACAGGTATGGCTTATGTGTGAAGATTAAACTACCACCAGGATGATAGTTCATCATAATTAAGTGGATTTGGAACAGAGGTGCAGATTTAAATGCAGCGTCTTTGCTGCAGTCACTTTGCTGCCACAGCCGCTGTCAAACAGGGCACTGGTGACCTCTGAACCTACTCTGTGCAAGTGGGGAGTAGGATCAGGATACTGATGCAGCAGGGGACAGGTTTACATTATGTGTTTGGCATTGGGTTTGATATTCGGTTAAACATATTGGTTGAGGTTTCACTTGGCACCCTCGATGATGGGGGTGGCTGCTGAATACAGGGAACAGTGTTTTCAATCAAATTGTTTGTTGCAGCGATGGTCGTCTCGTAATCCACTGCATCATTGAAAAGTAATTCCAAGTTGCACGGGGCAATCATGCAATTTCCTGTTTTTTCTAATACAATCTAAGACGCAATTGTGTTGGTTTGAGGCACCGTTTTGGGTTTAACCAGCATGAAAAAATCCCTGATTGATTTCTGGAATTTTGATGTTTTTTCAGATTAGCTATAAGTGGAATCGAGGATAACAGCATCCGCAGAGGAAGGATTAGTAGGGCATGGAATAATGGGGGCCACTTGAGTAGAACACCTTGGCAATGCTGCACCTGTTGATTCCATAGGTAATGGATGAGTGCTTGCACTATTTGCACTTCTCCTACTCCTGAGTTCATATATGTTTTGACAATCATCTTTAGCAATTGAAAAATTCAGTTCCATAATAGGGTGCTTGACTGGAAGGTTTAAAACCAAGGATTACTGTGAATAATCTTACCTTTAGTAAATTAGAAAGAGTAAGAATTAAAAAGAAACAAACAAAAGGAAAACTGAGACAATCAATACACTGCGGCACTGCAGTAGTAGATAGCAGTTGTCGCTAGCCCACTCCATTATGGCAGACGAGTATCCTGCACCTTCTCAGCTTCTTCATGGATGGTAGGGGGTTAGTGGGGGAGCCAGGGAGCCCCGGAGCAATGGCACTGGTGCCACACCAGCACCACAGCTCCCTGAGCGAGGAACTGGTTAACAATGCTATGGAGAGCGGCAGCCGCAAACAGTTGGCTGTGTGACCAGTAACCTGTTAAGAGGAAAGAGCCTGCAGGCGTCCACTGGCATTAAGTCACATAGGCACAGTAAGAAACAGGAAGTTTCACCAGCTGCCTCCGACACTGTCTACACATACCCTTCAAAATAATTAATTTTACTCTTACATCTGAAATCTGTAAGTAGTTGTAAGACAAAGCAATGCAAGTTTCGATGTGTGCGCTTTACCCCTTATTTGCTTCAGCAGTTTAACCTTTGACTCCTAAATCCACTGCAAATCAGGGTTTCAAGGAGCCCTGCTAGAATGATCAGCGCCTCTGTCTCTGCCTTATGACATCATAATCAAAGTCCTTTGTGCTATAGGAGGTGTAGGAGACCGAAAGGATAGAAGTCCAGAGAAAAACAAAATGGTGGAAGCCTTCCACAACTATGCTGATCTCCCTCTGGCTACACTAACTCTGCCTCCGTCAAAGAACCAAAACATCAAAGTCCCTTTGGTATGTTAACACCATGGTTTGAGGCGGGTCCTTTTGTTTAGGGTGAGAACTTTGAACCCTGCTTACCGACTACTCCTGCTGAGAGATTCCTGTGCTGGAGAGAGTTGTTACCCACCCTCATAAAGGATCAAAGAGAGATAGCTCCCACTGGGTATTGTCATGTTGGTTGCAGCAGAGAGAGCCAGTCTAGGGAGAATACACACAGCCGGTCCCTTGCTGGCCTAGGCTTACAGTGTTGACGTGTAGGATACATCCCTGGCTTTAATAGTTATGTGAAATATCAGCCACCATACCCCAAAATCCGGAATGGCTTATATTTTAAGATTAAACTTCCACCAGGATGATATTCATGATAAATATTTGGTTTGCCAACCGAGCTGCAGATGTAAATGCAACCTCTACACGGCAGTCACTCTGCTGTGACAGCAGCTAACAAACAGGGATCCTGTGACCTTAGAACCTGCTCTGTGCCACTGGAGGGCAGGCGCTGAAAATCAGGATACTGATAGAACGGTTCACACGTGTAAATGATGCTTTTGGCATGAGGTTTAAAGAAAGGGGGGTCTGTTCAGCATTGGCTGTAGTGCTGCTCATTTGTCCTTGCAGCCCTGCATCTCCTGCTGCTGCTGGAATCCTTTTCTGGGCTTTTCCTTTACTTTCCTCCAGATTTCAATACTAGAATGTCTGGCCTTCCTTGCTGGTCTCCTCCCAGCCTTCAGCCCCTGATGCTCCCACATGCTAGTTCTTGTCCTGATGCCTAGCTGTTGCTTAGGTGGGGCTCCCTCTCTACTGTGCTGGCCAGGAGCTCTAAGTGGCTTCTGACACTCCACCTCTGGTATGGAATGGGTCACCCCTTGAAGCTGTCCCTTATCTTACCACCATTGCTGCTGCCTGTCTGGATCCGTTTCTCCCCTGGGCCACCTGTGACGTTTGCTGTGGCTTCTTTGCCTGATTAGTAGCTGCTGGTGTGGTGCCCTCCTTGCCGGGGGTTATAGGTCACCTCTACTTCATAAGTATATTGTCCAAAGTCTGGTATCACTGCGGACCCTGGTGAGACTGACAAGAACCCCACTGCTGCTGGTAGGACCACATCCCAAAGGTTAAACATGACTATGAAGCTGCACTCACTGGGTCATTTCTTCTGCAGCCAATTCCTTGTGAAGGTGTCCTCGGGTCTATATATATCTGAATCAATTTGCTGGTCCCATCCCCGAGGATTCACTGAGTCTGGGTGTAGAGTGGTTTGACCACACTCCTGGACTGCATTGGTATTGTAAGTGTGAGTGCAAGTGGCACACGTTGCAGCCATCCTTTTCTGTCCCTCTATAGGTCTCAAACCATGGATTCAGGCTGGGCTGTTGCTGATTTTCCCACACCTATATTTCGCAAGTACAATATACCTAACATTACACTATTACCACAGGAGACCTGTGAGTTCAGCCTGTTGTATACTACTACTTGGACTTTCAAAACTCTTCTAAAGTGAATGTAGTAGCATGCAGTCCCAGGACTAGTAAATAAATAATCAAAATATGATGAGAACCAGATGTGCGGATGGAAGACCTTTTCTTTTTTGGAATATTCTATTGAAGGATTGTTTTACTTCCCTCTCCTGGGATTTCGGACCATGATTTATCATTAATGGTGTTTTTTCCTTTCTTTCTTTTACCAGCCCTTTCTAGGCTACTCCTTTTCCCTGTTGGTTGTGAACAATGATTGTTTATTATGGACTGAGCTGCACACGTGCACCAGAAACTGCTGACTATGAGCCCTTTTACCATCATGGTAGCTGGGACAAGGCATTTGGACTAAGGCCGGTGGATCCGACATTGAGACGTTCCGGGAAGCTAAATGGCGTCATGCCCGAGAGGGAAAGACATGAAGTACATTTAATAAGGGGATGAACATTGCCACAACATAATTTCCTAACATAGATCGAGAAGGCATACTTGGATGTCCTCATTTGTATAAGACGAGAAGTGGGATAACGTGCTGGAAGGCCCAGCCTAGATATTCTCCATGTTTCAATGGTCATGTGTTTGCTGCCCTACAGGAAGGATGGGCCTGTAAGGCATGGCAGTCAGTTAGGAGGGAACAGGCTATTGGACAGGATTCTGTCTGTTTGACTTGCAAGTCACCTAATAAATCACCTTTGTTTATACCATCACCAAAAGAAAGACTGTGAGTCTGATTACTCCAATAGTTGAACCGCGACTCTGGTCTATGGCACACCACGGGTGCATCACCATACTTGTTAATGACCCCTTCTCAAACGTCCCACATGCAACACTTAAAGATGAAAGTTCTAGTTTAAAACTCCAAGGGGCAGTCAGGAGTAGAAAGCATGTGAGACCTGCTCTTGCGGGAGCCACAGAGTGTAAGCCGGGGGTTTTAGCATGATTGTTAAACAGTAGAAGGATTGGTTTCAGGACTATGCGAACATGGTATGTTGGATCTGGGTTGTCTATGTCATTGCACAACTTCTTTGCTTGCTCCATGGCTGTGGTATTGACAATCATATGTTTCTTCTACCCAAAGTGAGATTTAACAAAATATTGGCAGCGGTAACAAAGGTAGTGCTGGTCTTGTAAGGGCTGTTAGGCTCTCTGGTGTATTCTGCTTTATGGTCTGGCTAAGGGCTCTTTAAAAGGGTACGTTTCTGTATATCTTTTATTTATGCTGTAGTTAACGAATACATGGGTGTATAAACTGGGAGGAATGGTAAAAGGGATTTGGAAGGATATACCACCCGATAACTAAATAGGGTAAATTGAGTGAATATCTAATGCTTGCCCTTCAGCTCTTCTCAGGGACTACTCTGTGGAGTCTCAGTAAAAAATCCCTTTCAGGACAGCAAAGGAGTGGCGTCAAAGAGCATGTGATACATTGGCTACTGTCTATCGGAAAAGAACAGTCAAATCAGGTGGGGACAATTACTAAGGGCACGCCTGCCCATTTTATGCATAACAATTTTAACAGTGCTTGATGTGAGTTTCTCAAACCACAGCACTTGCGGGCATAAGGTAACATACACACTCAGTTTCCAGTAGAAGAGACTTTCAATCTGGACAAATTAAGGGCATTGATATGGCTTTGGAGAAGCAAAAGAGAAATGTAAGCCCTGCGCAATGGGGAGCATGTGCGGCATAGCCTGAAGAGGCGAGAACTAGGCAATATGCATCGAAGAAAAGGGTTCTAAAGGACACCAATTACAGATTGTGGCAGATTGCTCTGGAGCAAGGTAGCCCGGCACCTTTATTCAAGGTGCCGGGCGGGATCCTGGATGGCCATCATTGATGCAATGTGTGCTCCATATCAGGAGAACATGATACTGGCAACGAAGGAGTGGATGACCCGCTCGATATTATTGAGCGGCTGCCGTGGTAGTGCAACGCTGGGGATTCGGGCACATGTTGGTGCGGCGTGCCAGTAAAACCGCTGATGGGCCATGCACATGCACAAAGAAGCAAGTGGAGGAAAAGGAAAGGGAAAAGGCCCAGAGGCAGGCAACAAGGCCTGCCTGCAGGCCTGAGCATGCTGGCAGAACTGCTGGGGCCGCTGAGAAGACACAGGCATCTGTCCACGGGTGATGAAGGGGAAGGAGAAGTGGAGCTGGGTTCTTAGAGCAGTAATTCACAAGGGGCATTGAGGAGCCAACTCTGCCAACAGAGAATTGGGAAAGACAGTGGGATGTCCAGGGCTGCAAACCCAACCAAGCAAAGTTTTAGCCAGCGCAGCAGGCCCCAGCAGAGGAATAAGAAAAAAGAACATAAATTGACCGCACTGATCGCAGTCCTGAAAACATGTCTGATGCAGAGAACCTCACGCTAACTGTCACACCACAAGGCGGCCTACCATCACAACTACAAGACAATTTAGCCATGGAGTTGCCCAGCCATTCTGGCATCACAGAGACTAGTAATTTAGGTCCCAGACTGACCGTGTGGGCCAGAGACCTTGACGTGCACATCAGAGCCATAGGTCCATTGGATGGTGACATGAAACAAAGCCTATTATCGCTGGCCATAGGGTCCAATGTGAGAGACATCGTAGATGAGTTCCCGACTGATGCCATGGATTCATATGCTGATCTGAGGGCGGCACTCACAGAATACTTCACCCCACACAGCGATGTGGATTATGAGCACCACGTTTTCCACACGACGAAGCAGAACAAAGGCAGGATGATGGGTGTCTGCATGAAACACTGTTAGGAACTACTCAAATGAGGAAGCTAGATGTTCCCAGATCATTGCCAGACGTGAATCCTCGATGTTTTGAAAACACCTTCTACAGAAACCTTGGTTGCTGGACGAAATGCTGTGGCTGACCTGGCCAGATAGGGCATTGAAAATGCAGGTTGAGGCTTGAACAACATTAAAGTGTTGATGTCTTTTGCTGTCAGAATCCCTTAACAAGGTAGTGATGTCCTCATCGCATCAAAGCACCAGCCACCCTTTCTGCTATAGAAGTGGGTATAACTTCCCGCATAAGGGCACATGCCCTGCCCTG